>NC_089826.1:49994525-50297556 GCF_035046505.1 Tiliqua scincoides
GCTGACACCTGAACAGTAATAACAGTACTACATGAGTGTCTTCATGGAAGATGCCCCACAAATGGGTCACAATCATACAGAAGGCCCTAACTCAGTTTCCATACACCTAATCTCTGAAGGCAGGGACATCTGCAACTGACCTTTAAGCTGATCTAAAATAATGGACAGCTTCATATGGCTCATCATGACTAATAATATTCCCTACTTCTGGTCATATATTCTAGGTTTTTTTTCTAAGCTGAGGAAAACTAGAAATTCGGAGTTTTTTCAAAAATGAAAGTCTAGAAACTCAGAGTTTTTCAAGGATGAATGAACATTTTTTATTTCTTACAGCCCAAGTGGAAGCAACTTCCACTGTCATAAAATATTCACAGAGGGAGTATGGTGTATCAGAGCCACAACTCTGTTGCCAGACTCTGCCACACCCACAAGAGGTGGTAACACAGTGAGAGCAGGGAGTGGATGGATAGGGGGAGAAACTGAGCAGGGAGGAGGAGGAATGGGGTGGGGAGGCAGCAGGAGGGGCTGGAGTGGCAGTGGTGCATGCTGGATCCTGTCCCCTTCTTTGGAGGCTTCCTGCCCCTTTCTTCTTGGGAGACCCAGGTCACTGGCATGTCTGTGTGGAGGTGTGTGTGGAGAAGTCAGCTGGCAAAAAAAAAAAAGATAACATCCTTGAGAAGCCAGTTGGAAAGCGAAAGAGACAGCAGCCAAGATGACGACTGCAGTATGAAGAGAAACACCTAGAGAAATGGAGGTTCTGTGAGATGGTCTCATGGAATAATACTTGTAAAAATCTCATTGATCAATGGTTATATGTTCAGCTTGCCTATATAAACTGCCCTGAGTCTACTGAGAAAAGCAGTATATTAATGTAATAAACTACAGGTGGTCCCTCAGCATCCATGGGGGTTCCATTCCTGGATGCTAAACCCACAGATAATAACTTTCATGGATCAGGCACATAAATTCTCCAAATGCAACAGAATGCCTTCTGAGGCCTCTGAAAGGCCTTAAAACAAAAAAGTGGAAGTGACTTTTCAATGCCTTTAGAAGGCACCCTGAGGGACAGGGAGGCCTCCCCAGCCCTCAGGGATATCCACAGATAACAAGGTCCAATCTGTGCAGACAATGTAAACTTGTCCAGTGCATCTCCCTGGTAGACCAGTTTCTCCTTTGCTACCATATCTAACATCCATATTTCTACCTCTGGAGTAGGTGGAGCTTCTGAGATCTTCAAAATAAAAGTAGTAAATGAGCTCAGTTATTCATGACATCATAACCCTTAGGTCACCCATAGAGGAGACATATACCAAATTTCAAACATACAACAACAAAAAGCACCCTAATGTAAAAAGAAGTCATTAGCTCAGTTCAAGCCTGAATTGACAGAATCAAATATCTTGCTAAATTCTGATTCAGTAGTATCACTCTGGAGTGTTTCAAGTTCCTTTGCTGTACAATGCTAAATTTCAGATCTGCAGCAAATGTTCTGGGGGTTGAACATGTTCTATTCCACCCTGCTTCCTTCAGAGATACCTCCTGCAGGGAAAGATTCTATCCCACCCCTCGCCCTGCAGAGAGATTTTTCCATAGAGAACATTCAAAAACACAATTTCCCGACCTGAAGATGAACTGATACAATCTGCTCCTCTATGTCAGTACCCTGCCACCTGATTACCATGTCATTCTATTGCAAGTATAGACTAGGCCTAAGTTATTAAACTTGTGTGTCCAAGGCATAGATTCATGAACAGAAGAATAATTGTGTTTAAAATAAAGTTACAAGAGGCTCTGCACAACTACAGGCTGTGGGACTATTTAGAACACAAGAGCTAGCATTCCAAAGGAACTAGCTGTACAGTATTTTCATATTAACAAATCTAATAATAATAATAATAATAATAATAATACTTTTTCTATCCCGCCCTTCTCCCCAAAGGGACCCAGGGCGGCTAACATATAAAACAGATTAAAACAATTTCACAAACAGATAAAAACACATTAAAAAACACATTAGCAGAACCCATAAAAACAGTAGTCAGATAAAAGTCAGAATAAAAGAGCATAAAACAGCAGTACTTAGAGGAATCAAGCCTGTAAAAAGCAACTAAAAGATGTATAAAAGATGTTAAAAAGGCCATGAAGTCAGAAGGCTTGATTAAACAACAAGGTCTTCAGGCCTCGCCGAAAAGTCTCCAGAGAGGGAGCCATTCTCAAGTCAAGGGGAAGGGAGTTCCACAACGTTGGTGCCACTACTGAGAAGGCCCTATTTCTTGCCGCCGCCCCACGTACCTCCTTAGGCAGCGGCACTTGTAAAAAGGCCTTCTCTGATGACCTGAGAGGACGAGCCGGATTGTACGGGAGTAGGCGATCTCTAAGATAGCCTGGCCCAGAGCAGTATAGGGCTTTAAGGGTCAAAACCAGCACCTTGAATTGGGCCCGGAAACGAATGGGCAGCCAATGTAGCCCCCGGAGAAGCGGGCTGACAGAGTCAAATGCCTAGCTCCAGTGACCACACGGGCCGCCGCATTCTGCAGTAATTGCAGTTTCCGAACCGTCTTCAGGGGCAGCCCCACATAAAGCGCGTTACAATAATCTAACCTTGATGTCACCGTAGCATGGATCACCGTGGCCAGGTCTGCACGATCCAAGTACGGACGCAGCTGGTGCACCAGCCGAAGTTGAGCGAAGGCCCCCCTAGCCACAGCCGCCACCTGGGAATCCAGGAGCAGCTGCGAGTCCAGGTGGACCCCCAAGCTGCGGACCTGCTCCTTCAGAGGGAGTGCAACCCCATTCAGAGCAAGCCGATAAACCAGCACCTGCATCGAGGTGTTCCCCTGAATCCACAGGTGTTCTGTTCCAGAACCCGAGCAGATAGCTGAATTCATGAATATGGGGGACACCCCCCTACCCTCCAGGGGCAAGGGGAGCTGTGCTCCCTTCATCTCTGGAGGGTCTTCTGAGCCCTACAGAGGCTGTGCACATCTGTCCAATGCCTCTGCAGGCTTCTGAATGACAGTTAGAGTAAAAAAAAAAAAATGCAACTTCCAGTTTAATCATAAAACCAAAAGTGAGATTTTTATTATCTTATAAGGCATTCTGAGACCCGAGGAAACTCCAGAGGGCCTCCAAATGCCTTATAAGACAATAAAAACATCACTTCCAGTTTTATGATAAAAGCAGAAGTCACTTTTTTTTTTGCTTTATTATTCTGAGCCTGCAGAGGCCGCGGGCAGACGTGCACGGCATCTGCTGGGCTTAGAAGTCCTCCAGAGTTCAGGGGAGCACAGTTCCTCTCACCTCCAGGGGCTGTGGGGGGGGGGCGCAGATCCAAACTGCGGTTAACTGAAACCACAGATACGGAAATCTGCAGATACAGGGCCCCCCGTATTTAACCTCTTATGAAAACAATGCCTTGTAATACATTTTTACCAAGTGACTTAACATACAGCCACATCATTCTTCATCACAAACATTGAAGTAAAAAAGTCTCACCAACATTTCCCTAGAGCTTGATCTGGGATTTGATGGGGGGTAGAATGCAAATGACACAACTGAATTAGAACAGCATAGCACATAAGCAGTAGGTGTTTAAATTGGCTGTCTGCCTTCCTGCCAGATTTTAAAAGCAGTAAGATCAAAACATTTAGCAAAAAAGTTAACAACACCTTTCAAATTCACTGATGAATGTTCGCTCTTCCAAACGATGATGGGCGCTTGCAATTCAGTAAAAGCACTACATTTGGTCTCAAGAATGAACTTCCTCTGTAACTTACCTAGTGTAGAATTCACCTTGGTAAATACCATTTACATACCAAGGATGTATTTATCTTCCCACTGTACCATTATCGTAAAGGATTATTCTCTTCGATGGCAACTACATTACCCCATTGAGTCAATAAATAGCACTAGATCTCTTTGACTCTTTATTCCACTACTATTTATGTTGTGATTTACTGGACACGTTTTAATTTAAAATGTGTAGCACCTCTGAATGCACATAGATACATATATTCTAACATAAAAAACCCATTAAGGTACAAAAGCCCTGTATTATCCCTGTAACTCAAGCCATCAAATGGAAAGCTACAAGCAGTTAACAGCTCACAGAAGCCAAGTTCCCCATTTCTTCTTGTTTTAATTTCTGTTCTATTACCTCTTTTCTACAAACTAAAGTCTACAAACCATCAATTTGCTGAACAATTTCATGTAAAACTAGCTTTGAAATGGATACTCCCATGGGCTAATCATGGGAATGTGGTGCTTGTATATCTTTAAATCAGTTGCCTTATAGATATGCACATTTTCATGTTCATGTCTAGGTGAGGTACATTCCCAAAAAACGAAAGCAAAACTTATCCGTGATGGTTTAGACAAGTGCGTTATCTGTATTTATGATCATTAGCCTGGTTTTCTAATGCTGAATGTTCCAACACGTGCTTATATATGTAACATTAGAAGTGAAACATAGCAGCGTGCTGACAGACGAATGGAATCTAAACATAAGGTGTGCCATGCAGCGAGCTTTTGATGTCCACATGTTCCTAGTGAAATTTTCCTAGGGAAAATTGTAGTGAAAAACTTGGTGGTGACAGCAGAGCTCTACTCAAAACACAATGTAGGAGAATCTACATTTTAAGAAATCAATTTATTATGGTCTATTGTGGTTATTTTGCTTTCCTCAAAGAGTTTCTGCCAAATCAATAGAAATTCCAGAGAAGCATAGCCCAGGTGTCATCCATAAGAATGACCTAAAGAGAAATTGACAGCCAATCCTATCTCCCCTCCCCCCCCCCGCCCCGCCAAGGAAGAAAGGCTTATGCTGCATAGGAGGCAGATTGGAAGTCTTGGGAGTTGTAAGGGAAAATATTTTCCCACACATCCTCATAAGCCCCTTGACTGGCAATGGGTCTCCTCGGACCTGAGCCAGCTCCTCAGCTCGCACAAGTCCAAGGAAAGAAAGGGGGCATGCTGGCTGCTATCAGAGGGGTAGCATCTGGCACAAGTTGTCCACGCTGGGTGCTACCCCCTCCCACCTCAGTCACAACCTGCCCTTTCCTGTTACACTCTCCCCCCACTTTGTTCTACCTCCCCTGCTGGCAGTACTCCATCTCTCACCATCACAGGGCTGCTCTGGCAACAGCCTGCTAGTTTAGGATTGGGCCATAAATGGGGGATTTTAATTCGTAGATTTAGATCCTAAACACATTTACAAAGAATTAATTTGGGAGCTGTAGCTTAGTGGTACAGTTTTGCAGGTAGAAGGTTCCACTCTTGGCGTCTCCAGGAGGAGCAGAAACAGAATCCTGTCCAATGCTGGAAAGCTGCTGCCGGTCAGCACTGACAAGGAAATAAGTCCAATTGAACTGAATGGATTTTACTTCTGAGAAAACATGTATCAGATTGGGTTGCAGTAGGTCTCCTCTGGTTCTCAATAGTGAGATTAGTACAATCAGAACTGCCCAGTCCTATCCCCACCACATTATAGCATGCACGCTGTGATACTGCAGGCAATTGGACAGCCTTCAGGAGTAAGTATTTTTTTTACTTACCCACTGGTAGGCTGCCTGTTCTGCCAAATATCTCCACTCCCTTCTAATGCCCGCTTTTGGCTAATTAACACCCCCCTTTTTCAAGAAGCACAGCTGTGGTGTGCAAAGGAATAAACACAGGACTTCTTATCTATAGCAATTAACAAGAGTTTATTGCTACAAACACATACACTCCCTGCATGTCCTCTTGTCCAGAGGCTTTCCCTCCCCAAAACTCCACTTAACTTAGTGGGTAGAGGTCTGAAGCCTCCAGTCGAAGTCCAATCCAGTCTCCAAAGCACAGTCCAGTCTTCCCAGTCCAATCTTCTGCAGTAGAGTTCCTCCTCTCCAGCAGTGTTCTCTCCAGCAGAGTGTCTCCTCCAGCAGGGTCCTGGCAGTCCTCTCTTCTGTGTCCTCCAGCAGAGTTCTGGCAGTCCCCTTCTCCCAGTGTGGGCCCGTCCGGGTTTCCCTCTGGGTCAGCTTCTGGCTGGGTCAGCATCCCGCTCTTGGTCCTGGGTCAGGGTAGCTCTGTCTCCTCCCAAAGCTGCCTTTTATCCTTGGATGTCTCATGATCCAAATGCAGCTCAGCTGTGAGCTACCTCATAGGCTCAGGTGAGCCATCCCTTCAGTCCATGTCCATTCAAAGTCCCATCAAGGTCAAATGAAGCTCAGGTGTCCATCCAGGTCTCCATTGGCCTTGATTGATTACAGCTGTGGAGCCAGCCCTGCCCTTCCCAGAGCTGTCAAACAGCTGTCAAAACATGGAATCGCTGTCAACACCATATCATCCACCTGATGATCTTCTGATCTTCCATTACACTGCCCAATCACCTGTGGTTCTCCTTGAACAAATGCCAGCAGTTTTGCTGGCACATGTCCAAAGAGACAAAAGAAGATAAGATCTTGTGCATGCCAGTGCCTCCAAAATACCCTCCCACTCCCTGAACCCTGCTCTCCCCAATCTTCCCTGAAACTCCCCCTCCTCACCCAGGACACATTCCCACTGCCAAGTCACCGGTGCTGGTGGAGGCCTCCAGAACTGCTTCTGTGTGCACTGTGCCGCTGCTTGTTTGCAGCAGAGGTCTGAAAGTGCGCAACAGTGGCCTAGGTTTTGTTTCATAAGAACATAAGCGAAGTCCTGCTGGATGGGCCAAAAGCCCACTTGGTCCAGCCTCCTGGATCTCATAGTGGCCCACCAGATGCCTCAGGGAGCACACAAGACACCTGCACCCTGGTGCCCTCCCTTGCACCTGACATTCTAAGCAGTGGCGTAGCTAAAGGGGTGCAGGGGTAGCAGATGCACCGGGCTAGAGCTGCTGGAGGGGCAACATCTGGGGCTAGGAGGGCAACAACTTCCAGGTACGACTTGGGGGGGCAACAGTTGTCCACGGCATGCAGTCAAGTATAAGTCATGCACGCGGCAACGGACTACACTGTTCCTCGCCCCCAGCAGCATCCGGCAGCTGGGAGGGAGGAGGGAAGACCCTGGGAGGGGGTCAGGGAAGCCCTGCCTGGGCTGCCTTCACTTGGGTGGGAAGGGAAAGCGAAGGGGGTGTGGTGCAGACTGCCCGTCCTTGGCAGAGCTGCAGGCAGAAGCTGAGCGGGAAAGTTCCCAGCAAGAAGAGCCAGCTCTGCTTCACCCCAGACCTTGGCGGGGCTGGGGGAGATCTTCATAGGCTACCTCAGTGCTGGCGCTGCAGCCCCCCCCCCACTCAAGAACCAACAGCCGCCCCACCGAAGTGCGCTGAGGCAAGGGAGCTTGCTCTGCGGGGCTGCAACCGCCTCCACCTCGCTCCTGGGAGCAGTGGGAGGAAAGGAGGAGGAGGTGAGTCCCTGCTGCCGCCTCCTGCATGAACTCATTCAAAGTCAATCCTAGGCACATCTACTCAGAAGTAAGTCCCCTTAGAGTCAGTGGGGCTTACTCCCAGGGAAGTGAGGATAGGCTTGGGGCCTCAGTAGGTCAGGCGTTGTTTCCTCCCACCTGCCTGCCCCAAGTCCTTGCCCCCCCCAGCCACTGTGAGCCAGCGAGCAGGCTGGCTGCTTCTCCACAGCCTCCTCTCCGCCCCCCCCCAACAAGGCAGCTGCAGGACTCGAGCTCTGCCTGCCAAACAAAACGTGACATATTTTTTATTTCTCACTTTTTGAAAAGCGAGTGTGAATTCAAAACCCGGAAGTGACGTCACTTCCAGGGCATCAAATTGCGCTCTGCACCGGGCAACAGGATTGTTAGCTACGCCGTTGATTCTGAGTTAACCTACCTATAAAATCAGGAGGTTGCATATAGTCATCATGGCTTGTAACCTGTGATGGACTTTTCCTCCAGAAATTTGTCCAATCCCCTTTTAAAGGTACCCAGGCCAGATGCCATCACCACATCCTGTGGCAAGGAGCTCCACAGACTAATTACATGCTGGGTAAAGAAATACTTTCTTTTGTCTGTTCTAACTCTCCCAACACTCAATTTTAGTGAATGTCCCCTGGTTCTGGTGTTGTGTTAGAGGGAAAAGAACATCCCCCTATCCACTTTATCCATCCCCTGCATAATTTTTAATGTCTCGATCATGTCCCCGCTCACCTTAAAAGACCTTACAATGCTGGAACGTTCATTCCATAAGACTCCCATTGGGGTATTTTCAAATTCCAGACCCAGATTGCTTTACTTTGCCTCTATTTTGTAGTGCAGCTTTGCCTCAGTGACCAATAAAATTAACAAATAAAAAGAGGGAAGGTAAATGCAAAGCCAGTATGCAGAAAACTGCTAAGTAATCAAATATTTTACAGAAAATTAAGGGCTGACTGAGAAAAATTAGATGACTGAAATGTTAGAATTCTATTGCCAGAGTGATGGATGTGACTATAAAAAAATGACAGGAAGGCAATTTTACTGACTTACCTATTCTAGGCAATATTCATTTGTTTGATTATTCATCAAAGAACTGTTGTTACCCTGCACATGTCTGATCTTGTCTGATTTTGGAAGCTAAGCAGGGTCAGGCCTGGTTAGTGCTTAGAAGGGAGACCGCCTGGGAATACCGGGTACTGTAGGCTTATACCATAGTCTTTCGAGACTGAAGGTTGCCAACCAACCATCAGAGAACCATTTCTGTCTGTAGAGAAAAACAGCTCAAGAACTGATCATTACAGTATATGCATTCCATGACATATTTTAATGTTATCTGAAAGGGAAGGAAAAGTTGATGACCTATGAGTTTTGAAGACCATAATAAAGCTAGCAATGTTATATGTTCAGATTGCTCCTGGCAAGTAAAATCTGAATCTGCAGTTTAATTGTTTCTCTGAATATTTCCAACAGTGAACATGCTTCATGGATTTATTGCTGAAATATAATCTACGGAGATGCTTTTGAAAAATTCAAAACAGAAATGTAAGCCAATTCACTTCCACCAACTCCCTCTGCCACATGGGATCACACCTGTGTGCTTTGAGTTTCCCCAGTGCTTTACTGCAAGTTATTTTTGACATACTTAAAAATTACCTTTAAGGTATACAACCAAGTTAAATCCACAAGGCAAATGGCTATGGTTCTAAGAATGGTATCTGAGCTGTGTCTACTTTTGTCAGTGGTCAGAATAACTGCTTTTTCTGGCCTAAGGGCTGAGAATAGCAACCATGTTGTTGATGTTGCTGTTGTACAAGCTATTAGGATATCTATGCCAATGGAAATAAACATGCATAACTTTGGCGTTTTCTTTATCTAACCCTTTATCTAACTCTGTTTATAACCCTTTATCTTGGGTTTATTTATTTTATGGGTGTTTTATTTTCATGGGGATAGTTATCCAAATAAGCATTTCATTCTACAGTTCTTGATGCAAATTAACTAAATAACCACCAGTACATTGGTATTTGGGAATAGTAAGGACAAGACAACTTTTGCATCCATGAGGCCCTCTTGTGGCTCATATACACTAAAGCGGTGGTTCTCAAACTTTTTATAGGCCCTAGAGCAGGGTTGTCAACCATAAGGCCTGAGGGCTGGATGTGGCCCCCAGAAGCACTTTATTTGACCCCCATGATAATTGGGCTCTCACAACATCACCTTTTCAGCAGCGCCACTTCTACTAAGGCTCTGGGAGGGAGACACAGAAGGAGGCATCAGAAGGCAAGAAACACTGTAAGGAGCAGACCAAGAGGGGTGAGAGAGAGAAGCTGCCCAGGTGGTGGGAGAGCCCAAATATCATGGGGCTGCCCTTCCAGCAGTTTCACTGCTGCCAAGGAATCACTTTGCAGGCTACCTTTAAGCAGGCTGCCTTTCAGACAAAAGAAAATATTTCTTTACTCAGTGTGTGGTTGGTCTGTGGAACTCATTGACACAGGATGTGGTGATGGCATCTGGCCTAGATGCCTTTAAAAGGGGATTGGACCAATTTCTGGAGGAAAAATCCATCACGGGTTACAAACCATGATGTGTATGTGCAACCTCCTGATATTAGAAATGGGCTGTCAGAATACCAGATGTAAGGGAGGGCACCAGGATGCAGGTCTCTTATCTGGTGTGCTCCCTGGGGCATTTGGTGGGCTGCTGTGAGATACAGGAAGCTGGACTAGATGGGCCTATGGCCTGATCCAGTGGGGCTGTTCTTATGTTCTTATGCTGAGCTGCAAAGTGGCGCTGTGCAGAAGCAGCACTGCTGAAAGGACGGACCATGTGATATTAGACTTCCCCATAGCTTGAAAATATGATCAAGATCTGCACATTTTCTCTTCGGACATTTGCAACTAATGTATTTCTATGTGAAAACAAAGTGCTTCTTTCTGGCCATCTTCTGCTTAATAATATCACTTTCTGCTTAATGCTGTCACATCCGGCCCTCAGCAGTGCCATGAAAGATATTCCACCCACTATATGAAAAATGTTTGACACCCCTGCCCTAGAGGCTGCTGTCTGATTTATAAATGCGAAGGGATGTGGCTATAATGGTGATTGGGCAGCACTGCTCCCCCTGTAGCAATTTGTTTAACCCTTGATGCACATAGCCTAATCTGCCCTGTCTGTTTTGTAAATCACTAAAAATTGGATCATGACCCACTGGTGGATCCTAGACCCACAGTTTAGAAACTGCTTCACTAAAGTAATACAAACATTGACATAGCATACAGTTAATTAAACACAGCCTATGAAGGGCATTGACCACATTAGAAAAGGAGGTTTCTTTGCTCACAACATAGATGTATAACCCCTGACTTACCCAGCAGGCAGGAGCTGATGACGAGGACTGCCAGAAGAGGGCCACAGGCCTTCCTGCGGGGAAGCCTGTTGGAGGGAGTGGGGAGGCTCCTAAGTACGCCCAAACACTTGCTGCAGTGGCTCGCTCGTTCATTCTGGGCATGGCTCTCATGCAGGTGGCAACACTCCCAGCTGCAACCTCCAGAATGTCACTACCTCCACCCTTCACAGCAGTGGACAAGCAAGAGCTCCTGGAATACTCAATTCAATTTCAACAACCTTTAATGGCATAGTAGAGATTGCTACAACATACATAAATAAACGGCGCAGATACAAAACAACAAATAAATTACACAAAAACAAAACCACAGAAAAATTGCTCACCCAAATACACCAATCAGGACTGCTTAAAACTGTTGGCGGTAAGGACTTTTGCAAGAAATTCGGCAACAAGAGACGCAATATCGTGCAAAAAGTCATGTAAGAGGAACGCTGCAAGAAGGTTGGGGGGCCAGAATAACTAGAGAGAACAGGGCCCAGAATAGAGCAGCAAAGTTTACTGAATGCTGGGCAAACGCAAAGAAAATGGGTAACGGAATCAGGTTCAATGCCACACCAATTACAATGCCTTTGATCAAAGGGAACCCGAGAGTAACAGCCATTCAGCACTACAGAGGGAAATATGTTAAGCTGGGCTAACATGAAAGCCCTCCTCTCAAGGGCGTTCACAAGAAGCTGAAAATAAGAATGACCATTGGCAAAGGCAGGTAAGATTCCATAATAAATGGGGGAACATCCTGGAATACTCTTGTGGAGGGTGGGAGGAAGAAGGGAAACTGGGGAAGGGGATTGCCAGGACAGCCCCAGAGCAAGGGCCAAAAGGGGGGAGGTCAGTGAGAGGCTGGGTGCCTGTGAGGAGGTTAGTTGGTGGAGAACAGCTAAGGGAAGGGGGTCAAGCAACCTACGTGAGCCTGCTCCGTTCTCTCAAAGAGGCCAACAGGCTTCCACTGGGCAATGGAGGATCGAGGGTGGAGTAACCCCATCCCCACTGTAAGGACTCTGAGGTCCTTCTAATGTCCCCCTCACTCCAGGGGACAGCCCTCTGCTGAGCCCTAACAACTTAAGCCATTTCTGCCCAACATTGCGTATATGCAACAGGGACCAAATGTGTATACCTGTGGGCTGGGTAGAAATGGGTTAAAGAGTACCCAACTTAAAGTGTAAACAACTTAGAACAACTTAAAGAGTATTGGGAGGGCTCCCTTGCCTGGAAGCTAGAGCTCACCCCACCCCTTCTTCATTCATTGACTCCAGCAGGGGCTCACAATAGATGGCATTCAAAAAATTCCATTCTTTAACCAAATTGAAGTACAACAAATAAAGGAACCAAGATTAAGGTCGGTGGCTGGTAGGTTCCACTGTGTTCCTGATTACATCATCAGGAGTGGGACAAGGCCTGCTTCAGAATGGGGGGGTGGGAGGAAACTAGCAGGAATGGGAACTCGAGTCAGGTAACTCAGACTCGAGTCACGAAAATCAGCATTTTTTGTTGACTCATAAACTTGTGAGTCACATGCATGGAAGACTCGGAAAAACATTCAGGTCAAGGACCCCCGACTCGTGACTCACATTCCACAACAATGACTCAAGTTGCATGCCAACAGACACTCCCTCTCACATGAAAAATCTCTAGCATTCATCTGGGAAGCCGTTTTCCTCCGTGGACCCACGTTGGGCTTTTTAAAGGGGGCGACTTGATTTGAGTCCTATCGGGTTGCAAAAGGGTGACTCAGCAACTCGGAAAGTGCTCCTGTTATGACTCATTTTCATACCAGGGTGGTGTACTGGTTTGGGAGGTGGACTAAGACCTGGAAGATACAAGTTCGAATCCCACCTCATGAATCCCATGAAGCTTCCTGGGTGACCTTGGGCTAGTAACTTTCTCTCAGCCTCACCTACCTCACAGGGTTGTTGTGAGGACAAAAGGAGGGGAGCAGTTGTGTACACTGCCCTGAGCTCCTTGGAGGAAGGGTGATATAAAAATGTAAAAAATAAAATAAAAATAAATTTTTGAGTCGAGTCACATGGGACGGTGACTCTAGGCTTGACTCAGTTGCGCTGTGCTGGACTTTCCCATTAGATTATATTAAAACATCCAGCTACTGTTAGCAAGACCTCACCCATTACCAATAAAAAAAACTGCAAGTTTTTTTAGCCCGGGAATTAACTACTAGTATATAAAATTACAAAAGAAGTATATGTAACATATTCCAAGGCATCAAGCACAAAACAAACATAGACAGAACAAATGTATGGTAACTAGAAACATTCCACTATAGGAGGCTTGTGTTTAGCCTCCTCAGTTTAAGTGTTTTTAAGGGGCTTTTTACCACGTTCTATTATAGAAAAAGAGAGAAACTTGTCCCATGTTTAAACACAAGTTAAGGTTTCAGAGTACAGCTTCAGGGGTGCATAGACCTCAAGCTGACCTTCCAGGCAGGGCTGAATTTAATGTTGTTTTATATATGATGTAGAAAATTATTTATTTATACACTCCTAGCTTTAACGCATCAATGAGCTCAGGTTCTGCCTTTTGCATGAAACATTCAGCTCAGACTTGGGAATAATAAAACCTAGGAGACAAGTGCATTCTTCCTATGAATCCATTTCTCTTGGGCTCAGTATCGTGACCTTTGGAGTAGTAGCAGAGATGTCCATGAAAGCTGTGTTTGTCTTCTCCTAGCTTTCAGGAGGCAATGTTACAACATTTGGGGGTTTTTAACTTGAAAAATGGGCAACTAAAGGAGGAATGATTGAGATTCATAAGTTTATGCGTAGATAGATTATTTCTTTTCTCACAAGGGGACACCCAAATGGCAAGAAATCTAGCAAGAAATTGGTGAGAAAATTAGGACAAAGGAAGAACTTCTTCAGACAGCATACAATTTGTGAAAGTCATTGCCACGAGATGTGAAGGCAACCACTAGCTTGGATGGCTTTAAAAGGAATGGACAAATTCATGGAGGTCTATCAATGACTACTAATCATGATGGTTCTATGCTACCTCTGGGTTCAGTGGCCTCTGAATACAAGTTGCAGGGGAGTAATTATGAACGAGTGGTAAACTTTCTTGCCTCCTGATGGACTTCTCAGAGGTATCTGATTGGCCGCTCTGGAAAACTGATGCTAAATGGACCTTTGGCCTAACTCAGCCAGGCATTGCTTACACATATTTAAGATTTAATTTACTATTATTTTCTTTCCATCTCCACAAAACCAATCTTAATAGGAGTTTTTTTTTTTTTGGAAATGGCATAAATTAGTTTTCTATCGAAATAAAAAAGTGTGGATCCTTAACTTACAGGGCAATCCTATGCATGCCTATAATAGTAAAAAAAAACTTGATTGAAAGCCAGTTACTGTTCTCAATCAAAAACCAGAAGTGGATTTCAATAACTTTTTAAACTATTGCAGAGGCTTGGGGAGCCCTGCAGGGCTTCCCGCCCAACCCCCAGAGGCCAGCATTCCATCTGGTGTTAGAACCCTCCCCCCACTGGCAGCAGCGTGATACTGGGGATCACATTGCTGCCTTCCCCGCACACACTTACAATGATCCTTGTAGGAGTTTGGGAAGACGAGGGGGGTATTATTTTCAGAGAGTGCATCTTAGAGATGGTGCTTGGAGTCTCCTGCTCAACCCTGTGGCCTTTGACTTAATGGTGTCCTACATTGCTTTATTCTGTTCCCCATGCTATTTCTGCAATAATCCAGTGGGAGATGTTTGGGCTGGTGTACCCCTGTTTCTATCTTAGAAATAGCCACAGTTACCTGTGCTTTACTTACCACACATACAGTTCACTATAATGTGCTCTATATGGGATTGCCAGTGAAGAAGACCATCCAGAAGCTTCAGTTGGTGCAAAATGTGTTATATTATGTGTGATCGCGTAACACCATTGTTTATGCAGCTGCATTGGTTACCAGGATGCTTCTGTGGTATGATTCACGATAGCAGTTATTACCTTTCAAAGACTATACAGCTTAGGACCAAAACATCTCAAGGATTGCCTCCTCACTCATGAGTCTCCCCTCTCTGGTGAGATCTTTAGGGTGTTCCATAAGAATGTTGCTAATTTTTATTTTAGATTTTCTCTGTTTCTCTATTCCTTTGCTTTTTAAATTGTTTGCTACTGGTGGTCTCATTTTTAACAACATTTATTATTTCAGGATTTACATACCTGTATTGCAAGTCCTGGATCCTGAGGAAGGATAATGTATAAATTTTTCAAAATAAACAACAGAGTCCTTTTTGGCATCCTGTCAAGTGTATATTAATGTCTGTAGAACTTTTTGAAAGAGACAATACATGGTCTGATCTGAGCAGACCCCTTGAGGCTGCCAGGGCTCGACATGGAGTAAAGGAACAACTGTTCCCTTACTTTAAGGAGACATCTGGCTGCCTCCCTGGTCACTTGAGATACAGCAGCTTCCATTTCGGCATGGACAGCCTGGATAAAATTGGGCTGACCACCTGCCAAAGCCCCTCAGATCATTTTACTGTGACATTAATTTTTGCAATTTAAATTTGAGTATTTTTCTGAAACCAGACACCTTAGGGCACAATCCTAACCCACTTTCCAGCACTTACATAAGGGCAATGCAGTTCATAGGTAAGGAAACAAACATTCCCTTACTTTGAGGAGGGCTCTGTGAGTGCCCCCCAACTGCAGGATCCAGCACCTACCCCATTGGCACAGCTATGCCAGTGCTGAAAAGTGGGTTAGGATTTGGGCCTAAGTCACACAAGAACAAAGCTAACAATCTTCTCACTTTCATTTTTGTTGTGCTGTATCTCTTAAAGTTTTTGGAAATTTTTGATTCTGGTGCCTTTTCCAGGCTGCCCTATGAACACAAAACAGAATGGAAAATATGCACTTTCCCCTATCTCACTGCAGTTCTCTCATCTAAAATTGAAGTCTTGCAGATAAAAAATGTCATTGAGCTGTTGTTTTTTTTTAAACACCTGTGTAAGAAAGATTAGAAACATTATGGAAGAAAATGAGAGCCATGGCAACAAGACAGCAACACTTGTTGATGAGGAAGATTAAAAATCTAGTATCTATTGGTTTTGTTGATTCATCTACAGCCAAAGCACAACATGTTACCCAGTTACAAATGTACAGAGAAAATAAAACTTTACATGCTAAGATCCAAAGCAATATCCATTCTGTTAAAAATGCCTACATTTCACCAATAAAAACAGCACACAGAAATATAAACAATGCAATTTTGCTTTGTGCTATAACTTATCTGTGGTCACAAAAAGCAGTCACTTTTCTTCAGAATTAAGACATACGCTGCCTTGTTAGCCTAAGAAATCACTGCACAAAGGTCACAATGACAAACACAAAGCTATTTTAGATTCCAGACCAAGTTGTTTCATTATGGTTGTAATGAAGAAGAAGGATTTTGATGCCTCTTTGCTCTGGGTCAAATGAATAGTTGCTGGTTGGCAAATGTATCTTACAGCTGCCATGCTGATCCCTAATTCCAATGATACATTTACGAGTGCTGTTTGCGTTAATGGAAAAATTTTAATTTCTTCCTTGACATTGAATTCCTTTCTTGGGATAGAACTAATGAAGCAAGAACCCCTACCTAGTGCATGGATTCGTAGAGTGAAAATTAACAGAACCATAATGGATTAAACCAGTGGTTTCCAAACTATCTGGGAGAGTTTAGGAAACTAAGTGCGTGCGGTGACAGGGGGAGACAACTCCCCGGCCTCTGGGGGCTGCAGGGAGCTCTGCGGACCCCTCTGCAGGGCTCCCCATGCCTCAGAAAAGCTAAAAATAGCAGTCGGGACCCACTTCCAGTTTACAATTGTGAAACCAGAAGTGGGTTGCAATAGCTATTTTTAGCTTTCCTGAGGTGCAGGGAGCCCTGCAGAGGAGTCTGTGGGGCTCCCTGCAACCCCCAGAGGCCAGCACTGTCTTAACTATGTGGAAAAAATCCTTATGTCCCTGAAATTGTGGCAATCACACCACTGCCATACCTCCGTCCTGCCCCTTAAGGAGGCAGAGAAGTGCTTCCCAGGCGATGGCATCACAACGCCCCAGTTTGGAAACCTCTGGATTAAACCAGTGGTTCCCAAACTGTGGTTCTGTGGACCGCCAGTGGGTCACTACCGATTTTGCATGGTTTGCAAAACCGACAGAATAGATTAGGCTATGTGCATCAAGGGTTAAACAACCTGCTACTTGTAGGGGGGGAGCACTGCTGCCCAGTCACCATTTTAGCACAGAGGCTTGAGTGGCTGGTAAAGTGAAACATTTTTTAGGTGGGTCCCGATGCTAAAAAGTTTGGGAACCCCTGGATTAAACCATCTCATAAATATTTACCTCTATATTTATTCTTATATTTTTATACACCATACCCCACATGCACTCAGAGTGTTCTAGAAGGTTCTTGCCCTCATTTATTCCCACAACAATGCTAGGAGGCAGGCTGCGTTTAAAAATCATAGATCAGTCTGGATGATCTGCCTGACTGGTCCTGCAGAAGCATGATGTGGGACTAAAGCATGGACCACCTCCGGGCACACCCTTTCACTTTTCATAATCTCATATTCATTTATTTAATTCATTTATGCCTTGCTTTTCCCCTACACTGTGGGCACCCAAGGCGGCTAGCAAAATATATAAAATAAAATCTCATCATAAAACAGTATAGAAATTAAAACTTTTAACAATCAACATTTAAAACAGCCTGTCACAGACCTCCAACACATGTAAAGCAATAAACAGCAGTAAAAACAATCAAAAGGAGTAGAACTTAATGAGCAGCAAAAAGTAACAATACAGCAGCAGCAGAATCACAAGAAGCAGCAATAAAAGGCAATAAAGACACCCATAAAAGATGACATTAATAAAAGGTGGCAATAAGCAGCAGTAAAACATTAAGCAATAAAAGCTCACAGTTATAACAGCCTCCATCTAGTTCTGGTGCAACTCCAACCAAAATAAAAACAGTTTTTACTCTCCCCTGGAACACCTCAAGGGAGTGGGCAGTTCTTAGATAACAAGGGAGGAGTTTCACAACTGTGGTGCCACCACACAGAAAGCCCTACTTCTCATTGCTACTGCCAAATCTCTAATGGAGGCAGGACACACAGAAGAACCTTCTCCAAAGATCTTGGGGCAAGTTGGTATAAATAGGATGACGAGGTCCTGCAGGTACCCTGGTACTAAACCACAAAGGGATTTGAAGATCAAAAGTAGCATCTTGTATTGGGCCCGGAAACAAACCTGCAGCAAATGTAGCCACTGAAAAATGATCCAATAATAGAATTAAATCACTGAGACTTGATAACCACACAGGCTGCCACTTTCTGCATGAATTGCAGTTTCCAGACATCTTCAACGGCAACCCCACATAGAGCACAATACAGTAATCTAAATGAGATGTCACCAAGGCATGAATCACTGTGGTCAGACCTGACCAACTCAAGTATGGCCTCATCTTGTGCACCAGCCAAAGCCGGTCACAGCCACCACCTAGCAATCCAGGAGCAGTTGTGTGTCATAGGGGCAATCAGACAGGCAATCAAACTGCCTCTTCACGTATGATTTAAATACTATATGAGAATTTAAGCTGCATGTGAGGGGAGTGTGGGATGAACTGCCCTCTCATACAATTATGAAAAGTGTACGGTGCACCAGAAAGGGATGGTGTATGTCGGTGGGCTATACTTGATATATTGTCTGAATCCGTACATTAACTGGCCCAAAGCCACCCAGTAAACTTTGTAGCTAAGTAGGGATTTGAATTAGGGTCTCCCTATCCCAATCCAACACATCCACCACTCTACCACTGTCTCCCACTGGCTGCACAGAGGTATCCCGAAACACATAGATCAGCATTTCCCACTAAGTGGGTTGCAAGTCAATTTCAGGTGCGTTGCCATTCATTTCAATGTATAGTTTATTTTTAATATATTAAGACTTGATGCTACCATGGTATGTGATTGCATTTGAGGAAATGTTACATATATGTACTTTTCATAGGCTGCTATGTATTTGCTTTTAACAAGGATAGTCAATGGGGCTCACTCCAGGATATGTGTGGATAGAATTGCAGCCCTTGGGATGTTTTTTTAAAAACAGATCAGCAACTGCTTGGGAGGGTTAAGAGGGTTCTTCTTTATTTTAAATAAAATCTTAAACTTATAAACTTTTAATATACTTAATTAAACTTAATTTTATTGTTAAAAATTAAAAATGTTCCTTGTTTCCTTTCCTGCTTGATGATGTCACTTCTGTTCATGACAGCACTTCCAGTAGGTCCTGTGAGACTCATTCTAAAAAGTGGGTCTTGGTGCTAAAACGTTTGAGAACCACTGACATACATCATCTGTTGCTCTTATGTGCTCTCCATTTGCTTCTCAGTTTTGAGGATCCAGTCATATTTCAACAAGAACTACTTCTACCAAAAGTGCAATGTGGTAGAAGAAAGGAGACAGGCCAAAATTATTATAGCACAAAATGTCAGTTATTTCAAGCACAAACAATTTTCTTGTTCTGTTGATTTTGGACAAAAAAAAAAAAAAAAAACCTCCACTATTTCTATAACTCTGCTTCTAGTATATAACCTGTAAATTACTCACGGCAGTGTGAGAGTCCAAGTCATCAAATGTTCTCACCAAAATGGAAATGCATTTAAAATATCCTTCATGGCAGATGATGGGAAACTTTGTAAGCAACTTAACTTTCCCTGGTCTGAACATAAGAACATAAGAACAGCCCCATTGGATCAGGCCATAGGCCCATCTAGTCCATCTTCCTGTATCTCACAGTGGCCCAACAAATGCCCCAGGGAGCACACCAGATAACAAGAGACCTCATCCTGGTGCCCTCCCTGGCATTGGCATTCTGACATAGCCCATTTCTAAAATCAGGAGGTTGCACATACACATCATGGCTTGTAACCCATAATGGATTTTTCCTCCAGAAACTTGTCCAATCCCCTTTTAAAGGCATCCAGGCCAGATGCCATCACCACATCCTGCGGCAAGGAGTTCCACAGACCGACCACACGCTGAGTTAAGAAATATTTTATTTTGTCTGTCCTAACCCTCCCAACAGGGATGTCAATTTTAGTGGCCATCCCCTGGTTCTGGTGTTATATGAGAGTGTACAGAGCATCTCTCTATCCACTTTATCCTTCCCATGCATAATTTTGCATGTCTCAATCATGTCCCCCCTCAGGCGTCTCTTTTCTAGGCTGAAGAGGCCAAAATGCCCTAGCCTTTCCTCATAAGGAAGGTGCCCCAGCCCAGTAATCATCTTAGTCGCTCTCTTTTGCACCTTTTCCATTTCCACTATGTCCTTTTTGAGATGTGGCAACCAGAACTGGACACAATATGCCAGGTGTGGCCTTACCATCGATTTGTACAATGGCATTATAATATTAGCTGTTTTGTTCTCAATACCCTTCCTAATGATCCCAAGCATAGAATTGGCCTTCTTCACTGCCGCCGCACATTGGGTCGACACTTTCATCGACCTGTCCACCACCACCCCAAGATCTCTCTCCTGATCTGTCACAGACAGCTCGGAACCCATTAGCCTATATGTGAAGTTTTGATTTTTTGCCCCAATGTGCATGACTTTACACTTACTGACATTGAAACACATCTAGAACCAGAGTGCTAAAAGCATAGGTGGTAAGGCGCCAGAGACACCTTCAAAATATGTCTCCTGTACCTTATACTTCCTCAGTTCCAGTCTGCCTATTCAAGAGCCATTTGATGCTTCTGTTGCAATTTCTGCCACCACTTCTGCTGCAAAGAGGGAGCAAGGGTCTTGCCCTTCTTTTGTTCTCCTGGTTAGGTGATAAAGGGTACCAAAAAGATGGGAAGCCCCAAGCCTTCCTTTTCTCACCTCTTCCTCCCTTCTGAGCCATCCAAATCTCCAGGGCCAGCTCTGACCTCATTGTGACTGCAGAGGATGGAAACAGGCAGCTATAACCAGTTGGGATGATGCACTGTTGAGACGTGTAAATGGGGGATTCTCTGGCCCTATGTAGGTCCCAATGTGGCAAGAGTTTGGAGGTGAGGAAGTAGCACTCTGCTGCACTAAGCAAATACAGAGCGATTAAACCTTGCTGAATCTTGCCCATCCCAAAGAAATGGTGTCCCTTTAGATGCTGAGAGCCATTACAAGCATTCAATGAAGTCCAAAGTACAGCAAGGCTTATTTGGCAGCTAAAATATAAGCCAAATATTATATTTGAAGAGCCAAAATTGTTTAAACGTGACAAAGCTTTCCACTGTCTCATCATTCAAAACTACGCCCTGTTAACATCAAATCCTCTAAAAATACACACACAAAAATTGCCTTTCCCCATTGAAGCTTGTCCACTTATTTCACCTTCAGCAAGTCACAGTTCCCTCTCATTTTAACAAAGCATGAAATTATGCCTGAGTGAAGTAAATTATCTTTAGGAACACTAGGGACAGATGTTGTATTTCCTGGTGTCATTGGTTTAGATATATCAATTTATATTTTCCATTATAGCTTGTACAAAAAAAAAAAAATCTACATAATACATAATGAAGCAAAAGACGGAAGACCTTTACAATAATTCATTTTTCCTTGATGTGCTAGACAGTTTTATAGCAGCTTATGATCAGAAAGATGCTTACTGAATTCAGAAAAGGGCAACATGAAAACTAGTTTCTCCTTGAATAGAGCCCAGTGTGGAAGTTCAGAATCAACCACAGCCTAAATTCACATTTAATTTAAAATAACAGAAGCAAAGGACACTTCACGTGGAATGTTTTTGTGATGTCCATTTATGTACACATGTATGTGTTCATTTGGCATTGTAGCTGCTGTGACAAAAAATTCTTGGATTTCCCTCATTTTTTGCCTACTTCCCCCCAATTTTTAGACCTTTCTAGACACTCTGCAATGTCCCAGCATCCTAAATGTGGCTGAGCCATCCTGCAGCAGCCATGTCTTTTGTTTGAAACCACTGCCATTATAGAACGGCTACAAGGCATCCCAGACAGGCCTAATGTGCTGTTTTCAAGTCTGGAGTTCCGCTGAGAGAAAGGATGCTGACTGACTTCTACTGAGCTTAGCATGTACCTATCAACTGAATGGGCAAGTCCACCTGGCTTAGTATGGAATGCCCCAGGTGACCCTCATCGCTCTAATCCAGGGGTCTCTAAACCCCAGCCCAGGGGTCAGATGCAGCCCACAGTGAGCCCCTATCTGGCCCGTGGCCAGCCTCTTGTCCCCTGAAAGCCTCTGGCCCACTCAACTGAACATGACCATTGCTGTGCTCTGATTGCATCTGGAGAGTGTTCTGAAGGCTGGAGAGGCTGAGTGAATGAGCCCACTCATTCATTTATTCATTCATCTAAGTTCCATTTCTAATTTATTTATTTAAATTTTATATTTAAAATTTTTTTCTGATCCTCTCTGCACTGCGCCAGATATTTCATGTGGCCCTCTGGCCAAAAAGTTTGGAGACCCCTGCTCTAATCAGCTGACCCTATGATAGCAGAAAAACTAGGTTGTTTTTTTTCTAAGACTGTGCACAGAGATGCCCTTGATGCCCTCTGGTTCATTACAAATATGTCGTGTCTATGCATTAGTGAAAAGCTTGCCCATTCCTCATAGGGTTGTGGAAACTGGACCCCTTCTCTTGGATGGTGTGATTAGTGAGAGACAAAATAGCAACTTGCATTGAAGCATATTTTATTTTCCACTTTAAAAGAAATATGCCAAATTCCATTTTGGGACAGCACTGCTTTCTCTTTAATCAGTGCCTGTTTAAAAAAAAAACCACCTGCATTCTATCTCTGTCTGTTTTATTTTCCTTCCAATCTTTTAATAAACAACTTTTTATTGGAGGTCTGGTCTAGAGGGTAGAGCCTCCATTTGCCTGAAGATAACATCTGCAGGTCGCCAGTTCAAGGCCACCGGCACCGTGTGACCTTGAAGCAGCTGACAAGCTGAGCCCAGTTATTCCATCTGCTCTGAGCCTGGGAGGATGGAGGCCAGAATGTTGCAACCAGATCAGAAAGAAACATCTGAATGTTGTGGTTTCTTGAAAGATAGAACCTTCTTTCAAATTGTAAAAATCTCTACGGGGATTTAAATTGCCTGCCTATGTAAACCGCCTTGAATAAAGTATGGAGAAATCTGAGGACCAAGAAAGGTGGTATAGAAATACCTGTATTATTATTATTATTATTATTATTATTATTATTATTATTATTGCTCTTCCTTGCTTGCTTTGTTACAGTTCCTCATAACTGTGAATTGCCATGCTTTCCCAGACTGCTCTGCCCTTACCGTTGTTTGTTTTGGTTTGTGCACAAGTGAGAACTCTTTTGAAAGTCAGAGAGGGAGATTTCCAAGGTGGTTATTCCCTGCATTAGTGGTGGCAGTAGAGACCTACCAGCATTCCCCCTAGATCAGCACTTAATTAATGTGTGCTTCTTGGAGCCCTGGGGCTCCTTGAGACCATTGTTAGGAGTGGAAAGGGCTCTGGAGAACCACTGCCCTAGCTCAACCAGTTGGGAGAGAGCTGGGAGGCTATTGCCACCTGCTAGGCATTGTGCCTCTACCCAGACTGTCTGTGTGCTCTCTTCCACCTAGGTGCTTTCTTACAAAAAATATATATATTCCAATATTTGGCAGTATCGCAAGGAGTTGCCTAAACACTGTGGTTCCACCTCTGTCCAGTTAATTACGGGTCCAATCTTTTTATACACTGGTTTTTTATCCAGATTAGACTCAACACTAAAGGCCACTGCAGATAAGAAGGAACCTGCTGATCCCTGAAGAGGAGGACAAAACATCCCTTTACAATCCCCATTCTAAAAACTGCTTTTCTAGGGAGTAAAACTATTAGAACTGCTATTTTGCAGCTCACTCTGAGAAGTGACTCCCCCCCCTTTGCTGAACAATGGAACGCATAAGTGATTAATCACCAGTCAACAGCCAGAGCGAAGGGAGGGGAGTCACTTTTCTCAGAGTATGCTGTAAAACAGCAATTCTAATCAACTGCTTGACTGACTCATGTTTGTTTTGTTTTAATTGCTTTTAATGTGTTTTTTGGGTATCTGCGGGGAGTCCCAGAACCAAACCAAGGCTCCACCTGTATGGTAAAACCAGGGAAGGCTAAAAAATTTAAGGGAGGGCACCAGGATGCAGGTCTCTTGTTATCTGGTGTGCTCCCTGGGGCATTTGGTGGGCCGCTGTGAGATACAGGAAGCTGGACTAGATGGGCCTATGGCCTGATCCAGTGGGGCTGTTCTTATGTAAAGGTTATAAGTCCATATTTGGGAGTACCACTGAATCCAGTGGGACTAACTTCTACACTGGTGTAAAAGGAAATGGAACTTTTAGCACATACTATGGAGCAGCAGCGGACCTCCCCAGCCCGCACCCAGGGCAAAGGTCTGCCCCTCATGGGCTGTCGCCATACAAAAATACACCCCCCCACTCACCTGAGGCTCCCAGAGCCTCACACAACCTTAGCCCGCATCAGGGAAGCCTCTCAGAAGTTCCACGATGCTATAAACTTCCGGAAAACCGGAAGCACAGTTTCCGACCCCATCGGGACCCTCAGAAAGGCTTCCACAGGGTCCTAGAGCCTTGCACCTGGGGCATTTGCCCCATTGGACTTAATGGTAGGTCCACAACTACTATGGAGTTGCATGCTTGTTGTGTTTGTTTTTGAGATGAATGACGTCAGCGTTAACTTGCCCTTCAGCTCCATTCTTAGGTCTTATAAACACAGCAGACGCAATGCTGGCCAAAACTTCAGTGTTCTAAGCATACATATGCCTATATGTGTTTGCTAATTTATTCTGTGTTATTTTCAAAACTTACATCCTGCATTCGTTTCATGCAGAACTCAAAGCAGTATACTTCTATGTGTACCCACAAACTACAATTATAAAGCATATTGCAACTGTTATTTAATTACATTTTATCAGTACACACTAATTAAAATCCCACTTCTGCACTTTGTTTTCATTCAATGAACATCAAGCTCATAATAGTATCACAATTGGGCCATTTTTTAATAAAAGTTGCATGCTTGTATCAGGGTAGGTGGCCCCAAAAGATATACTCCTGGTCTGGAACTTATTTTCAGTTTCAATGCTGAGTTCTAGAATGTGGGCATAAGAAATAAAGAATATTACCCTCTTTACTGATTAACTATTCTCAGTCCCACACCTCAGGGATACTTACTACAGATTCTTGCTGTACCCCATC
This sequence comes from Tiliqua scincoides, assembly GCF_035046505.1. Classification (NCBI taxonomy): domain Eukaryota; kingdom Metazoa; phylum Chordata; class Lepidosauria; order Squamata; family Scincidae; genus Tiliqua; species Tiliqua scincoides. The sequence continues at coordinate 50,019,548 of NC_089826.1, forward strand.
CCAATAATCAGAAACAAAAACCACAGGCCAAGGCAGTTTAAACTATTTGATCTGTATACCAATAAAGGTTCTCGGAACTCAAACTCGAACTATTTGATAATAAGTCTTTATGTGGATAAATTGTTATTTGATCATCCTAAAAGCTGATGTTCTGCTTGTTTGAGTTTGGTTGATTAAATAGGTCAACTTTTATTTGTCAGATGTTGAGTAGTATGCTTGTTGTGAGCAAGGAAACCTTTTATCATGTGTGGCCAGTCTGGGAGAAGAGTATCATCCAAACTAGAAATTAATGTATAGTATATAAGGCTGCAATCCTAAACTGCCCATTGAACAGCATCTTATACAAAACATATATAGGCCTGTACTGTAAGAAAAGATGGAGAATTCATTTGTTAAGAGATTAGTTAGATATTTGTCTCAAAAAGTACAGTTTCTCTTTGAAGAAAGCCTACCTATGTAAGAGCAACCATGGTTCAAAAAGAAAAACAAAACTCAAAGGTAACCACCTGCAGTTCAAAGGACTCCTATAAATAAATAGCAGACACTTCAAAAACATGTCCAAAGGTTTCCCTGTAATTTTCTCAAAACAAAAACAAACAAAATGAATGCTCACATCCTTCCTAAAAAAAAAAAAAAAATGAAGAAAGACCAGATCATGACATTCTTATTATTGCTTCATGGTATGCTTTCAAAAGGAAAATGGCATCAGGATAAAAGCAAAAACCAAAACCCAAGTACTACATTAAAAGAAAGGGGAAGCTGTGATGCCCGGGTTTCTCTTTGGTTTCTGAATATCTTTGAGTTTCAGAAAAAGTTCTCTATTAAAACAAAATCAAAACACAACTGTCTCCAACTCAGGAACAACTGACAAGCCTTTACTCAGATCTTCTGTGAAGTTCAGACAAATGCACACAGGCCTCCATATCAGCGGATCCAGTATCTGCAATATCTGTGGATCCCATTAGTGTAATTTAAATGCTTACCCCAGCAAAAATGTTCATCCTTTACAGGGTTGCTACAAGCATACAAGCTGATAATGATGAACAGGCTGCCTCTCAGCAGCATGAATGCTTGAAAAGACTAGATTAACAGTCTAGATTAACAGGAAGTGGTTAGCTTTACGGCACTTTTGCGATGGCTAGCACAGGTGCAGTGTGTGCTGTGCCAGTGTGGAGTCTGACTAGGATTGTGCCCTTAGCTGTGCGCAAGTCTCTCTGAACATGTGTGTCCAGTACACAAAATAAAATAAATCAATGGAACCAAACACCTAAAGTGGAAGTCACCGAATTCCTGGATAATATTCAGCAGGATATTAGCCGAAATAGCCAGACAGCATCTGGAGAATGCTTGACACTTAAGACTGCAAAGGAGAATGACTGGAATTTTGGGAACCCAATTCATTTTAGCTGTCCTTCAAATATGAGCACCACACAGGATGACCAGATTTCTTCTTTTTCCAGGACATGTCCTCTTTTTTAGCCTAGTGTCCTGGAAAAGAACTTAAATGTCCTCCTTTTTCCTGTGCGCAGGTAATATAATATTGGAGGCCTTAAAATTTTTGCTAATGGACGAGCATGACTACTTACAACTTTTATTTATTTATTTATTTATTAGTAGAATTTATATCCCACCTTTCCACTCCAGAAAGGAGCACTCAAGGTGGCTAATTGAGCACTTTTCAGCTCAATCCTATTTGGGCCATGCTACTGCAATTTTTGTTCCACTGGCGTAAGAAAATGCAACATGATATTCTGTGCCACCTGGTCACCACCACAAGTGGCCAGGTTGGTGCACCAGGAGATCAAGGATATCCACTGGCATCAGTAAGTCAGTGCATAGTGTGGATAGGAGGTGGGGATGGTGGAATAGAGCAGAGATTAGGGTAGGAAGGAGAGCAGGGAGGAGTGCAGATTGGGGCTGGGAAGTGGGTGGTACATGCTGATATCCTATCCCCCTTCCTGGCCTTGATTCCCAACTGAGTCTACACAGACATGCACCAATAGTATAACTGGCACAGGTCCTAGTGGACCGGCACAAGCTTACTCCAGGGCAGGGGATCAAATGTTCCCTTTTCCCAAGCAGGTCTTCAGAGCCCGAAACACTCCAAGGGATACAGCACTTGCCATGCTGGCATAGCTACATCATTGCACAGGATGTTGAGTAGGATTGGGTTGTGTCCTAAATAGGCATCGACCACAAACAATAAAATGTATACGAGTTGTAGAACTGAACACTGTGTTCACATAGACTCTCGGAAAGTTAATGTTGCTATTAACATAGCTATTTAAATCTTTTCATAATTAGAAACATCTTAGTTTAAGGAGTGTGGCAGAGGTACAAAATGACGCCATGCATTATTGAAAATCTAAATTAAACTTATATCTTGGAAACAAGCAAATGATAATGCACCTCCAGAAGTCAATTGCTTTTATCTTGGAGGTTTACAAAATTGCTAGTTCCTATGCAAAAAGGAAATTTCAGACATTTTAACAAAATGATGGTAATTATGATCAGAGAAGCAAATGTCACCTGAGTAATTTGCAGGAACCTTTGACTTTATTCTGTGAAATGAATAAGAAATTCATGATAGAGATTATCACAATATGAAAATTCTATGAAATAGCTCTCACAGTGCTGAATAGTTCTCATCTACATTTTAGAGTTTGCCCTTAATCACGGGCATCTTAACCCAGAAATGTTTTCAAGTTATGAAGGATGTGGCAGCAATTTGAAGGCACCAGGTAGGTTCATAACCCTAATATATTCATGGGGATGCAACTGTACTCTCAGTACATTCGCTTGCCAAGTCATTCTGTGAAAGGGCTTGCTTATTCATAAGGATGATCAGTGGTACAAATCTAGTTCTGCCATGGGGGGGGGGGGGTGCAGCCATTGTCTCTCAGCCTCACCCCACCATCTGAAATTTTGGAATAATAATACTGAGGGCCCACCCAGATGTTACATAAAACGTGCAATGTGACCTGCTGGATTTGCTTAACCCATTTTTGCCTGGCCCACAGGTGTATACATTTGGGTGTGTGTATGCACTGTTGGGCAGAAATGGCTTTAAAATAGCTGTTGGGTGGGGCGCTGCAAAATGGAACTGATCTGTGACAGGAAGTTGGGATGGTACTTTAGAACTTTGCCCCTGTGTAAGTTCTGCTTCCAACCGCCCACAATTTTTCATTTTAAAGTTGAAGATTGAAGCTTGCTCTATTTAAATAGTCTGTGGGGGTGATATGATTCAGACAGGAACCAAACTAAGGGCAGAATTCTAAGTTCCTCCCCCCATGCCTAGTCCTCCATTACTGGTAATAATCAGGAGTTAGCAGTGGATTGAGGAGGCATCTCTGTCACCACCAGGCAAGCATATGTTTGCTGATTGGCTAGCAGTCTTTAGCACATTCACAGCTGCTAACCTCAATGGGACAGCTAGCCAGTCAGCAATGATGCACTTGCCTAATTCTGATTGATGGTCCCACCCAATATTTATCAGTAAGAGTCCCCCGTCCCCCCCATTTATCCTCAGTGGTTGTTTCCTTCCATCAAACTCCATTGGTCTCAAAGAAACAGCTGACGTGAAATTAGTGGGTGTTTGTCAAATCCACTTAGCTTGCATTGCGGACCGAAAAGGAAGTTTCCACTGTTTCGATTTCACAGCTGATCTTATAGGGTGCCGCAGGAAGTGTTAAGCTAATGAAATATTTGACACTTTTTCTTTCAGCAGCTCGCTCCTTTTAATGCCATGTCCAGAATTGCTCTTGAAACTGCTCTGAATCACTGAGTGGAGAGCTGCTGTTTGAGGAAAAGCAAATGCAAATTCCTCTTTGGATCCATGGAATGAGTGATGTTGTTTTTTTTGCAGGGGAGGGGGGTTTGGGTTGGAGCATGATGTACTGGATCCTGGCCATTGCTTTTTCCCCTGCAGTTTTTTTTATGCTTCCACATCCTGCTGTTTCTCAGCACCCAGCTGGTAGGTTTGCAAACTCTTTCCACAGTTCTAGCTGCAAAAGGTATTTTGTGAATTAGAGAGCTGGGTTTCTTTCTGCAGCTTCTACATGAAACAGTCCATGTTGGCAGGGGGAAGGCTCTGCTCCTTTTTTCATGGAGAGTGTTCTCTCAAAATTCAGCTCGATGAAGCGTATCACCGCACAATTTCTACTTTCGCCTACTCTACCATGACCGAGTCCTACAAAAGCACTGAAGAAAAGAGGAATTCTGATGACTGGTGGTATCATGACAATTCTCACATGTGTTTCCTATTTGATGATACAGCATCAAGGAATTGGGCAAAGAGGAATATGCAACAAGTTCCACACATCTGCCTTCACAGTGACTATTTCTGAAATATTATCAGGTTTTTGTTAATGGGAAAAGTATATACTGTTTATGAGGACTCTTCTTGTGCAAAGTTCTGAAGACTTTAGCCCACTGATTTCATGGGGACTACTCCAAGTGTAGTAGTCCTACACTTGGACTTGAACGACAACTACTTGGACTACAACCAACTACTTGGACTACAACCAAGTGTACGATTGCAGCCGCAAGCCCCAACTAAGCAAATCTTGAGTGCATGGTTTAGGGTTGAGTTGACATGTGCCACCTCGATTTTGCCACCTGCTTGCAAGGCGAGTCATTTTAGGGATTTTCAGGTGTCTGCAAAAGGGAGAAAAGCCAGCTGCAGAACTGACTACTGACGTCAAGCCTGCTGGTGTATAGCAGGTGCCCCTTTTCCTCTCCAGCTCCATCTAATGAATTGTCTCACAGTGATGAACTTCAGAATGATGCTATGTAATTTTGAAGCCAACAGCACGCACACAGGACCTCCAGTCATGTGGAGTGGGGTTCTGACAGTGCACAACAGCAGCATGAACTTTACCATGCCGGCCTGAACTTAAAGCAGCAGATCACACAATCTGCTGCTATAGGCTCTCAATACAATTGAGCCATTACTTTTTTAATCCAATGGATTCGCCAACTCACTTCTGACATGGCATTGTTGAACTCAGATTTTTAAAAGGACAGAAAGGGAGAACAGTCAAAGAAATAATGGCCTTTTCCAAAGTTCATGTGCCTTATTGTGACAAACTTCCTTCTCCTTACTCTGTCTCCCCTTCAGCCACTCTTCCAACACAATAACTACATTCATTGCCATTCCTATTCCCTTTAACTATGATGCCAGCCCCTTCTGCCAGCATGCCAACGCAGACCATTTTAAGATTCTAAGAGGTCCAGGGGTGTGTGTCCACCTAAGGCCTTCCTTCCTTCTCATTTCAGTTAGAGCTGCAGTTTTCAGATTATCAAGAGCCTGTCAAAACCCAACTCAAATCTCAAGGTACAATATAAGACCCACCTTCAATATCCCAGCATGTGAGAAGGCAAGTGAACGGCCATGGTTCCTCTTCTTTTCTGGTTCATCAGTGTGCTGCTACTGTGTCATTCTACCTCCTCTGTCTTTCCAAGCCAAATAGAAAGATAGAGGGGCAGCAGCAGTATATGGCAACAGTGTGCACTTAGTTTTGAAAGATGCAGGGAGAGAAAGAAGAAGCAAGGCGAGACAAGGCAGAGAGCAGAGGGAGTTCTGCATCAGAGGAGAGTATGATGACAGTAGCACTGCTAAGGCCCATCTGGAGATCAAGTCATGACCCACTTTTGGAACCTGACTCACCTGTTGAAGACCTCTGACTCTAAGTGTACTGTTTGTCAGTGTTAATGTGGCCCCTTCCATATTATTATTATTATTAACAGTATTTATATACCGCTTTTCAACTAAAAGTTCACAAAGCGGTTTACAGAGAAAAATCAAATAACTAAATGGCTCCCTGTCCCAAAAGGGCTCACAATCTAAAAAGATGCAAAGGAATACCAGCAGACAGCCACTAGAACAGACAGTGCTGGGGTGAGGTGGGCCAGTTACTCTCCCCCTGCTAAAAAAGGAGCACCCACTTGAAAAAGTGCCTCTTACCCAATTAGCAGGGGTACCCAATATGCTAGGCCTGAGGCCATTGTCCCTAACTAAAAATAGGCATGACTCATGCTTAACTGTGGGCAAATACAGTGAGGTGACAGATAAGTAACTGGTATGCTGAAGTCAGTCACACAAAAAACTGTTAATTGCTTAGCCGGAGGGAAGGCAGCAGATCTGAGAGCTTTTTATGGGAGAGTGACACTGCATTAGTGTTTTTCGAGCCAGGAAGATTCTGCTTTGCTGTGTGATTGTCCCAGGGCAGCTGAAACTTCCTAAAGTTCTCTCTATCAAACCAACAGGCCTGGTGGTGCAGGAAGTAGGGACCCAGTGCCTGAACCGGTGAAGCTCCTGGTCTGAGCCTCAAAGCACTTGGAACCTTCAATGTTTTCCAAACTTCCTCTCCTTCACAATTGTAACACAGACATGATGATTTTAAAAATCCATTTATGCAATCTTTTTATGGTATATATAATCTATGTTGATTTAGAACTGAATAATTACTTTGTCCACAGAGATATGGAATCTCTAATTAAAGAATTAGCCTAACTTTGAAGCAGTACTAACTAAGGCTCATGTTAATGTGCATGTATTTGTTTTCCAAATGACTGGAAACTGAATGGGGCCTGTTCAGTATGGGTTCCATTCATTCTGAAATGAATGAGCAATAAATGGGCTTCATTTCTGAAACCCCATTTGTGGCCTATTCCTTTTCTATGTTTTTAAACAAACAAACAAAAATTCCCTCACAAAACAAAAGCCCCTTTATCTTTTGCTGCTACATGTTGACATCCACAGACACTACAACACACAGCTGCCTCCTAGGCGGACAGCACCTTGGATACCAGTGACTGCTCTATAGCATTTTATACCAGAGACAGCACTATGCTGGCATCACAGTATTATGCCGTGACTAAAATAAATGCCAGTATAGTAGCTTGTATGTAGTAATGTTTCTGTGGTGGCAGCCATAGAGCCACTGGAGAAGGTGCCATGTTCCACTTCTAAATAAAAAATGCTACCTAAGAAAAGAAGATGAATGATTCACTCATGGCACAATCCTAAGCAGCAGGCACACCAGCAGAGCATGTGCAGGGATGCCATAAGGCACTTTGTGATGGCATAGCAGTTACTGGCACAGGCACGAAGGCCTGAGCTGGCCTGCATGCACTGGCAGAAGACCCAGCGCATACTGAACATGGTGCGTTCTGCACAGAGCTGCGCAGGGGCAGTGGGATAGCAGAGATGGAGTGTAATGGGGCAGAGGGAGGATGGCAAAGGGGGTTCCGGTGAGCAGATTGAGCATGGGGGCAGGATGGGCATCCCATCCAAAATATTCCATCTCCCAATTTTCACTTTCTGGCTAATTAACACCGCCCCTTCTCCAGAAACAGCAACTGTGGTGTGCAAAGGAACTACTATAGAACATCCTTATCAGTTTGAGAGCAATTAACCAGATTCATTGCTACACAAACACTCCCTGGCAATTCCTCTTGTCCAGAGGCTTTTCCTTCCCCAAAACTTCACTTAGCTTAGGAGGTGAAAGTCCAAAGCATCTAGTGCAAGTCCACAGCCCCTTCCAAGCACAGCCCAGTGGCAATTCAGCAATGACCCAGCAGCATCCCCACAGCTGTCTTTGGATGGGTCCAATACAGCTCTGTCAGAGTACCAACATTCTCCCTATCCCACTCATGCTCCTTCTGGCTGTTTTTATTCCTTCAAGCCCCTGTTATCCTAATGAGGAGCAGCCATGAGCTACATCTTCAGTTCTGCAGATTCCCATCAATCCAAATGAGGCTCAGGTGTGAGCCACCTCTTCAGTCCCTGCCCATCAAAGTCTCCAACTAATTACAGCTGTGGACTACAGCCTCTGTGATTCTACCATCCCAGTTGCTAGTCCTGCCTTTCCCAGAGCTGTCAACCACCTGTCAAAACATGGGAATCGTTGCCAACACCACATCATCTGCCCGGTGATCTGATCTTCCATTACAATTGGGGACAGCCACTTAAGCCATATCCTCCACTTCCCAGGCCTGATCTGCTAAAATGTATCCATTTGGACTTGCACCAGCAATTTAGCCTGCACAGGTTCAAGTAGAACCATTGCGGCTGGTGGGGCTCACCATGGTGCAAGGCGACAAATATCACTTTACCTTGAGGAGCTTGCAAGCCTTCCAACTTCCACCGCTGCATCAGCGTGGGGTGGTGGTGGATTAGATTAGGCTGCCCGTTAATTTTGATTCCAAATCCTACAATAGCCCTCAGATAACAGAGGTGGTAGTGGTTCTGTTCACTTAAAGGCACATGCCATATCCCATCTTTCTCAATTCTAGCATGCAAAATACCAAAACAGTGTTCTTCTATTAATGATGTTAAGGCCTTCTATTAAGAGGACCTTACTTGGGGGACTAGATGCCTTTGGGTGCAATCCTAATCCACTTTACAGCACTGACATAAGGGTAACACAACTTCGAAGTAAGGGAAAAAAACACTGTCATACCTTGAGGAGGCCTCCATGACTGCCCCCCAACTGCAGGATGCAGCACATACCCCACTGGCACAGCTATGCCAGTGCTGGAAAGTTGGTTAGGATTGCAGCCTTCCTCAATTTAGAGTCTAATGCCAAATGTAATCTAGCCATTTAAATAACCTTATGGTTATAGTCATAGCAATACTAATTGCCAAATAAATATATCTCAATGAACAGCACAATATACATAGCAAGCTATTGAATATTTAATTTTAAAACATTTTTTAAAGGAGGCTGTGTGTATGTTTAAACTAGATGCACATAATGTTAAAGTGTGTATTCAAAAATGCAGCACATTATGGTATACAGAATTGAACAATTTCACTTAACCATAAGCTAAGTGTCAAATGGTCCATCTGTGATTATGTTGGGTTAGCCAACAAACTTGATACACCACCTCTCTGTTATGCCAAGTACTTCCTGAGATCTAATTGTATATTGCCTCAATTAAAACTGCATACAGAAAGACTAAAATGCAATATGTGAAACAAATAAAAATAAAATTTGCCGCAACATATGTACTTTGATGTGGAAATGATATCCATGGTTTCATTAACATCTGTTAGCAAAGTGCAGTTAGCCCATTATGGACACAATCTAATGGGAAGTTCTCCTGCCCAAGATATATTAAATGAATGGGAGCTGTGGTGAGTAATTTGTACTTGTCAGCTTAATGTTCATCAATACACATCTGACAGTGCCAGTTGCACAAAACAGCCTATTTTTAAATCTCGGAAAAGCACAAGATTTAGGGCCGCCATATCCTGCATACTAGCAGGGACCCAGGCCAGCTGGGAGAGGTAGGAAAATTTTACTTACCTCTTCTGCTGCTCCCTGGGCCCTCCTATGGGCTTACTCAGATTTATTGCAGCTCTTTTGCTGGCATAGATCTGTTCTGCCACATTGGGCATGTCAGACAGGAACTGACAGGGGCTCTGGATCCCACTGCCACCACTGCTGCCAAGTTAAGAACATAAGAACATAAGAACATAAGAACAGCCCCACTGGATCAGGCCATAGGCCCATCTAGTCCAGCTTCCTGTATCTCACAGCGGCCCACCAAATGCCCCAGGGAGCACACCAGATAACAAGAGACCTCGTCCTGGTGCTCTCCCCTACATCTGGCATTCTGACTTAACCCATTCCTAAAATCAGGAGGTTGCGCATACACATCATGGCTTGTACCCCATAATGGATTTTTCCTCCAGAAACTCGTCCAATCCCCTTTTAAAGGCGTCTAGGCTAGACGCCAGCACCACATCCTGTGGCAAGGAGTTCCACACACTGACCACGCGCTGAGTAAAGAAATATTTTCTTTTGTCTGTCCTAACCCGCCCAACACTCAATTTTAGTGGATGTCCCCTGGTTCTGGTATTATGTGAGAGTGTAAAGAGCATCTCCCTATCCACTCTGTCCATCCCCTGCATAATTTTGTATGTCTCAATCATGTCCCCCCTCAAGCGTCTCTTTTCTAGGCTGAAGAGGCCCAAACGCCGTAGCCTTTCCTCATAAGGAAGGTGCCCCAGCCCCGTAATCAGCTTAGTCGCTCTCTTTTGCACCTTTTCCATTTCCACTATGTCTTTTTTGAGATGCGGCGACCAGAACTGGACACAATACTCCAGGTGTGGCCTTACCATCGATTTGTACAACGGCATTATAATATTAGCCGTTTTGTTCTCAATACCCTTCCTAATGATCCCAAGCATAGAATTGGCCTTCTTCACTGCCGCCGCACATTGGGTCGACACTTTCATCGACCTGTCCACCACCACCCCAAGATCTCTCTCCTGATCTGTCACAGACAGCTCAGAACCCATCAGCCTATATCTAAAGTTTTGATTTTTTGCCCCAATGTGCATGACTTTACACTTACTGACATTGAAGCGCATCTGCCATTTTGCTGCCCATTCTGCCAGTCTGGAGAGATCCTTCTGGAGCTCCTCACAATCACTTCTGGTCTTTACCACTCGGAAAAGTTTGGTGTCGTCTGCAAACTTAGCCACTTCACTGCTCAACCCTGTCTCCAGGTCATTTATGAAGAGGTTGAAAAGCACCGGTCCCAGGACAGATCCTTGGGGCACACCGCTTTTCACCTCTCTCCATTGTGAAAATTGCCCATTGACACCCACTCTCTGCTTCCTGGCCTCCAACCAGTTCTCAATCCACGAGAGGACCTGTCCTCTAATTCCCTGACTGTGGAGTTTTTCAGTAGCCTTTGGTGAGGGACCGTGTCAAATGCCTTCTGAAAGTCCAGATATATAATGTCCACGGGTTCTCCCGCATCCACATGCCTGTTGACCTTTTCAAAGAATTCTATAAGGTTCGTGAGGCAAGACTTACCTTACAGAAGCCATGCTGACTCTCCCTCAGCAAGGCCTGTTCGTCTATGTGTTTTGAGATCCTATCTTTGATGAGGCATTCCACCATCTTACCCGGTATGGATGTTAGGCTGACCGGCCTATAGTTTCCCGGGTCCCCCCTCTTTCCCTTTTTAAAAATAGGCGTGACATTTGCTATCCTCCAATCTTCTGGTACCGTGGCTGTTTTGAGGGACAAGTTGCATACCTTAGTCAAGAGATCTGCAACTTCATTCTTCAATTCCTTAATAACCCTTGGGTGGATGCCATCAGGGCCCGGTGACTTATTGATCTTTAATTTATCAATGAGGTCTGAAACATCTTCTCTTTTAACCTCTATCTGACTTAACTCCTCGGTCAGGAAGGGCCGTTCGGGCAGCGGTATCTGCCCGAGGTCTTCAGCCGTGAAGACAGATGCAAAGAACTCATTTAATTTCTCTGCCATCTCTAAGTCTCCTTTTATCTCCCCTTTCCCTCCCTCACCATCCAGAGGGCCAACCGCTTCTCTGGCGGGTTTCCTGCTTCTAACATATTTGAAGAAGCTTTTATTATTCCCCTTAATGTTGCTGGCCATGCGTTCCTCATAGTCTCGCTTGGCCTCCCGTATCACCTTCTTACATTTCTTTTGCCACAGTTTATGTTCCTTTTTATTCTCTTCATTAGGGCAAGACTTCCATTTACGGAAGGAAGCTTCCTTGCCCTTCATAGCCTCTCTAACTTGGCTGGTTAGCCATGCGGGCACTCTCCTGGATTTAGTGGAACCCTTCTTTCTTTGCGGTATACACCTCTGCTGGGCCTCTATTACTGTTGTTTTAAGCAGCCTCCATGCACTCTGGAGAGACTGGACTCTTTTTACCCTCCCTTTCAACCTCCTTCTAACCAGCCTCCTCATTTGAGGGAAGTCCGCCCGTCGGAAGTCAAGGGTTTTTGTTAGAGATTTGCTTGGTATTCTTCCCCCAACGTGCACATCAAAACGGATCGCAGCATGATCACTGTTCCCCAATGGCTCAGTAACGTTTACATCTCTAACCAGGTCCTGCGTACCGCACAAAATTAAATCCAGAGTCACCTGTCCTCTGGTGGGCTCCTTGACTAGCTGATCTAAGCCACAGTCATTCAGCACGTCAAGAAATCCGGTTTCCTTATCGTGACCAGAACACAAATTGACCCAGTCAATATGAGGATAATTGAAGTCCCCCATGATTACAACCCTGTCCTTCCTTGTCACCTCCCTGATCTGTTTCCTCATTTCAAGGTCCCCATCAGATTTCTGGTCTGGAGGACGATAGCACGCCCCCAGTATTACATTGCTGCACAAGCCTGGTAATTTAACCCACAGAGATTCTACGGTGGAGTCGGACCCACCTTCAATCTCTACTTTGCTGGATTCTATCCCTTCCTTAACATAAAGGGCCACCCCACCTCCAACACGCCCCTGCCTGTCCCTCCTGTAGAGTTTATAGCCCGGGATTGCGGTATCCCACTGATTCTCCGCATTCCACCAGGTTTCCGTTATGCCCACTATGTCAATATTTTCCCTTGTCACCAGACATTCCAGTTCTCCCACCTTTGCTCGTAGACTTCGGGCATTTGCATAAAAGCATTTATACACGGAATGCCCCAGGATGGGCTGCTTATTCGCTCCTTTGTCCCCGCATCCTCTCATTGTGCCAAACCATCTATCACATCCCATCACCCTACCTTTCCCAATTTCTTCTCCTACCCTGCCTTTGTCTTGTTGTTCTCTAACCTCCCCATCCTCATCCCATAGGGATGAGGAGTCCCGAACCGGATGCCCCTCGGCTCCTGTCGGCCTTCCCCCAGGGATCAGTTTAAAAGCTGCTCTGCCACCTTTTTAATGTTATGTGCCAGCAGTCTGGTTCCATTCTGGTTCAAATGGAGCCCGTCCCTCTTGTACAGGCCCCGCTTGTCCCAAAACGTTCCCCAGTGCCTAACGAATCTAAACCCCTCCTCCCTACACCACCGTCTCATCCACGCATTGAGACCCCTGATCTCCGCCTGCCTAGCTGGCCCTGCGCGTGGAACAGGTAGCACTTCAGAGAATGCTACCTTTGAGGTCCTGGCTTTCAGCTTCCTGCCTAAAAGCCTAAATTTGGCCTCCAGGACCTCCCAGCTACACTTGCCCACGTCGTTGGTGCCGACATGCACCACAGCCGCTACCTCTCCCCCAGCACTGTCTACCAGCCTGTCTAGACGAGAAGTGATGTCCGCAACCTTCGCACCAGGCAGGCAAGTCACCATGCGGTCCTCACATCCGTCGCAAACCCCCCTCTCTATGTTTCTAATAATCGAATCCCCCACTACAAGAAGCCCCCGACCCCCCTCCCGCCGAGGAGTATCCCGAGTGCGCTCGGATACGGGCCCATCCCCTGGAGAAGGGATCCCCCCTAGGGGATTGTTTCCCTCCTCTCCAGGATGACGTCCTCCAGTCCCGAGACTTCCCACCCGGGCAGCCGAGGAGCTGCACGCCTGAGGTTGGGACGAAGCCTGATCGTCCCCGGAAGTCTCCCCACGGTCCTCCTCTGGCTGCCTGCACTTCTCCAGGTCGGCCACCAAGGCTTCAAGGGAGCGGACGCGTTCCCTGAGAGCCTGGAGCTCCTTGCACCGAGGACACACCCATGACTTATGCCCCAGAGGCATATAATCATACATGTGGCACTTGATGCAGAACACTGGATAGCCCCCACCCTGCTGCTGGCTGTCTGACTGCATAGCTTTTTTGTTGTTGTTGTTGTTGTTTTATTTAGGGGTTCTTTTAAAAACCGTACACTGGATAGCAGCCCTCTTCTCAAGGGAAGAGGAAGGGCAGTGTATGGGGCCCTGGCCTCCTCGCCCTGCTGCTGAACTCGCCCAGATGCTAAACTCTTGTGCCTTACCTGGCACTTAGTTCCCAGAGGCACTTGGTTCCCAGAGGCCACACGCGTCTGCAGACCCAATCTGTTCCAACCCAATCTGTTGGAAGTTCCAACCCAATCTGCCCCCAAGACCAGTCCAATCTCTGCCCTTGCCGCCACCAGGCCTGCATCAGCTGCTGTGTGGTGCTGCCACCAGTGTGTAGCTTCTGGGCCTTTACACCTGAAAGCAGCTCTCTGCAGAGCAATGGAGAGGCTGATGTGCCAGCAGCCCACACAGTACACTTGAAGACCTCATGATCTGTTAGCGTACTGTGCAGATAGGATAGGGCCCTGTATCTCCTTTGAATGACAGTAGAGGTGTTACTGGCAGGACTTTTTGCAACCTGAGGAACTTGTGCACCCAAGGGAAAAGCTATTGTGTGGGAGGACCTAGTGTACTGGTCAATGGTACATCTATGCAATTCAGTGGTGAAAGGATGACTAAGGCAAGAGTTAAGAACTGGAGGCATGAAAATGACATTAACATTTAAGCCATAAAGAAGTTCCATTCAAATCCACAGCGCTGAATTCCTTGGATTAGTTAAGAAGTCGTTAAGGAGAAGGGGGCATTATTACACGGTTCAAATGCAAAATCAGAAATGTCACTTCCCTGGTATGTGGTTCTGTGGCCTCTTGCCAGAAGTGCTTTTATTAGTCACATTACTAGTCTGCCCTTTGCTCTGCAGGCAGTCACTTAGCATCAAGGACACGTGTTTAAATGTGTGTCACCTGCATACCCGGAATCACACAGAAATAAAATATTAACCATGTTACAGAGGATACACTAAGGAAAATCAGCACTGATACAGTTGCCAGCAACGAGAAGAGATGTTCTGTTGTGAGTCTTTTCATTGTGATTATTGTGAATGAATGGCCAGGGACTCTGCATCCAAAGATTTGTCACGTTTGTTTCCTGCACATCAGGAGAGAGGCTATTCTGAGACTATTATTTTGAGAATGAAATCATCAGTCATAAGTGGACAATGGCCAAAAATACCTTCCTTACTCTGTGGCATGAATATTATATAAAACGGAGAAGAGGAATAAGTACTGTTATACCCTCCCCTCTGCCCCCAATTCCAGGAGCACCACTTCAGGGTTTAGTTTCCATTAGATAGAGCTCTAGAGGCATATGGTGTAATGGCAATACTTGTCTTATTTTAAAATACGCAAGCAGGTCATATTGGAAGCAAATCAACACTCCTACAATAGACTGCAAATCTGGTGATCCCACATTAGACATCCAGAAACTTGCACCCCATGTTGTGTCACCCTTAACCAAGTCACAGCCCTAAACTTTTGTCTCCATATTCATACATATGGTCATTCACTTCAGATGGTCTAGCACTGCATGATACTTTGTTTTCTAATTTTGACCACTTTCTTAGACGTTTATGTCCTTCCAGTAGTTGATCAAGTCTCTGCCCGATTGTTCAACAGAAGATCCTTCTTCCAGTAACATGTCAGGCCTTTGACCTGGTTGCAAAACAGAAAAACCTGTGTCCTGTAGCCCATTTTCCACCAGAATCCAGAGACACCAGCTTCTGATGTGGTCCTTGGTAATCTGGGTGATGAACAAGCCAGCATAGGCATTACATTTTCATTTTGCACCATTTTACAAATGGGTTTGGGATACATTTACAGCCCAGTCCTCACAAATCGCCCAGCAATGCAGCTGCACTAATGGATTGTGCAACCTGCAGGGGCAGTCCCAGAAACCTCCTCAAAGTAATATAACTCTTGTTGCTTTACCTCAGCGTAAGTCTCCACTTCCCCAATGGAACTCCTCAGATCCGTGCCAATCATTTTGCTGGTGTAGAACCAAGGAGAGTGAGGGAGAGGAATGGGAACAAGATCCTGCTGCATGCCAGTGCCATAAGGATTCACCCCTCCCATCTCCTGCCCACCCCTCCTTGCCCAGACACTCCCACATTCCTCTCCCTCCTTGCCCTGTTCTTCCCACCACCCGCCTATGTCACAAATTTATCAGTGCTGGTTGTGGGTGGCTCTTTCCATTGGCATATGCACATCGCCACCAACAGGCTGCTTCATTGCTGTGGCCCTTAGCCAGACTAATCTGGTTAAGACTGGGCCCTTAATCTGGCTTCCCAGCAGAGACCTGTCTGATTTGGGTGATGCTTTCCATCTTAGCCCTCTACCTCACTGAAGCACACAAGCCCCACCACTGGGAAAAATATGAACCCAACAGCGCAATCTTATACATGTTTACTTGGAAGTAAGCTTCATTGAGTTCAGTAGGTGTTACTCCCAGACAAGTGTGTATAGGATTGCAAGCTCAGTGATACAAGGAAAGGGGATAGTTTTGTTAGTAAATAATTTTACTACAGAAGAGCATTACAAGTGGATCATATGTAAATCCTATAAAGCAGGATTAGCTGGGTATATCACAAACCACCAGCACTCTATTGAGAGATTCTCCTCTGTTAATAGAATGGAATATTAATTTTATATGGAGTGCAACATGATTAGTGAAAGAAAATATGAGGAACACTTTAAAAAAAGGTCCCTTTTTAAAAAAATTGCAGGTCATGAAGTTATGGACTTAAAATTGACTCTGCCATGCAGCACTATTAAACAGATTTAAACAGATTGCTAACTATATACTTTCCTCTTGTTTGCTGCCCTCATATTTAGAGTGTTATGATCTCTCATCATTTAGAAAGCTTGTCAGCAGGTACTTGTCAGTTTTAAATTATGGAACTGGTCTGTGCAAGTTGAGACAGTTTTCAAATCTAACTGAAGTCCAAGTGGTAGCCTTTAAAAATAATTCTGTGTCTACTGGATTCCCTTATTTTAAAAAGGGCTCTGCAAACATAGAAATGGAAAACCAAATAGTTTGGGAGTTTGGACTTGGATACTGCTAAAACATGGAGGTCAAATTACATATATACCCCCATGGTGTCTGTCACCAGCCAGTGAGCCATTCCCATGCACAATTCTCACAATGGGCGATTTCCTACATGCCATTGAAGGATTTTAGGAAATGGGTGGAAAGATGAGATGAAGGAAAGCCGCTGTAGCAGAGTGGATAAGAAACTGTGCTGTAAATCAATATCTCTTTGGTTCAAAATTTGCCTCTGCCATGTGTTGGAGCCACATTTTCTTTGGTGCTGCTCATTGAACCCTCCAGTAGGGAGTTTGCATTCACCGAAGGAGCTTGTACAGCAGTCGATGAGCTGAGACAAGTTGACCATCAACGAGGTAAGAAATATCAGCAACAATAATAAAGAGTGGAAGCGTGTCATGAATGACACATGGATCCAGTAACACCTACAGCAGCTTATTGGCTGAGAGAACAACCAAACTAAGAAGAAGTCTCTGTCATGAACATTAGGTGGCCTTAAGTAAGTCTCTCCTTCTTAGCTCCCCGAACATAATATGGGGATACTCAAACTCAATTCATTGGGTTGATTGAAGGTTTTTGTTGAAAATACATATTTCACTCTCTGAGTGTGCTATACAAATGCTGTGTATTAATATTTAAGTTGGACTAACTGGATGGCAAGACAGGATGTGTGAATAGTTCCCCAAATGGAGACAGATTCCACAAGGATCAATTTAAAGCAGCTTCCAATTGAGGGTCTTACTGTTAGCATCAGTTCTAAAGTATGCCGAGTCCTAAAGGACAATGCTTGGTTCTGCCTCAGTTCTGTCTTAATTCTGACCTGACATACTGGCAGCAGTGGCTGCTGAGAATTGTAGTCTTTCAAAGGCTTCTGTCCTCTTCTGTATTGGACCAAAAGATTAAAAAAAAATTTTTCCCTGACCAGGGCGAGAAATCAATTCATTACCAAGTTGATCCAATGTACGTGATGCTCATTACTAGTTGTGCATATCCAGCACTCCATGTCTATGAACACCAAGGGCTGATACCAACTTCTCTGACATCACTCTACCAGAGGCACCACTGGAGATCATGGTTGCTGCTTTATAGCAGAACACAAAGGTTCAAAAACACTTCCTGGTCAGATGCAGGCAATCTCAGTCACATCAACCTCAATGCTCCAGGCTAGCAAGTCTGGTCACCTCAGGAACTGAAGATAAGCACATTGGAGGTGAGTGTGTGTGTGTGGGGGGGGGATATCACAGAGCCTCTAATTTCACTCCTCTCTACATCCCCTCCACCAATTTTGCAGCTGTAGCTATATCCAACTCGGACTGTGTGCCAAAACATTACCATAAAGCAGGGGTGTCCAATGTAAGGCCCGCAGGCCAGATACAGCTCCTGCAAGCTCTTTATCCAGCCCCTGTGATAACTGGGCTCTTCCAGCACCACCATCAGCTGCTCTCAGCTGCTGAGCTGTGAAGTGATGCCTCAGCCGAAGCAGTGCTGCTGAAAGGGCAGCCCGTGTAATTGATAATTGAGCTCTCCCATATCTTGAAAATAGGAAGATTTCTCTCTGTTATTTGCAGCTAGTGTTCCTAAGTGAAAAAACATGCTTATTTCGGGTCATCACCAGCTTAATGACATCCGTTCCTGTTTAATGACATCACTTCCAGCCCTCAGCAGGCACCATGAATGCTATTCAGCCTGCTGTATGAAATAATTGTGTCACCTCTTCCATAAAGTAATGGTTGCATTCATACTGTTCCGTTAGTCTACTGTTTTTAAAAACAAGCTACTTACTTAAACATTTATACTATCATTTTTTCAGACAAAGCTATGTTGAGCTGGTGGGGGGGAGGGCTTTGTACTAATCACAAGTATTTCAAACTTGCAAAACTTCCACACTTCCAACATGCTTCCAAAATGAGCCTTGTACTGCAGAACTAAAATAATTAATGAGAAGCTTCCATGAAGAAGACACAGTAATGGTGGTTATGAAAAGACATACCAACTTGCCAGTAATAATTACCAATCAGTAATCAGTCCATGGTAGTGCATTCCTCTCCTCTGTGACTTAATTAGATTGCCTAGGTGACAGGCAGACCAATCCTGAGCTGCCTTGGGCACCCAGCTTCAGTGGCACCGAAAACAGCTGCTGCTGCATCCTACGCAGCTTGGGTTGCCGTGGGCAGCACCTCAGGAGAAGGGAACTTTCATCCCCTTCTCCCAGGTTAGGGAAGCAGCCCTGCAAAGGGGCTACTCATTTTACTAAGGTAAGGTAAATGCGTTCATGTAGGGTGCTAAGCCCTACACGAACAGACAGGATCCAATGTAGCGGAGCTCCAACAGACCCGCCTCTCTGCCTCCCCCTGGCACACCTCCCGCCCACCCTTTCCCTGCCTCCCCATCACGCCTACTCCCCATCCTCTCTCCGCCCTCCGCCTGCCTCCCCCCTCCCCGGAAAGCCTCCTTCCCGCCCCCTCCCTGCCCCTGCTTACTGTGGGCGATCCATGAGACCACTGACCAGTGGAGAACGGGCACCCTCTCAGTGCTAGCCCAGCCTAGCCAGTTAGCCAGTAAGCCTCGCAGACATGCCTTATGACACATTTGTGACACATTTTGGTATATTAAGAGCTCAGGATTGGGCTCTTAATATACCAAAATATACGACATCAAAACAGTAACTGTGTTGCAAAAACATTCTCAAATAATCTTCCTCCATAAGCAATGCCTTGAAGTGCAACTGTAAATGGAAAATATATTCAATAAAGAACTAACATTTCTTTTTTCCTTCAGTTTTCGTCTCAGATTGTAATTCTCGGACTTATTAGAAACCACTCAAAGAATGGCTAAGCAAATAGTACTAAATTCATGTATCCTTTTGTCCTTTTAAGCTCTCAGGATGCAGTGTATCCATAGTAACTCAGTCTTTTCAGTCTGACATCCATTAGCTGGATTCTGTACTGCCATAAAATCAAAGCCCGGAGATTTTTAAAAAGTGGATTTAAAATTTATAACAAAGATTATTCAGGAACCCTCCCCCCCCCCATATTTCTTTAAAGGGTGATTTTTTTTTCCTTTCTAAATCTTAGTACTATTTTTTGTAATAGTACAAAAATAGTACAGAAAGCAGAACTCTAGAGTGTGTTAAGGGAGATTATTCAGTTAAAAATACCAAGCACATCATACGTAGGCTGTGCCAGATTTTAAAATTACTCACAAAAATATAATTTTGCTCTAGGATGTCTATTCAGTGTGATTGCTGTTAATTACATGATCAAGTAGCAGCAATATCTCCAAACAATTCCTGCATCATTCAGAGTCAACTATTATACACAAGAAGGTAACATTCAGGTGAAGTGCTATCTGTTCTTCCTTTAAAGCATGAGATACTGAAAAGTATCTTCGCAAGGTATTCATCACATACCTAAAAATATCACACAGATGTAATGGATAGCCCAATCATCTGCCCAGGCAGACAATAGCTGCTCAGGCAATGGCTATTGCAAACATGCCATAAGACACATTGTGGTGGCCAGGAAGGGAGAGGCACCATTGCAGAGGCCAGCGCAGGTCAGTGCTGGACCTCTGTGCCAGTGGGGGGATGCTGGGTGCCTACGAGCAGTGAACACTCTGTTGCTCAGTGGGAAAGCATTCCTGGGAGGGGGAACTGTGGGAGAAGGCAGGGAAGGGGTGTTTCTGGTGGAGGAAGGTGGCCTGTGTAGTGGTTCAGGCCCGGGCGGAGGGTGGGGATGGCAGTGCAGGCTGCCACCAAATCCTATCCTCTGTGCCTGAAAGCCCAACATTGGCTACTTCAATCTGCACCAGTGATTTCACTGGAACAGATCCAAGTCGACCCATAGGAGCTGCAGGGGTGCTATTTGGGGTAAGGGAACCGATATGTTCCTTTGCCCCAAGAAGACCTCTGCTGCTTCTTTTGCCCCTCAGGATACAGCAGTGGCCATTTTGGCACCGATATACTGCAGAGCAGGAGAGCAGCACAGGATTGGGCCCTAAATCTATTTGGAGTACTCATATGAAAACATTATATTTTATTTTTCATTTTTTCCTCGTGTGCATCTCTGTATTGCACACATGCAGCTAATACAACCCGGGGGGGGGGGGTGAATATGAGCACTGTATTACCTATGGGAGCTAAGGAACCATAGTCAGTTTTTGTTGGCTATGGACGGTTCATATTTTCACTGGCTGCGCCCAAAACTAATCATTCCACTGCTGCAAGGGTGCAGACTGTGAGACTGTGCTTATATTGTTCATTCCCAAAATGTTTATAATGATTTTCCAAGAGCATATATTAACTCCTGGAGCTAACCCCTCCAAAACAAACTAGATTCTTTCCAAGAAAAAAAAAAGGTGCCATCATATGCACACACATACAAATAAGAGTAGAAGTAATAAAAATGTGATAAACTGCCATCGTGAATTATAAGTTTTCTTTTATTTGTAATTTCGCCATGAATAATATCTTTAGTAAGTGTAAAAACTTGAATTCTCTTTTGATAAATGTGGGTGAGATGGAACCACTAGGCTTAGCAGGATTTGCCAATGACTTCCATTGGCACTGAAGTTCAACACCATTGAAGCAGTGTGCTAAATGCTATCCTTCCTTACAGAAGCATGGGGCGGGGGGGGGGGGCAAATGATAAGTACAACCACAAAGAGCCATTTAAGCAGCTCCTCCTACTCACCACTGGAGCCATTCCGGGCAACAATGGCAATGCACAGGCGCTCACCAAACCAAATGGCTTCTCTGGTATCACAAAAACAGAGAGTATAAAGAGGAAAGAGAAAATAGTATCTTTCCAGTCCCATCTTCTTCAAAAGCAGCTCCACTGCTGAAAGGAGCATTTGTGTTTATGACATGGAAGTATTCATTGGTAATGAGTTATTTTAAGCTGGCAATGGACTTCTGTTCTTTTGTTATATTACCTAATTGTTTGGGGTTTTTTCCCTGATGTTCTGTGATTTTGGCTGTAATGCTATACATGTTTCTCTTGGAAAACCGGTTGAAAGTAGCAATTTTCAGCCTTTTACAGGCCTCAAAAGGCCTTCAGAGGGTCGGGGAGGTGGTGCACAGCATCCCTGGCACTCTGGAATGCCACTGAAAACATCACTACTTCCAGTTTTTGGTTAGAAACCAGAAGTAGCGATTTTTTGCTTTCTGGACCCTTTGAAGGCCTTGGAGGCCTGCAGAAGCAGCATGTGGCCTCCCCAGCTCTCTGAAGGCCCCCTGATGGCAGGGGGCATTCAGCAAGGGGGGGCACCGAACCCTGCTGTCCTGGCCCTGGCTGGCACAGGGGCCAGGACTGCCAGTGCTACAGGTCTACTCAGATCTGGACCAGCTCAATTGCCGGTGTGGATCTGAGTCAACCTGTGTTGGGCTTTCAGGCATGGGAGAGGGATAGGAAGCGGCAGGAGCCTCTACTGCTGTCTCCACCCCCTCCTGGGCCTGAACCATCCTCCTTCCCACCTTTCCCCTGCCTAGGGCTGCATTGGTGCTAGAAAGTTGGATAGGATTAGATCCTCACCTGAGTAGGCATACATAGGATTATGCTGTTTTGTGTTTTTATTGCACATTTTTTGTTGTTAGTCATAATGAATGACAAGAAAGTCAGTATCTGTATATTAATTTTAAAAAAATAAAGTTAATTGAAGAGGGATCATAGATCTGGTGGGGGCACCCAGCAACTCAGTCCTTTTAAAGACTACCACCCAGGAAAAAGGGAGATCAGCAATTTATGGATAGGCCTTTGATTGCCACATGGAGTGTCTATTAATGCAGTTCAGCATCAGGAAAATGGGCCATTGGCCAGGATAACAGGGCCATCAGTAGGCCCATGGCTGAGTTCTGATGCCCTACCCAGTGCCACCTTCTTGGAATGAAAGGCAGCTACCAAGAAGTGTTTTGAGCCACATCTTTTGGTTCAAACTTGGCTCGTCTTGGCGGCAGTTAACACATTTTAAAGCAAAAATTCACTGCCTCCTTTCTCCATTGCTGCATGACTGTGACACAGCAAAGTAGCCAGGGGAAATGAACTATTGGTTAAAAAAAAAAAAAAGTCAGCTACCAAGGTGCATTCTGGGATGCTGCTGCCCCTGCTACCAAGGTTTGGGGCGTTCCATCAAGGCACTTGGTTGAAGATGCCCACAAATCTGAAACAGTTCGTATGCATATATGAGAGAGTTTCAGTAAACACATTTCCTGGTATAACATATAAATGTGGGGACTCTTCCGTTGTTCAGCCACAGTTGAGGAAAAGAAAGGGTAATGATTCTGGATGCAAAACTCCTTAACAAAGAAAATAACAGACATCTTTGTCAGACCTCAGCACAAATTGGTCTTTACAACTCAGTAATATTTCTAGTTTGAATAGATATGCTTGAATAGGTTATTTTCCAAATAATGCAAACTATGTTATTTTCTTTTTATGAATTCCCACCATTGTAAGAAACGATATAACTTGCAACAGAAAATCATAACAATTGTTTTTCAATGATTATTAACCCCAAGCTACTTGCATAAGATTTGGAGTTCAAAGTCAAGTGAACTATTAAGTATCACTTGAATAAAAATGCCAGACTGTGAAAAGCACTACAATGTTCATAAATATTATGGCAGTACTGATATTCCAATATGAAGTAAATATGTAAAAGAATCAGCAAGGCAGAATATTTAACTCCTTAAAAAAGGTATTCCTTTAAGCTATTTATGATAGCTGAAAATTAACTTTTACTTTTACGTAATCGTTCTTGATCTTCCTAGAAATACAGATTTGAATTATACAATTTCAGTCTATACGAAGCAATATTTCTGCTGTTATGAAACAATATTTTTTATACAAAGCTACAGCATTAGTTTACTTAAAATGGGATTCCAAGAAAAAAGTATTAGATTCCAAGACCATCACCGCAGGTTAGCTAGATATTTAATATTGTACACAAAATTTCACCCTGATCCTAAATGCATTACATGGAAGTCCCAGTGAATTCAGTGGAACTTCTTGCCAGGTAATGAGTGAAAGAGATAACTTCTACTTTCACTTCATTTTTTAACAGCTAGCAACGTGAAAGCAATATTGAGAAAAGTATTTGATCAAAACGAAGCTTAGAGATCGGGTGTACAGCAAATTGACGGAAAGTACAAATTCTTCTGCTTCTCATAAATATGACACGTATTTCTAAAATAGGAAAAGCAACACTGAGCACTGAAGAGTCTCTATGTCAGGAGTTATGAAAGGAACCACATACTTATGATGTCTATGTTCTGAATTACTCTTCTTTTTGCAATTTATTCAGTATTGACCTTGAGCAAATGGCTTCTCTGTGCCTCTACAATGTGAATCGGTAATAAAATATGCAGAACAGTATTTATTGCATTTTGAAAATTCTCAGTGCTTCAGATCTTTGAGTAGAAATATTTCAAACAGTAAGTACAAGGTATTACTCACCTTTTCTATGTGTCACCCATCCAAGCTCACTTAGGCATGTACAGTGTTCAAAGAGTTTTCATGCCTGTACAATCAGTACAAGAACATATTTTATCAAAATAACAATGATTGCCATCTAGGAATGCATAATAGGACAAACCACTACTCTGTACTGAAACCGTCCTTCCTAGGGAATGTTGTATGCTGTGGGTTTTCTGGGGTTTGGATTCTTCCACTGCAAGTGGTGGTAGACGTGGGACAGGTCAGTGTGGTGAGGCGACTTGTGAGTTGTGTCTGAAATTGGTTTCTTATTCAAAATCTTTTTATGGAGCAAAGAACTTGGATATTTTTTTCAGAAAATTGCTACAATAGGAATGGGGAAGGGCAGCCCAATACTGAGCTGCCTGGCACGAAAGGTTGCAGTGACACAAAAAATGGCTGCCACAGCATCCTAAGCATGTTGGGCAGCTGTCAGAGGCTCCTCTCATCCCCTTCCCCCAGGTAAGGAAAGTAGCCCCATAATGGGGCTACTTGATTCTGCGCAGGTGATTTAGCTGGTGCAGAGTAAAGACACCTTGTGTTGGGTCATGAAGCCCAACACGGGGCTCTGGATCTGGTGGAGCTCCCCTCCAGCCCCACTCCCTCCCCTGTCACACCTTCTCCCTGCCCTCCCCTGCCTCCTCCTGCCCTCCCCGCCTCCCCCCATGCATCCACTCACTTCTCTGTCGCCCGGCGCTTCTCAAGGAGAGCCAGGTGGTGGTCAGCTGGCTTTCAACTAGTGCTGGCCCAGCACAGGCTCACGCTGGGCCAGCACTGGCACTGGGCTGGAGCTAATAGTCACAGGCATTCCTTATGGCATGTTTAAAACAGTGCGTGCTAGAGGTGAGCTGGTGCACATTCTACAGGATTGGACCCTGAATCCATAACATTTGGGATATTTCCTGATCCTTGGCAGAATCAGATCAGATCAAAGGACCATCATTCTAGTCCAAATTCCCGTTTCCTGTAGTGACCAACTAGATGTCTCTCCTCTCCTGCCATTGCTCTCCAGTAAATAGTCCTCAATGGTGTACTGTCTTTGCATCTGGAGGTACAATGCAGCCATCACGACTAGTAGCCATTGATGAACTTTCCTCTAAGAATTTGTCAAATTCTCATTTAAAGCCAACTAAGCTACTAGCCTTCACCACACCTTAACAACAAATTCTATAATTGTGCACTGTGCGAAGTATAGTGGGCCCTCGGTATCCACAAGGTTTCCTGCGGATGCCAGAACCCACGGATAATGAAATCCGCAGGTTTGAGCACCTGAAATCCTCTGAATGCAACCGGAGCTGTGCTCCAGTTGCATTCAGAAAACCAGTTGCATTCAGATGCTTCCCCAGCCCTCAGGAGGCTTCCAGAATGTCAAAAATCTGGACTTCTCATTTTCAGCTGAAAACCGGAAGTTGCGGTTTTCGGCCTAAAACTGGACGTTGTGATTTTTTGCATTCTGGAAGCCCTAGAAGGCCTTCTAAGGCCCAGGGAGGCTGCACGTGGTCTCAGAACACTCTCTGGAGGTGACTGGAGCACAGCTCCAATCACTCTCAGGAAAGTCTAGGTCGGGCCAACCCTGCAGGTTTGGGACCTGTGAACAGTGAAATCGACAGGTCCCAAATTCATGAACACAGAGGGCCGAACTGTATTTCCTTTTGTCTGTCTGAAATCTCCTGTCAATCAGTTTCATTGGGTGACCCCTGCATCTAGGACTGTGAAAGAGGAAGAAAAAAATTTTCTCTGTCCACCCTATCCTTAACTTGCATGATCTTATAAGCCTCATGGCCCAATCTGGACAGGGAGGTAGATGGGATAAAGAGTGCAGGGGCTGGGGGAATGGGGTAGAGACGGAAGGGAGAGCAACAAAGATGGGATGCAGGGTAGTATCGCAGCAGCAGTACAGCTGATATCCAATTCCATCTTCCCAGACTCTATCCTCTTTCCCAGATCCACTCTGAATTGCACCAGCTAAATCACTGGTGCACGTCTGAGTAGACCGAGTGGTGCAGTGGGGCCTTACCCCACGCAAAGAAACAAATTTGTTTCCTTACCCAGAACAGACCTTGAGCACTTCCCCCTTGCAGGATTTTATGCTTGCTCTGACATGGTTGCATTGCATGGGGGGTTTAGGCTGTTAGTCATGCCCCTCTTATTTTTTTCTAAACTGAAACGCTTCCAACTTTGTAGCCTTTGGTGAGGGACTTTGTCCAAAGTTTTGAAAGACCAAGAATACCATGTCAGTTATACCAGACTTAGCCATCAGCTTGTTGACACTTTCAGAAATGCACGGGAGATATATGGTATTAATGAACAGAAATGGGAGATATATGGTATTAATGAACAGGTCTGTCTTAGAAAGATTGGTTCACATAATACAGTTTATTCATATTTGAGAGTTATCTGTTCCTGTGGCATACATCTCTGGACAGATATAATATATGAAGTGGCCAATCAAGGATATTGCCAGGAGAAAGTCTACAATGCACATAATGATAGCACTTTTTAAAATCAATGCATTATACAAATGGATCACATAATAATTATTTGCAATATCATAATACAATCAAGTCCCATAAGGGCTGCAACCATTTGGAAGTGATATCAACTCTCAGGTCCATGGGTTCACATTACGTGATTGCAGAGGAAAATTTGGAAATCTAGAGGCAGTATTCTGCTCAAGTCAAGACCAGAGGGTTTCTGTGGTATCCTTACAAGATGAATGTAGCCAAGATCTGGTTCGTGCATTGCTCCCTGTCCATCTCCCCCCCCCCCCACCACCACTATTTTCTTACAATCTCTGACTCTACCAATTAGCTTAAATAAAGTGTTCATGCCCTTTCTTCCTTCAGTCGTTGTCATCATCATCATCATCATCATCATCATCATCATGGTCTCAGGCTGAGACTTGTATCAGTTGCTCAACACCAGTTTACAACTGTGTTTCATGAAATAATAATAAAAAATCCCAAACATTTTCAAAGTGAAACAGATTTTATAGAAGAAAAATAAATTATCCTAATATTTTATTTCTTAATACATAAGTCGGCTCTTTTGGTGCAGAATTTCCTTTTTGGTTTTGTCTCAGAATTTGCAAAAGAAGTGCTTCACCTTTAAGAATTCCAAAGGCCCTCTGCCCATCCTTTTGCAACCTTATTGGTCATAGTGGGTTCTTGTGAGAAAATGCTGCTATAGTATTCCACAGAAAAGTAATAGCATCCATACAATATATTTAAACTGTCTCCTTCCAAGCTAGCACCATCTGGAGCTGACACCAATACTGTACTCACATTTTTAAAAATTTGGCAGTAATGAATCATTGTGTTTTTTATAGTGACCCGGGGTATTAATTTTAGCACTATCTATTTCCACAGTGATTTGGGCTCTGTTTTATCTAACTGTGAATGATGTGCTACAGCTGCCAAGGTGTACAGTACAGTACCTTATAGTCAATAAATAATTCTGCATGAGGGAGAGGAGAGCATGAGTAATTTACTATAAATATAACTGTTTGCTTTCTCAATTATATAACATCAGCAACTAGCCATTCTTTTAAAATTCTAAGCAATCATTACAATTTTTTATTTATTTATAGCATAATCTACAGTTATTAGGCATTTAAGCAAGGCCAAAGCTAGATTCTGATGGACTGACTCTGTCATGCTCTCAAGATTCTTGTGGCCGCTGTATTCGTGCAGCTCCCCAGACACTGCAGGCAAGGATTGCAACAGTTAGGTCTTCCAAGATTTGGGGTGAGCTGTGGGTTTTCGGCATGCCCCGTCTCATGAAATACGATGGGGCTGAGACCTTTTCGAGGATGGAGCAAGGCAGAAGGAGGGTGATTTAAGCAAGGAGCAGGATGGGGAGGAGGAAGAAGAAAGAGAGAGAGAGAGAAACAGAAGGAAGGCACGAGGTGGGCGGGGACAGCAATGAGACAGGGTGGTGTAGTGTTTGTGGTGTTGGACATAGAGCTGGGAGATCCATGTTTAAATCCCCACTCAGCCGCAATGCTGTGGCGACTTTTCTGAGCCATTGCTGCAAAGCAGCAGCAGCATCAGAGCCCACTGCTGTGGCCAGCGACCTGAACCAGAGAAGGCCAGTAAGTGAGCTGGTGCTGGGGGCAGTTCAAGGGCAGGGGGGGAGGCTAGGTAACAGGGCATGTTAGGAGAGAAATCAGGTTAAACATGTATATTAACTCAGGTAAATATGTATACTGAGTCCTAACCAATCTGAAATACTCTCAGGAAGCCCACCTTCCCACCAAGAACTGTAATTAGTATTCAGAAGGTTGGGAAAATAAAAAGAAGACCCAGTTTTAGGCTCTGTTTGGGGTAGTGGCATAGCTAAGGGGGTGTAGGGGGCAGCAATTTCACTGGGCAACAAGCTTTAGGGGGGCAACAACCTGAGCTTGACACTCCTGGCCAAAATTGTGAAAACCTTGATATTTTTTGAATAATACCATCATTTTATATACCATTTGATGCAGAATTTAACATAGAATGTAATGAAACAATTTGTGTCAAAATATATCTATTCTTACAAAAGTTACAGTCAAATAACATGAAAATAAAAACAACTGCATTATGTAACAAAAACTGGATTTTCTTAACTCAAAACTGACCAGTGAGACTGATTGTTCCGAGAGCCAATTAGGTATTATTATGATACAACATGGAACAAATAAGGTGTTAGTATGGGGGTAGTCTTTTGGGAGGCAGTAGAGCAAGTGGGCAGTGAGCTGCTGGGGGGAGGAGGCAGATTTTCCCCCATTTTCACTTTTTTAAAAACCTGGGCATGATGTCACTTCTGGGCATCATTTTGAGCTTGGCACCAGGCTACATGATCATTAGCTATGCTACTAGTTGGGGGTCAATTCCTTATTCACAAATCTTTAATCACAAGCTATGCTAGAGCCCAGGCTTACTCATCTCTCCCTTTAACAGAGGCTTGTTTGATTATAGAGGAACATATACCGGGATGCAAACCAATATGTGCATACTGATAGGGCAATGTGACATCCAAGTAGTTAGTATGTGCCAAGCTAGTTTTCCCTCATGGCAAAGGAAAAAAAAGCAAACCCAGGAGTTCGATGCAAAGTAACTTACATCAAAAACAGCAAATGACAAGGACATTTCTGTCACAGCAATCACTGAAATAAACAAAATTAGGAAGCATTTATCCGCTTGCAAGACTTGGATCTTCACAAAGAAATGTAGGAGATGATTAATGTTCTCCAGTCTGCCTTTTTAAAAAAGAATTTTTTAAAAAAACCTGAAAAACAGTCTTCATCTGTTAGAAGTTTGGAGATGATATTTTCTGTACAGAAGGATTCTATGAAAAATATGTTATTAATGAGTCTGTTTTGTATAGATGAATTTTAACAGGCAAAAAAATAATGTTCCTTCTATAATTTACTTCAAAAGGGTCAACATTTTGGAAAGATTTGTTTGGAAGGAGTGCTGTAATATTATGCTGTATCCTACATTGTCCCCTGGATCCTTTGCTTGTCTTTTTCTTGTACTTGTTTTTCCACTGAACATTTCTCCTGCTTTTTTGTGCTATTTTGTCAAAGTTAATGTTTAAATCAAACACAGAGGCCCCTATCCACGGTTTCACTTTTTCACAGATTGAGAATCCACAGGGCCCCTTTGCCTCCTCCAGAGGCATATTTTATTAGGGATATTTTATATTTCAGTTATCTTGAGTATGTCAGGAAATGTTAGTATCACATAATTTGTGATAGCAAGTTGTATGACTAGAGGGGTGCAGGGGGTGTGGACCGCACTGGGTGACACTCTTGGGTGGGCTGACACCACCTGTAGCCGAAATTGTGAAAAACTTGGCATTTATGAATAATAGCACCATGTTACATATCACTTGTTCCCAAACTGGTGGGTTGCAACCCACCAGCAAAACTGGAAGCAGGCCATTTCTCTTTTATTTAGCAGGGGGAGAGTAACTGACTCACCTCACCCCAGCAGTGTCTTTTCTGGTGGCTGTCAGCTGGTGTTGCATCTTCTTAGATTGTGAGCCCTTCTGGGACAGGGAGCCATTAGTTATTTGATTTTTTCTGTAAACCGCTTTGTGAACTTCTTGCTGAAAAGCGGTATATAAATACTGTTGTTAATAATAATAATAATAATAATTAAGGGGAGTGGCCCAGCAATGATAGCAGCAACAGCACCACAGCAATTGCAAACTGGAAGTGGGTTGTGAGCAGAGATGCAAGCTGTTTGGCGTAACGGGGAGGCCTGCAGAGGTGGCTGTAAGCCCTCGCATTCTGCAGATGGCCAGCTCTACCCAGTGGCTTCGCTAGGGGGTGCGGATGGTGCGGGCCGCACCAGGTGATGTGCAACAGGGGCTGACGCGCACTGGGGGGGTGACACATTAAAATCGCGGTGGTTAGGAGTAACCCAATCATGTTATATACCGTTGGATGCTGAATTTCCAGCAGAATGCAGTGAAAAAACCAGAGTGAAATATCTACTTTCTATCAAACGTTATTGGCAAAAAACTGGAAAACAAAAAATGCATGGAGCCCAATGGAAAGTGAAACCGAGCCATATCACGTGTTTACTCACAAGTAGGCAAATTTGCCTTAGTCTTTCGGAAAGGGCAGGCTGAGAGGAATCCAACAACACCATAATGGTCCTGATCCAATGAATGTAGCCCCCCAAAAATACTCGAGAAGGAGGTCCCTCCCTCCAAGCTGGGGGATGTATTGAGCCCTATGGAAAGCGAAACTAAGCCACATGGTTGTGTTTACTCACAAGTAAGCAAATGTGCCTTGGCTCCTGGGCAGGTCAGGCAAAGGGAAATGTGAGCCACCAGAATGGCCATGATTTGATGCAACTGGAGCTCAACAAATGCTCCAGAAGGCAGCCCCCCCATCAAAAGAATGAAACAGAGACTTGACAGGGTAAGGTGAATTTTTTTTTCTGTTTTAGGCTGCAATTCTATCCACACTTTCCTGGGAGTAAGCCACACTGACTATAATGGGACTTACTTCTGAGTAGACAGGCATAGGATTGGGCTCTCAGACTTTTAAAGCCAGGTGGGTCCTGATAGTGATATCCTTGAAATATAAGAACTTAAATTGAACTGGGCACGGGGTAGAAGTGAAAATCTTACTGATACTTTTTTTTTTTTTGGGTGGGAGGTGTTATTGCAGGCAGGCTACAGAGAAAATTCACTTGGTGGAACAGGGCTGGCTTCCCCTTATTTAATTATTTGTTTTACTTTAATTTAATTATTTATAATTATTTAGTTTAATTTGCTTTATGATGGGTCCTGTCATTCTAAAAAGGTTGTCATTCTAAAAAGTAGATCCCAGTGCTAAAGGTTTGAGAACTGCCCCAATAAGGTGTTAGTAAGTTGACACCCTGGGGGGGGGGCGACACCACTCGTGACCAAAATCACTAAAATCACAGTTTGCAAAAACAATACCATCATGTTATATATCACTCAATGTGTAATTTCATGCAAAATGCAATGAAACAAACTGCATTGAAATAGCTTTATTCTATCAAAAGGTACAGCCAAAAAACCAGTGGGGGCGGAGCAATGCTATCACCACACCCACCACCTGGAGTGCTGCCCCGTCACTGCATGGGGGGCGACGCACTGGCCTCCCACACCGGGTGACATGAACCCTAGTGATGCCACTGGCTCTACCCCTCAGGTGCGTTACAATGCCCTTTGGTCATTGCACAGCCACGATAACTGTGGTGCCATTGCTGCCCCCTGCCCCCACAAATACTTACAGGGTTCCCAACTACCAAGTAGAAATTTGGGAACCATTGTTATATTTCATTTGATGGGCAATTTAATGCAGAATGCAATGAAACAATTATGTAACAAACAAAAGGTGAATTTCCTTAACTCCAAACTCACCAATGAGACTAATTGTTCTGAGAGCCAATAAGATGGTGTTATGACACAGGGTACCAAGAAGGGACTAGAATGAGTCAGCTCTCATTTCCATGCATCAGAGCTCTTAGTTGTGTGAGAGTCAAATTGGCTTTCCAGCACTGAGATAAGGGCAACGCAGCTCTGAGGTAAGGGAACAAACATTCCCTTACTTTGAGGAGGCCTCCGTGAGTGACACCCAACTGCAGGATGCAGCACATGTCCCATTGGCACCGGCCGCTATGCCAGTGCTGGAAAGTACTGACATAAGGGGTTAGGACTGTGCCCTAACTCAATGAGGACAACTTACCTGCCAAAGATAATTCATCAGTAATGTTTTCATGTGAAATCATTATTCATCATATTTACTGCAAAAGACTTTATTGCCTAAACAGATCTTGCACAACATATAGTCAATATTCTAAGTTTTTTCATTTGTAGCAAAACTTCATCATTTGTAAAGGGTTTTCTGAGTGTGCATATTCTTTCACACAAATTATCTCGATGGAGTTCATACAACAACCTTGTAATGTGGGTATTATTATTACTATACTGGAGCTGGGGAGCTAAGCTAGAGAGAAAATGGCTTGCATGCAGCCACTACTCATGGCAGAGGTGAGATTTGAACTGGGGAAGTCCTAATTGCAGCTCAGAGTGCAGTCTTAACCTGCACAGGTACAACCAGGCCGCTTTGGCCTGTGTTGTATTAACTGCAGGTTAGGAGCAGGCTGGAGGTCACCTTGGGGTAAGGGGATATTTTTCTGCTTACCCAGTGTCGTGCCTCAGCCTGGGGTTAGGATACAGTATGTGCTGCTGCCACCAATCCCACCCTCCTCTTGGGCCTGATCTGCCTTCCATTCTGCACTCCTGCCACCCAAAAATGCCCCTCTCCACCCCTGGAACACTGTCCTGCCACCCTCTTCCACCCTCTGTGCCACCTGGCACAAACTCACCTTTTCCAGCTGAGGCCGGCACAGGCATCCACATCAGCCCAGCCAAATCCTAAGTGTGCAATGTGCATGACGGCAAGCTTGCGACACTTCTAGGATTTTGCTGGCTATCAGTGCACTTAGCATTTCCTGGGTGGCTCTTTCCCTTTGTTCCTATCCTTTTTCCTCTGGCAACCCTCTGTTGCCCTCCTTTAGTGTACTTGATGACATGGTTGTTCTAATGATTTAATAAGGAATGCTGTTGCCAAAGTAAAGATCAGAACTGCTGACATAGCGATACCTGTATTATGCACCTAGAGGAGAGGAACGGAGTGGAAGAGGTAGGCAAAAGCAGACATGTCGGTGCCACATCTGAAGAACGAGTGGGCATCATGAGGACCTCCCACATGAGTTGAAGTAGCTTACATAAGTAACAGAAGTAACTTCTGAATCACATGCCATGAAGTTTGGTGGCAGAAAAAGCTGTGGGTTTAAAATAAAAATTGCAGCACAAAGTATTCTTCCTATGTAAGAAATATAAGGTGAATGTAACTAGCAGAGACCCGGCAAGTTTTAACTACAGCCTAAAATTGGGACATATTAGTGGAAGTTAGAAGATTCCTGTCAAAACTTGGCTATTTGTGGTTTCCCAATAGAACTACTT
Organism: Tiliqua scincoides; assembly: GCF_035046505.1. Classification (NCBI taxonomy): domain Eukaryota; kingdom Metazoa; phylum Chordata; class Lepidosauria; order Squamata; family Scincidae; genus Tiliqua; species Tiliqua scincoides. The sequence continues at coordinate 50,053,145 of NC_089826.1, forward strand.
CAACCTAAGCTCCAAAGTGCTGCTTTCATAATTGGAACACAGTATCTTACAACTCTCTCTCTCTCTCTCTCTCTCTCTCTCTGTGGAAGCATGCACAAAGGCTGGAAGATGCCTGACAGTCTCAGATTAGCATATTAGTAAGTGCTTCTCCATCAGTCTCTGTTTGTAATGGCTCAGTCATTTGGCCATGGTTTGGACAAAAACCTCCCAAGTCCCATTATTTAACACCCTTTTCTATGGCATTTGTCAAGGCTGCACATTGGATTAATTTTCATTCTTATTTTGACTCATGAATGAGATCTGCTTTGCTTCAAAAAGTTGAGGATTTCAATTCAGTTCCTAATTGACAAGTCTCTACATCTCACACCCGTCTAATTGGCACTCCACTGGAAAGCCTATCAGCAACTTGAAATGGAACAGCTCAGGTTTTAAAGCTCTCGGAGAATGAACAGATTCAGATTTATGACGGTCGCAGACCAGCCTGAAGGAAAATGAACTAAACTTTCATTCAAAGATGTATCTTTATCTAATACAATTGTCAGTCAAACCTATCAATGACATAGCAGAGGATGCCGCAGTGGTAATTTATTTAAGGGCATCTAAAAACAACCTTTGCTGTCTGCCCAGAGTGTGCAGGATGTGGTGGCAGTCATTTTCGGTGCTGCTGAAGCCCCACACCCCTTGCAGCTCAGGATTGGGCTGAGAATCTAGCACAGGGGTGCCCAAAACCAAGCCTGGGGGCCATTTGCAGCCCTCGGGGACCCCCAATCTGGCCCGCAGGGAGCCCCCAGTGTCAGATCAGCCTCTGGCCTTCTCGAGCCCATGCTAGCCCAATGCAACTACTCTCAGCATGAGGGCCGACTGTGTGACCTCTCATGTGAGCTGCGGGCCAAGGGCTTCCTTTGCTGCTTGCTGTTTCATGTCTGCAAAGCAGCAGTGGCAGCAAAGGAAAGGCTAGTCTTGCTTTGCGAAAGGTCTTTTACAGGCCTTGAGCTATCGAAAGACCTTCATTCATTCATATAAGTTCTATCTCTAATACACTCATTTATGTAAATTTATTCAAATTTTAAATGTAAATCAATTATTTTTCCGCCCCCCAACACAGTGTCAGAGAGATGATGTGGCCCTCCTGCCAAAAGTTTGGACGCCTCTGATCTAGCAATATATCTAAGATAGGAAACAACCATCTTTCACTGTATTTTCCAAGTCAAACCTTTCTCTTTCTTTTTATTCCCCAGAATAAAATGAATGTAGCCTTGGAATGATGCTACATCATGATGTGATATCATTCTGAGGGGCATTCGGGAGAAAAAGTACATGGTGGGTCTCCAGGCAAATGGAGCCAAGAGGAAAACAATTGAGTCCAAGCAAAAATTGCACACCCTTGCAAAAAAAAGAAAAAAAAGAAAGAGGTGGGACGTCTGGGTTCATCTTCCATCCTCTACCAAATCTGATCAACTTTCAATTCAGCACCTTCAATTATTTATTTATGAAGGGAGTTATGGAGGGGGTCCAGTCTCTTTATTGTTGTAGTGCTCATATGGTCCTTAAGGAAGAAAAAATCATTAAATCTAAGCTAGTAATTATTTTTATATAGGGTTTTTATAGTAATAGGGTTTTCATGGTTGTTGATGTTGGTGGTGGTTTTGATGTCTTTGCTGTGCAGAATGTTGTGCTGATGTACCCCTGCAGGAAAAGAAATTGTATTTTTTTTAAAAGAACAATATAATCTCCTTTCAGCAAAAAATAAACTTTAAAAGGTTTTTATTGCACAGTTTTCTGGTTTGTTAATTTACTCATTAATTTCTAGTATGCTGTATGACACACTGGTATACTCCCATGAAAAGGCAACACAAAAATAAAATATTCTTTTTCTTTTGGGACAACTAATTTTTTAGATTAGCTTTGTATTTTTTTTTTTATTTATACAGTATATCTCAATGGAATAAACATCTCTTCTTGTGTGAAATCCATTATCAACATTCCAAAACTCTCTTACCAGAAGTCAGCCAGATCAGAAATGAATTGCACAAGCCTACACATGTCTACTCAGAAGTAAGACTGATTGAGTTCAGATGGGATTTACTCGCATAGGATTTGAGCCCAAGCCAACCATGGAATAACAGCAGAATAGAGAGAAACCTCTCTTACCTAATGTCCACTAGTGCTTTTTAAGCACTTTACTTTTTAAGGACTGATCTTTATGAGACACTGAATTGAAATGTAAGGTTCAAATAATTTCCTCATAAGGACTCAATGCAACTCTTTCAATTTCCCTGTGAAACAAGGATGTGCAGTGCAGGATGCTTTCCCAGGGAAAGACAGGATGGGCCGCTGATCTCTTTATGAGCACAATCCTATGCATGTCTACTCAGAAGTAAATTCCATTATAGTCAATAGAGCTTACTCCCAGGTAAGTGTGGATAGGATTGCAGCCTAAGTGCATGCCTAAGTGAAGCCTTTCCACTTCCCCAGTTCTAGGAAGACTTGCACAATTTTGCACCACTGTTTCCTAGCACTAAGTGTGACTTTGTCTCTCTCCAGGTGCCATGATGCAGCTTCAGATTTCACCATGCAAGTATATGAAGGAAGATGAGTGGCCTGGACTAGGGGGAACTCATAGCACCTACAGAGATCAGCACTGGCCTGAGAAAAGTATAGCACTTATAAAATATTGGAAGCCACCTGGGGAGCCTCTTTTGAAGAAGAAATATTGGCTAGAAATACCTGAATAAACAAGCATGTACTGTAAGGGATGGATTTGGTTTCTTGCCCAGTATGGATTAGGATATGGTCCAAATAAGAAATTCATGTGCTAGCTAGATGGTTACAGTAGCATAACTAGAGGAGGACAAAATGGTAAGAACTGCAAGTACCATAATGCACTGGGTAAGTAGCCCTCCCACCCACTGTTTGAACCATTCTGGGCATCGAAGCAACATGCAGGAGATGCTGTTTGGTTCAGCGAGCGCCTGAGCATTGCAATCACTGCCCAGAAAGGCTCGGACAGCAAATGGGAGGGGTGCTTATGCGGCATGTTGCGGCCTACAGCACTTACCATTTTGCCCCCTTCTAGCTATGCTGCTGGCAAGTTGGGGGTTTTCTGGTGTAGTGGCCAAGAGACTGAGGGTCCTATCCTATCCAACTTTCCAGCCCTGATGCAGCCATGCCAACAGGGTATATAATGCATCCCGCAATGGGGGGTGGGTTAGTCACGAAGGCCTGGGGGCTTCATTGTGGCTGCATCTGTGTCGGTAAATGGGATAGGATTGGGCCCTGAGTTATGAATCAGACAGCCCTCACCTCTGCTACCAACTCACCAAGGGCTCAATCCTATCCCACATTCCAGTACTAATGCAGCTGTAATGCAGTCCCAAGGTAAAGGAACAAATATTCCCTTAACTTGAGAATTCCCTCTATGACTGCCCCACCACCACAGGATGTAGTGCATGCTCTGTTGGCCAGCTGCATCAGCGCTGGAAAGTTGGATAGTGACCCTAAGTGATCTTTGGCAAGCCACTCCCTCTCAGCCCCAGCTGCCATATAGAAATAATGATACCTGTCTTACAAAGTTGTTCTAAGGATTACATCAACATAATAATTGTAAAGCAATTTGAACACTGTTAAATGCTATGTAGTTACTATGGGTTTATAATTTAGCTTTTACACCACATGGCTGCCTCAAGCCACCTACTATACTCTGATAGACCTCTACTGAACTGGGGAAAGCTACTATGTTGGGTATGGTGCCATCCATCCATCCATCCATCCATCCATCCAATAGGCCTGCCCCATATCCAGTGCAAGTTTCGGGCTGCAAGTGACTCAGCCCGAAGCAAAGGAAAATGCTTCCCCTTACCCCAAGGAGAGCTGCAAAAGCCCCAATGGGGCTAATCAAAAGGTGGTGCAAATCTGAGCAGCCCGGAGCCAAGCTATGCTGCCTAGGTTGTGGGTCCCACCACCTACTCTCCCACTTGCCCATGAACCCACCACTTGCCCATGAACCCACCTGCTGTCTCCCCTCCCCCTGCCCCAGAACACCTCCTCTCTGCTTCCCCATGCCTCCCCAGAACCCTGCACCAGCCGAGCTCGGGCAGTGCGAACTTACCTTTTGCCAGTGCAGTGGAGGCTGGATGCAGTCTCCTTGGGCTGGTGCACGTCCCTGCACTGGCCCAGCCGACACCCCAGGAGGCGCAAATGTGCTTTATGGTACATTTGCAACCCTCCCAGGCCTTGGCAAGTCCCTTGCGCAGGCCAAGCACACTGTTTGATTGCGCTTTTAATCTCACAGGTCATATTTGTCAGGCCCCCCAGATGCCCAGGCCCCCAACTTACCCTGGAGCGGGGAACATGGCTCCAGAGACCGACACTGTGGCAAACAGTTGGGCAAACGAGGCACAGAAGCCTCCATGCTCCCCTAGAAAAAGAGGTCTGGCAGAGGGGTCTTCCGAATTGGTCGCCACCTCCCACACTGCCACGGAAGCAAGTGGGGGGGCCAAGAGGGTTGGCTCAATTCAACCAGGTAGGGGAGACTGGCCGGGTAAACAGGTAACACTGAGGGAAACAAGCAATGCACAGAAAAGGGTCTTTTCTTCACCCACCAGAAGGAAGGGGAGGGGCCAAAGGGGAGGGGCTAACTCCATAAAACAGGGAAGCCAGGGATGAGAGGCAATCAGTATGAAGCAGGGAGCTGTGAGATGAACAGCTCCTGCTCCTAAGCCAGGATTGGCAGCTGTACTAGGAAGGAAGACAAGGGTGCTGGAACCCCCTTCCCCTGAAGCCAAACCGCCTCCCTGGGGGCTAGGACAAGCCTGCCCCAGGCCCTTCCCCAGGGGGAACCTTACAATATCGGTAAAGAAATAGTGCAGGTTGAACTTTCAGTTGATCAGAATGAACTCACATGAACAGTTGGTCAGAATACACACAGTTTACCATGCTGGCATTTACTCAGATATATATTAAGAAATTCATTTTGTTCAGCTAGGATTTATTGAATTAATATATTCATTTTGCTTCATTCCAATCCATATTTAAGTTTATCCTTAAGCAATTCATTAGCATTATGGCTTTATTTCTCAAATTAAGGATCTCTGCATGTGTCTCCGTCAGTGTGTGTGTTTTAATATCATCTGGTTGGTTAGATTAATAAACATACTGTATGCAAAATCTCTCTAGGCTTGTCTAATTAAAAAGTCACATTTCTATGCTGTGCACAGATTTTCCTCTTGCACCATAAAAATCAATAAGAGTTCTAATAATAGGAAATCTTATTAAAAGAATTAGAGATTCACTAATAATGGGTTAATTTTAAAGTGTAATAACATTTTAGCACCAGAAGCAGACAACAGAAAAAAATCCTTAATTCCTTGATTCTTCACTTCACTTTAGTGTAGGGTGTTTTTGAGCAGACAAGTGCACTCTGAAATGAGTTGTACTCAGACAACCAAGTGTTATGCAGTTGGTACTGAAAAGTTTACCATGTGACCCTGTAGCCACTTGGCAGATAATCATCCATACTTGACCATCCATTTAAGCTCAACAGTACTTCTCCTCTGTGGTCATGTGAAATCTGAGGAAGCAAAAGGGTGTAATGCTATGGGTAATGTCCATACAAACCTAGCCACTGCTTAAGATGACCAGGAGAGGCTCTTCTCCCTGGTCCACCATTAAAAGGAATTAGGAGGGCCTCAATGAGTAAGAGGGTCTTCTTGATGGCGACACCTCACCTATGGAATGCTTTCCTGAGGGATATCAGAATGACTCCTTCTCTTCCCATTTGTAGACACTGACTGGAAGCAATCCTGCTCAATAGCTTTTAATTTGGTCCTGGCTTATTTTTCAAAGATAATCAAGTTTTAGGGGGTGTTTTAAAGAGTTTTAGGCTATACTCATGGGCAGCCCAATCCTGTGCTTCCCAATACCCAGGGCTGCAGCAGCACTGAAATGGCTAACACTGCATCCCATGGGACTGGGAAGCAGCATGCGTCTACTCGGGGTAAGGATACTTGCACCTGCACCCATTCTTGAACAGCCCAATCCTATGCATGTCTACTCAGAAATAAGTCCCATTAGAGTCAATGGGGCTTACTCCCAGGAAAGTGTGGATAGGATTTGGCTGTAATTCTGTGATGTGTGTGGAGCTACCTTTTTCCCCTTTAATGTCATCAGTCCTCTAGATTGATACAGAAGTTTCATACTGGGAAACATTATTTTATAGATGCACTATTCATGGAACATCAGTAGATCTTGTACTAGATACAGTTGAATTTTCATCATCTACATTTACATCAGTAAGTCTAGACTAGAAATGGCTGAATCAAACAGACAATAAAAACAAGTTACTTCCTGGAATATAAATGGTGAGAAAAACGAACAGGTCAAGAGTTTTAAATATCTAGGGGTACACTTCCAATATAATTTATCTTGGTGCACTCATCGTAAACTGGCAGTTAACTTAGCCCATGCTACCTTCCAAGATATCCTTAGGTTTTTCCATAGAAAAGGTAATTGTTTTATTCCCGCGGCAGTTAACATCTTTAATGCCAAGTCAGTTGCGCAATTACTATATGGCATTCCAATTTGGATTAGGGCAGCAAACCATGAGCTGGAACGAGTTCAGGTAAAATTTCTTAGGGCAATCCTGGAGTTACTTAGGATATGCCCCATATGCCGCCACATGCTTGGAAACAGGGCAAAAGCTCTTGTTAACCAGAGCCTTGCTTTTGTCCATCTGATACTGGTTGCATATTCATTACAATTTACCACCAGGCAGTCTGCTATATTTGATGCTTCTTCATGGTCAACCTATATAAGGAAGAAAATTGAGACAATAAGGATCTCACTAGACCATCTGAACATGTGTTCATACGTTGAGGCCTATCGGGGCATCACAGTCAGACTGTTGGATATTGAATTTCAGAATATTAATGATCAGGCAACAAAGGTTTGCTTGCCCTTATATTTTTCCACCCCATACCAGTTAGGGAAAATGGCAATCTATCTCTCCTCACTGACAGACCCCACAGAACGTCGTGCCATAACCCTGGCAAGGTTCAACATTACTCCCTCAAGGGTGACAGTTGGGAGGTATCATAAGATTCCCTATCAAGATCATCTCTGCCCTTGTAACATGGGGTTGGTTGAATCTCTCCACATATACTTTTTTATTGTCCCCGGCATAACAGCGCCCACTCTACCTATCTAATGCCTATCCTGGTTAATAAGGTGGGTCCTCCAGATATGGAAAAAATTAAGTTATTATTAAATGATTACTCACCTTCAGAACTGAAAAAGGTTTCAAAATTCAGATGGCGGTGATAAGCCATAACAGCTGAATGATGTGTTCAGTCCTATTACCAAGAGGGTGGCAGTCTATCTGCAGCTGATGGTGGCAAGTAGACCCAAGAGAGGCTATCCAGTATATTTTATATGTTAGGCCACTATGTTTTATATGGGACAAATATACCTGACTTATTCAGTTATGTATTATATATCATAGGCTTGTACTCACTACTGTTCTCTTTGTTGTGTTGTTGTGTTTGTTATGTATGCCAATAAAGGTCATCTTATCAAGTTACTTGCTGCAGTCTCAAAGTGCAAACGTGTATCCAATCAATGAACATATTTAGGACAGCTTGCTTGTGTGAGCTGCTTTTTATACCTTGTGGTTTGATAACTTGCATAAGGTTACCATGCTATAAGTTGCTGCAGGCAGAGAAAAAGAGTTCTAAATGTTTTCACTCCATCCCAAAAAGATAAGAAATGGGAGCGGCTCCAATGGTGTTTGTAATATTACATTTTTATAGGGCTAGTAACTTGTTCTCCATGTAAGTCACCAGGAACCTTGAACTAGGACCTCAGGTGCCTTATTCTCTGAGCCACCAGGGCAGCTTACAGGGAGAGGGACTGGCTAACCTGAGCCTTGCTGCTGCACATTGTCCCCTTGACAATGGTCAGGAGAGAAACTACAGCCAATCAGCCCAGAAGGAATCAGATGACCAATGAGTCGTGCTGTCTGCTAGCCCTATAAAAGAACCTCCCTGGGTTCTTCAAACTCTGAGCTTCTCACTGAGAAGGTGCTACAGTAGACTTTTGATTGCTTTGGAACATGACTCTTATCTTGTCCTTGACCTCATCATCTACCTCTAGCTTTTTACATCTGTGTCATAATCTGACCCCCCAGCTTGTGATGACCATGCCACCTGTTTCTGGCCTTTCAGACACCATCTTCCTTCCTACTTTCCCACACCAACTGCCTTTGAGAACATCACACGTTGTGAGGGAATATGTGTGGGATAAACAAGACCATGGCAACATCAGGGGGCATGGCCAGTGTGTGCCCCACCATCAAGAAGCATGGTCAGCAGGGACAAATTCTCCAGAATAAACAGCGTTGTGTGTTGTGGGGGAGGAAGGGGAGTCTAATGAAGAGAGATCTCAGGATGATAGGCCCAATAGTTAATTAGGAAAAAAGTAAGCATGAGAGCTGGTGGTGAGGATGATCCCTCTTGGATATTCCAGATGTACTCTAGACTGCCTGCAAATATAAATTAAAACAGTCCCTTGAAAATGGTAACATAACAGAGATTTGCATCCCTGGGGAAAACAGTTGCTTTGGAAACACATTTTTGAGCCAAACGCTAATGAGAGTTTGTAAATTAAGGACTGAATGTTTGTTGCATCATTACTTCTTCCCTGAGCTCAGCGTCTGACTCTGAGGAGGGAGAAATGGTGCAGTCAGAACGACCAACCCCAGCCCTGGGCTTCCATCTCAGGTGGAGCTTAGGCCTGAACTTTACTGTAAACTTGATCTGAGCTGGAGACCCAGAATTGAGACCCTAAAGCCAGTGCCCACTTAGCCAAAGGAACCAACCCTTCCTGTGCTCACACAATCCCACTGTCCTGAGCCAAAGCTGGAAACAGGCCTGAAGAAACACAATGGAGTTTGTCCAGATCAGAAGGCTGCCCTTTTAATTTTCTTTACTCTCCAGATTGGGAGGTGGGAACTGAGAGGGTAAGTTTAAGCGTGAAGGGATTCAACACCTCATTCCTCCTTTGGCCTTTGTTGGCCAAATTTGTTGGCAAATACTGTAGTTGTCTTGGAGTTCAGAAAGGATTCTCAGCCCTGACTGCCTTGCCTGTGAGCTTCTGCCTGAAGAACATGTTGTAAGGAAACAACACTATACTTTAAAGATGCCAAGCAGCTAGAGAGCTGTTTGCCTTTAGTGAGAAGCAGTCTCTCCCCAAGCAGTTCCAGCAAGGAAGCCTTTAGGTCAAGAGAGTGGGGCAGAGCAAGTGCAGGTGCTCTGTCCACAGCAGCCAACAACTTCTCTCTCTCCCCTGCACAGTAAAGTTGTTAACTTTCAGGTGTCTGTTCATCAGCTGTTTAAAGAAAAATATTAAACTTCCATTTATAGAAAGCATCTTACTTGCAAAGCAATTGGGTGGTAGTACCTGGATGTGCAAAGAAAGGTCAAAGTAGGATCAACTCTAAAGTAGTTTGCGCTGACACACAGCAGGGATTTCTGGAGAGAATAGATGGCTGCAGTGCAAGGAGCTGCTCCAATTATTTATGACACTGTGAAAAGACTGTGAATAATAATAATAATAATCCAGTATAAATCCTCCAACATTGTAGTCCAAAATGAATGCAGTAGGTAGAGTTGCAGTCTGACCTTCCCCTTTCCTCCTAAGGCATTTCTACAGGGTTTCAAAAGCTTGATATTCCTCTGCCTTCTCTGCCCTTTGCCTCACCTGCAGACCTCTGTTGAAATAACCCAAAGCAAACAGACTGAAGAATACAAAAACTATTCTTTATTTATGGGGGACTGCAAAAAAAAAAAAAAATCTTCTGAATGAAGGAAGAATCTGTCATTCTGAATTCTAACGTCTGCATGAGGACTATTATGTTATGACCCTATCCTATCCTTGTCCCATTGTCATAAAAGGTCCTGCAATGGTGCATCTTGTGCACCACCAGTGGGCCAGTCCAAAGCAGTGGTAGTATTAAAGCTGCGCTAATCAGGGATGATCTACCATGTAAACCACCTTTAGCTCACTGGAAGAAGGGTGGTAAAAAAATCAGAAAAAAATAAACAAACATGGGTACCTAGATCAACAACATTTCCCCCATCTTCCTGACACCATTTTCTTCCCCTTCCTTGTCTCATTTGTGCCTCTCTGATTGCAAGCGCTTCGGGGCAGGAAACTGTTTATTGTCTATAATTGTAAAGTAACATAAATTATGACACTATAACAACAACAACAACAACAATATTGCAATCCTAGGAGACAGTAGAACTGAAGATAAAGAACATGAAGAAATTACAATATATCAAGACCTGTGAGTAGAATTTGGGCATCCCTTGGAGAAGAAAGACAATACTGTATCAGTTGTCATTGGAGCCCTTAGAAGAGTGCCTAGAAGTTGGAAGAAACACCTCGACATTATTGGCCTTGAGCAAATTACAAAAGCTCAGTTCCAGAAAAGATATCTCTGTGATTCCCAAGATCTTACCAAGATCCAAAATTGCTGAATATAACCAGCCCAGGATATGAAGTTTTTACTACTACTACTACAAAAATGGAAAGAAGTGTCTGGGAAAAACAAAATCCAGATTCATACAGATTTCTGACGATGAAAAACTCTGAGTTAGCAAACAAATATGTAAAATGGAACGCAGCATAGATGGCAATAGCATATCTTTGTTCTTACTTCTGGTAACTTTTGACAATACAATACAGGAAATTTGATTCATATCTGAGTATGAATGGAAAATATGCTCTTAAATTTTTAATTAAGGCATCAAATATTTAACATTCATGATAGAGCCATTTCAACAATGCTTGTTAGATCAAAGCAAGTATCTGAAGTGTGAGTAGAATCTCTCTTTTCAAATTTTCCTAGCACTTTCTAAGTTTATTAGCAAACTTGATAATAACTACGAGGATAAACAAATTTTTCAAGACACAAGCTTTGTTTCAGCGATCCATTTCTGTTCGGCTTTAGTTCTTCCTTAATTCTTACTAGTCTTTTTTCCACCTCTTCTGTTTATCTCACCAACCTTTTAATCCTGTACACAGAAGGTCCCTGAAAGCAAGCCAAGGTGGTCAGCAGCAGTGGAAGCTCCTCCACTTCTCCTCATCCTTCCAAGGATGGGAGAGGAATGAATGAGCTCCTGTACATATTTACTTGTGACCCCGCTAAGCCAGCAGATGGAGATGGGAAAGAAAGGAGGGAAGCCACACTGGGAGCAAATGGAGCATGAGATGGAGGGAAAGTCCATGGGAGAAGGGAAAAAAGGAAAGCTCTGGAGGGCCCTATATGCTCACTCAGGGATTCAAAGGCATCCAGTCCAGTGCAATATAGACTGACTCCAGCAATCAAACATCTATTAAAACCATGTGAAAACATCAAAACCACATGATGAATGTAGTGTTTATTCTGGCTCCTATCCCAAGGATAGGCTCAGGGTTGATTATAGCACACACCATATCTCCACAGTGCCCCAATGAGTCAAGTTCATGTAAATAAAATTATTCCCATTACTAATGTCCAAAGAGGAAGGACTTGTGATGTCTACACATTCCTCATCCACCCATGAATATCAATACACAAACTAGGCAAGAAAGCATTTAATAACTGCTGAAACTGGAATTGACTAATGGAAGGAAGGAAGGAAGGAAGGAAGGAAGGAAGGAAGGAAGGAAGGAGGAAGGAAAGAAGGAAAGAAGGAAAGAAAGAAAGAAAGAAAGAAAGAAAGAAAGAAAGAAAGAGATCTCCCAGTGTCTGCAGTTTGTTACAGCTACAGAATATGTGTTGTACAATCGCAGAATATTGAAGGGGCTGTTTATTCCACAGGGAAGAATTTAAACCCAAAACATACTGAATTGAAAATCAAATCATTACAACAAAACACAATGCCCAGTTTTCAAAATTATCACTCCACCTGCAGTGAATGCAAGCAGGCAACAACAAGCATAGCTCCTTATGTCTTTGTTAGGAAATACTCATAGGAAATACTCATATGAATTTCAAGCAGTCTCATGACCGTATATAATCTTGCAAATGCTATGGTAAACTCAGTGAATCAATAGCACCTCTTTATATAACCTCTCAAGGCAAAATGTCTCAAGAACTGAATGAGAAAGCTTAGCACTTAAATGTCAGTCAGTTATTACTGGCTTTATAATAATACCTGGAGTGGGTGATATTATGAATAAGAAAACTAAGAAATGATTAAATGTGAAAGCAAGTGAACCATTTGAAGGAAGAGCCGATGACTGATGGTGACTTTGACAGCACTTGTAGCCTGATTACAGCCTGCATTTCATTAAGGCACATATGACCTTCTAGCTCAAAATGCAAATATGGGATAATTTGTGAAAGAAAACTTCCTTAAATACCATGACTGTGACAGAAGAACTGTCAGCAAGGCACTGCACTCAGAATACATTCTACAGCAACCACAAATGGCAGTGATGAATTTCAACTTTAGACAAAGACAATGCTTTCAACAATCATCCAATTGGTTCTGAAAGCAAAACATGGTGTCCCAGTGCTCAATGGGCCTAGCTCCTGAGGTGAGTCACATGACATTAGAAAAAAGTGTCTTCCAGCTGTATAGACACATAAACTATCTCTTCTCCCCTCCACACCACGTTTAGATATTATCTGATGGCCATTATTTGCCCACTTTCTGCCCCCTGTGTGACACTGGAGGTTTGTGGAAACACCTGACTGGTGCTTGAAATCTCTGGGGTGATGAGCCAGGAGAATGAAGGCTTGAGCCTGCAGCTACCATACTGGAGCTGACAGAATTGTTGGCCCAACCTGCAGGCCCTGAAATGCAGTCAGGTGGTTGCCATTTGGGGCCAGGTAGGAATTTTTGCTCTTCATCCAATTGGCTCCTGATGTGGATGTTTTTTGTTTTGCCTGTCCTAGGTGGTTTTTGGAGGGGCATTTATTAACCAGTTGGACACTCTGGCTGGAATAGAGTGGGACAGGAATTAGAATTAAAGTCTGACACACACCCTACGATGAGCAAGAGTCACTGGGAAAACACTAACAGTCTTAGGAGGTTGTCTGGCTGTCAGAGGTTTCATGGCTTGAGCTGGAAAGTCAGTCTCAAAGGCTTTATGGCTTGGAATCCTACACAACTTGGCTGTCCTGATCCCTTTTTACCATGGGTTGGCATGGGCAAGCAGGGATGGTATTTGGCGACCTCAGGTCTGAGCCAGGGTGCTAGCACCCAAGGGTTGAAAAGATTCCTGATGCTAGAAAAGATTCCTGCCTCTTCCAGGGTTGGTTCCTGCACTTTGGGGTGTGTGTGGAGCCTCTTTGGTAGGACCCTCTGCTTAGTAATTGACATCAATTAAGTGGCCAATTCTTCCAAAGGTATGGCTCTCATGTCATTTGGTGGGGAGGTACTTGGGCAATGAAAAAGAGGACTTGTTTTACACAGTCTGATAGTGGGGTAATTAGCCTCATCCTTCTAGGACTTTCTTGGAGGTCCTTAACTTCCAATGGTGTATTTCCTGCAAGAATTCCAGGTATGAGATTTGCCTATTACTATACATGTCTAGTCTGGCCAATTTATTTTATTTATTTTTCACCATTTTATACTGCCCTTCCTCCAAGGAGCTCAGGGTAGTGTACTCAGCCTGCATTCACCACCTCTTTGCTCAGATTCAAATCAGTGTGCCAAATTGCTAAACAGCAGAATGAAGTCTGGCCCATTTGGATGGGATGCAGATCCTTGAAAAGGTCACCGCATTCTCTCCAGCTGCTACTTTTCACAATACCTATAAACATGCATTAGATTTTTGATAAAGTGTTTTCATGCTGCTTTTGAAACTTCTTCAAAAAGCATTTTAACACACTGAAGGTGAAGGTGCTCAGAGCTTCAGTAATAAAAAGAGAAATGATACATGAGGTTGAATGTGCTTTTTTTCTTTTCTTTCTGGAATAAAATATTGGGGAGTCCAGCAAAAACAAAAGTCCATTTATTAGGACTTCTTATCTGTAACAAGCTTGGTGGAGTTTCCTAAAATCAGACAAGATTAGTGGATATTCTAATGGTTTACAGCCCAATCCTGAGCTGCTTGTTGCGCCGTCACTACCATGGCATCCTGTGTGCAACAGGGCAACTGCTGTCCCCTTCCCTGGGTAAGGCAAGTAGCCCCACAATGGGGCTACTTGATCCTGCAGCACCCCAGAATGCCTCCTCCCTGCTTCCCTCCCACACCCCCACCTACCTCTCTGCCACTCAGTGGTTCGGGCGACCGCAGAGCAGTGGTGGTCCACCGGTGCTAGCCCAGTGCCAGCACTGTGCGGAACCAGCGCTGAGGGCTGCAGACATGCTTTACGGCATGTTTGCAACACTCAGCACCAGCGGTGAACCAGTGTAAGAGCTCAGGATTGGGCTCTTACTCACATTTCTAAGTCAACTAGTGGATGACTTTTAATTAGAAGCATGGCATCACTCTAATTGCCTTGCTGTCATTGCTGAATGTGCCTGTGTTTTATTTTGACACTGATGAAATCCATGTTAAGTAAGGAAGAGACAATGGTAAGAATATGCCATTATTTTGAACTATGCAACCATTTATGTCAAAGGAACTGAAACCAGTGAATGACAAACTTTTGGACCACAAATAGGGGTTTTGCATATATTAACTTGCTACATTATCTGCCCTTCCTTCTGAATGGCACAAGGAAGATACCATGTCATAATTGGGTCATTAGGGTGAGGTGGTGTTGGCCTTGGCATGGGATCCAATGAGTCTTTGCTGTGTGGTCTGTAACCTCAAAGTGGTCACCCAGAGCCCAGGAGACAAGGAGCAAGACAGAGAGAGAAAGAATGAGATCAGTTTCTGAGAAGTTGGCTTTGAAAAAATTTAGGTTGGACTTTTCCCCTTATTATCATTACCTGGTCACATTTTGGAGGAAAAAATGGCAAGTGTAAGTGAACATCCTGGCTCATGGAACACCACATAATGATAGAAAGAAAGTACAGTATATGAAGTTATCTTACCGCCCCCTTTCTTTTCTTTTTTTCTAATATAGTGTTCCCTAAGATTGAATGTTTGCTCTCCTAGGCAAAGTGTCTGCAAGTGATGTCTGGAATGATTAAATAGGACAATTGAGCACATCTGTGCTTTTGCCACATGGGGGTTTTCATATGTCTAAAACACAAGCAATTCCAAAAATATCAACATATCAAGATCTAGGTATAAAGTGAATAGGACCTGGGGAGGGTTGCGATTGAGTCTGCTTGGGTTGTTATTTCCCTGTTATTTCCCATTCTCAGTCCACTCTGTTTCAGAATGATGGGATTCCTTTATCTGCTCTTGGCACTGATACTTTCTTGGTTGACCTCCAATGGTGCCTGAGAGGCTTTTTGTGGCCTTTGAGGGTGATAGGAAGCTAAGCTCAAGGCTAGCCCCCCACCCCAGTGTGCCAGGTTTTGTGCAGGCCAGTAGCAGGAGTCATTTTGATGTGCACTCTGAGATAGAGCAGAAGTCAGTAGGTGAGCTAGTACTTAGCTTTAGAGGCTGTCTGGCTAATGAGGCTGGCTGGCGAGCCCTTGGGCTTGGATTGCAAAGATGACCTCAAGGGATTTCCAGCTTGGGGGAGACAATGCAGTCCAGTTTCCTTGATTCTTTGGGGTTGGTGCAGAGAATCTTGGGCCATTAATTGATAGGCTATAGTTTTGAGTCAGGGTGGGAATGCCCAAAAGGAAATAGGGGAATAGATTGAGGTTTGCTGCCTCTTCTAGGTTGCTTGCAGTAAGGGGAGGGGGAATTTTGAGGCTGGACCTGCTGCAGCGTCAATCAAATATGTGATTAAGTGAAAGCAAGTATGTGCTTTCAATGAAATGTCTCAGTTTATATTTGAAGTAACATTTTTTTGTGGGGGGAGGATACACAAGCAATCTTTAAGGCCTCTCCATTCTGCGTAACACCTTCTACAATCCCCCCTTTTCAAATGCCAATGTTTTCAGAAAGCATGTACAAAGTGATGCTTCTCTGAACACATGCACTGAAGTTTGCTTGCCTCATAAGAGACAATTGTAAATGAAAGCATCTTTGAAACCATGAATGTAATCTCCATGAATTAGGAACTCGAAGTAAAAATGTTGCTGCTCTTTGATGAAAGTTGCTTATACAAATATTTGAGTCTTTGAGGGCAGAACTGGCATGAAAAGAAAGCAAAAGAAAAGCTTGCTAGATGACTGTCTAGGAACAGAGTGTGACTTGGTCATACATAAAAAATAAAAGTTGGATTTCCAAAATTCTTCAAAGGAGTGAAAAGAGGTTTATATTTCCCTGAGATATAACTAGTTTTTCATCCAGAAGAAAAAGAACAATTTTGTGTTCTTTTTATCCTGAATAGTGATGCCTGCAATCACTAGAGATTCTCTGAAGACTCGTCCAAATAACACAATGAACATAAAAAATAGAAGAGGTGACAAGGAAGTGCTCACCTTTTCCCAAACTATGAGATACATTCCTTTCAAATAAATGGATGCACACAGAGAACGAAAGAATAGTTTGATGGAAATAGCATCACCTAAAACAGGATGTATCAAAGAAAGGTGCAGAAATCCTTTCCTGCATTGGGCACGAGAAGGAATGATTTTAATTAGAATAATGTTCAGAATTTGTGATACATTCTTGCTCCTTGGAATAAAAGTACAGTGGTGCCTCGCATAACGAAATTAATCCGTTCCGCGAGTCCTTTCGTTATGGGAATTTTTCGTTTTGCGAATCGCGTTTTCCCATAGGAATGCATTGAAATTTAATTAATGCGTTCCTATGGGCAAGAAAAGTCAGAACAAAGTCAAATTTGGTTTACAAAGTGTTTATTAAGTGCTCTTTAAAGGCATACATACTGTATTATTATTATTATTATTATTATTATTATTATTATTATTATTAACAGTATTTATATACCGCTTTTCAACTAAAAGTTCACAAAGCGGTTTACAGAGAAAAATCAAATAACTAAATGGCTCCCTGTCCCAAAAGGGCTCTGTCCCTTTTGGGTCCCTGTCCCTGTCCCAAAAGGGTCCCTGTCCCTGTCCCAAAAGGGCTCACAATCTAAAACTGTACAGAGGATTTCAAAAATTTCAAGCACAAAACTTCAACTTTTTAATTTTAAAAATTCGTCTTGCGAAGCACGGCCATAGGAAAAATTCGTCTTGCGAAGCATGGCCATAGGAAATTCGTCTTGCGAGTCACCGGAAAAAATCTCAAAAATGCTTTCGTCTTGCGAGTTTTTCGGTGCGCGAGGCATTCGTTATGCGAGGTACCACTGTAGATTGATCAATACTGACCCCTGTTCCGATCAGTGATCTTGATCCTGAATAGGAGAGACCAACACTAAATCCAGTTCCAGACCCTAAAACTGGGCCAAAGCTTGAAGTAACCCCAGAACAAAAACCCTGCCAGAAGAAGAATGCTCAGAACCTGAGTGCCTCCTTCAGGAACCAGACCTTTCCATGCTAGGCCAAAATGCAGGTGGTTCAGGTATGGGAGGATGAGGATCACAGCAACAGCAGCAAATGTCAAAAAAAAAGATATTTTTTATTTTCAAACTATGGGGTTACAGTCTTTTTTTAATCTCTTATCAGAGCAGCTCTTGGTGCAAACTGAAACTATCTCACACTTTTCAGTGTGCTGATACAAGTATGTAGAACATGTGCTCTCTCTGCACTCCTGATCCTTTTCTGTCCAGCCCAGCAATTTTCAACCTTTTTCATCTCATGGCACACTGACAAAGCACTAAAATTGTCAAGACACGCAATCAGTGTTTTGACAATTAACAAGGCACACCACACTGACAGCAGGGGCTCACATCCCCTAGTGGCCCTACTAACAAATGATCCCTTCTCCAAATTCCCACGGCACACCTGCGGACCATCCGCTGTACACCAGTGTGCCACGGCACAGTGGTTGAAAATGATTGGTCTAGCCTGATGAAAAGTTGTGTAGGTCTCAAAAGCTTGCAGTGTTTCAATACTTTTGGGGACTGATTCTGATAAAAGCATTACACAACTTTGAATAGTATTTTTTCTTCTCATGAACCAGCATGGCCACCTATATTCTCTTTACCACTGGTTTTCAAATACCAGATATAGTGCCAAATGCTGACTACAATCAAATACTGAATGTTAAATACAAAACACTGTTGGAGGTGAAACACAAACATTGATAGCTGATGTTTGGATATCAGGATTGATTTTGACACTATGTGGAGGTGCATCACTTTGCTAGCAAGAGAGTGCTCAGAGAGTAACAATTTCATAGAGCGCCAATCCTGTGTCTGTAGAAGCATTAAATATCTTTGAGCTCCAGAATATACAGAGGTAAAACTTCATCAAACAACTTGTCAGGTGACAATGGCATACTCCACCAGCTCAGCAGGTCTAGACTGATTTATATCTCTTTTAATAGAATAGTTCTTATTTCAATGGGCATTCATTCTTGTTATCAACTGTAATTGTTTGCCCTGAAAGTGGAGTCAGTGTATTTACAAAGAAGCACCCATGTGTCTCATTAAAGTTCTCAAAGAGACAAAGAATTTTCCAAGGCTCTGTAAGCCGTGCAGTAAATTGCATGCAAGTATATATTTTAAGTCTAAATTGTAAGGTGTTGAGTGTTGTCTTACAACTGTAAGGTGTTGTAAGATAAGTCAATTGACAAATTACAGATCTGCAAGTAAATAGGGCTGGATGACATTCACACAGGAGTTCTTAAAAAACTTTTGTGTGTCACTGCTGAACAATTTATAAAAAAGGCTTAGGAGTAGAATGTGGAAAGGAAGGGGGCAGATCAATGAGCAAAAGCACCCTCTTCCTATGGAAAGATATCCCACCACCCAGGCTAGTTGCTATCAATAAAACATACACAGGAGCAGAGGCTTGGTCATAATACTTTACTCACAGTTCATAGTTGTACACCTGCATCTTCTAATTGCCCCTACTATTTTGAAACACAGGACCCTAGGACTGTTCCCTTTGTATCTGGTGAGGATGACTTGGTAGGAATGGAGCCCTGGCAGAGCACATCCTTCTTCTCTGATTGTCTGGAAGGAAAAGAGAGTGTGAAAAGGTGGGGAGGAAGGTGTGGTTAAGGACCACACCTCTTGCAAGAACCATAGATGGAGGTGGTGGGAGGTGCAGAGATCTCAGGTGACTGGACAGTACACTTTCCTCCAGAATCCTGCAGGTGGCATTGCACCCAGATTCCAATATAGGCAATGAAGATAGGATTAAAGGGTAGCCTCCATTTTTAAATAGGGAACCAGGAAGAGTTAGGGAATTATTGACCTATCAGTCTAAGGTACTCTTTGCTCTCAGGTAAATTGGTACTATGTAAGCTAGAATTGTTAAACACACACAACATTGAATCTGTGCTGTGTGGGGTATTTGCCCCATCTGTCCTTTCTGTCTGTCATGAATAATCCTTCTCCAAACATGTGGATACTCTTGCAGCTTACCGCAGAGTTTATAGAATGCTACAGAGGTCGAAAAATTTCAATTAAAAATAGGTATTCATCTGGATTACATATGAAACTAGCAGGTTCAAAAGCTCACTAAGGCCCAAATCCTAACCCACTTTCCAGCACCGGCATAGCTGTGTCAATGGGACGTGTGCTGCATCCTGCGGTTGGGGGGCACTCACAGAGGCCTCCTCAAGGTAAGGAAATGTTTGTTTCCTTACCTAGGAGCTGCATTGCCCTTATGCCGGTGCTGAAAAGTGAGTTAGGATTGTGCCCTAAAGCAAACAGGAGCCACACAATAGTCACAATCCAATGGCTGCACTAATATAGGACAAAAGTGCATATCTCTCAGTAATAAAATATTGCAGGTTGAGGATTATTAGTAAGATGCAACATCCCATCAAATTTAAGGAAATGTGACTGGATCCCATGCAACAAAAGTATAACACCAGCATATTTATTGCAAAACAGAACGTTTTTCTAAAGAGCTCCTAATGTTTGATTTCATCTGGTCTAAAGCATGTAGTGTGAAATATAAGAAATTCAAAACCAAAATACGACCAGAAACCACTCTTATGTTATTATCACTGGTCACTGACCAGTCCACCTGATTTAACAGAGGAAACAGGAAAGTGGGATCAGAAGAGCAGATCAATTTCTCAAATCATAACTTTGTGGTAGTGATTTTTGATCAGTGTGCCAAAGCACATTGGTGTGCCAACAGTGGTCTGCAAGCATGCCATGAAGGAGTGGTGGAGGGTCATTTATTAGTAGGGCCTCTGGGGGATGCGAGCCTTCCACTGGCAGCATGGTGTACCTTGTCAATTGTAAAAAAAATGGATGTTGTGCCTTGACAATTTTAGCGCCTTGTCAGTTTGCCATGAGATGAAAAAGGTTGAAAAATCAGTGCTTTGTGGGAATGTATCCCATATGCCAGTCGTTCTAAAACTTTTAGCACAGGACCCACTTTTTAGAATGAGAATCTGTCAGGACCCGCCAGAAGTGATGTCATGACTGGAAGTGACATCATCAAGCAGGAAAATTTTTAGCGATGCTAGGCTGCAATCCTACCCACACTTACCAGGAGTAAGTCCCATTTATTATCATTGTCAAAAGCATATACATAGTAGCCTGTTTTAAGTACAGATCTGTCACATTTCCCCAAATGCAGTCACATACCCCGATAGTATCAAGTCTAACACATTAAAAATAAATATCGAAATGAATGGAGTCCCACCTGAACTTGGCTCGCGACCCACCTACTGGGTCCCCACCCACAGTTTGAGAAACACCGCCATATGCTATACTGAGAAAAAGATGTTAAACTATGTATAATTTCACTTTCCAGCACTTCTCAGACATAAAGGTATGCTTATTTTATTTCATTAAAAATAAACACTGAAGATAGTATGCCTACATAACCTGGGCTCAGCAATCTGATTATTAAGGATATCCTAGAATATATCTTCAAATATAGTAATCCTCCCCCTTTATTGCCATAAAATATATAATGAAGGAAGAGCATATGAGAGATGAATTTCCGCTAATATCACTGAAGCCTATATAAGTTCCAGTCTATTTAAATCTTATAACCACAAATGTAACTCTAGTTTTTGTGCTTTACCTCCACAAGACATTCACATTGTGAGCTACATATTTGGGAACCCGAATGACTTGAGAACCCAGTCTTTCTACATTTCCTAATGCCATGGCTGTCAGCACTTAGAGAAAGATAGTCAACGTTATGACATTTGTCTTAGCACTAGCAGGTTAATACCCATGTGAGTGCATATTTTTCTCCTGTGTTCTTGGAAAATCAGATATATAACATTGACTATATATGGGTAGAATTAATTTTGTTTTTGTATGATAAGGATGATTAAACAATAACAAATAGTTAGAAAAGTCACACTTAAGATTGAGACATATATTTTGCTAATGCATTCTCCTAATATGATTACCATTAAAAGAATGTGCAAAGTAAAGCTATCTATTCTAAGGTTCTGACATTTGAGACATTCCACTTAAATTTGAAAAGATTAGTCCTCCCCCCCACCTCCATAATTATAGTGACGGTGTGTCTCAAAATGCCAAATGTTTTATGCAGTTGTCAGAAAGACTTCACGGGTGTAAAGTCAATATTGAGTCATGACAAGTTGTTAAAGAAGATGGTACATTGGAAGGAGGACAAAGAACTTGAATCACAAATAAATCCCACAGCTTCAGTTGAGGTTCCTATCTATTTTTGGATCAGCAATGGCCTACTTAAAGTGTTCCCAACTTACTCCAAAAAATGTGGATGTGTATATATGATTGTAAGGAAATATTGTTACATATCATCAATTCTTTACTTTGCAAGACAGTGAAAATCCTTTTTCTAAATTAAGAGGAAGGAGAATAGCATATTTGGAATGTCCATAATAACAAACAAGGGAAGCTAACAAAGTATATCCACTGATCTTGTCTGATCTTGGAAGCTAAGCAGGGTCAGGTCTGGTTAGTACTTGGATGGGAGACCGCCTGGGAATACCAGATGCTGTAGGCTTACCCCTTAACTCTGGTACCATTGGGCTGTAGTCAGTGGTGTATCCTAGTTATGGCAAGCCAGAGTACAATCCCTGGGCACCATTTGAAGTTCTGGGCACCACTGCCCCTGTGAGTGCGAATGCGCTCTCATTGCTTTCCGAGTTGGAGCGGCGGGAGTGCCTGCTGCCTAGGTGCTCACAGAAGCATCTGGGGTGATTTTGCCCCAGCCACTGTTATGAGCATGTGCTTCTAGTGCTTCCCAGAAGTGATTCACATGACATCATTATGTTGCATGTCACAAGAGAACACACCATTGCTGCCCAGGGTGCTACAGCCCCTGGGTACATACTAACTGCAGTACCTAATTGTAAAGAATGGGAGTGATGAGAGTGTAAAACTGGGAAGGGGGGGGGAGAAGCCAGGCTAGGGAGGTCGTGGATTCAGCTGTGATGGTGTGTACCAAATCCTATCCCCTCCAGCAGGAGTCTCCCCTTCCCCTTTCTCTCCTCGGACTTGCATCAGCAATTTTGCTGGTTCAGGTTCAAGGAGACCCACTGTGGGGTGGGATTTAAAGGGGGTTAAAGGATAAGATTGGGCCATAAGGCAGATGGGACAGAAGATGGGACAAAAGAAGATGGTGGCATTGGGAGCATGTTTTGCGATGAGGAGGAAGAAAGAAATTCTCACACAGTTCACTGATTAAGTAGATGGAGGGCAGGGTTGTGTACCTTTCGATTTACCAGCCACAATGTTGAAGTGTGAATATACATAGTCCTTATATAACACTTGTATGTTCCAATGTATTTCAGAAGGACCATAAACACCATGACATACGGTAATATAGTGCGTTTTAAGGGATTCTTGTGGAGAAGAGACAGAGGTCTTTTGTCACATAGAAATGACTTTTTCTTTAGCAGGTAATTATTTTGCATTGTATTCAGAGCTAGTTGGCAGACCTGTTGAATCGCATATTCCTCTATTTCCTCCACAGTGTAAAAAGCATGATTAATGGAGGTTGATTCTGATTCAGAACCCGCTTGTTATTATGCTTAAAAAATTATTTGTGGGTAGCATTCTTTTTCTATTGTTGTTCATATATCTTGAATTTCTTGCTATCTGTTATAAACTCCAGTTTAGCCAGCTGAGACATTCACTGCAGAGATAATTGTGCTGCCTTGTGAAAATATACTTGCGGTTGGGTTTAGGAAAATGCATCTCATATTTGTTTTTGTATTTGTAGGCAGCAGACTCCATAATTCTTCTGAATAATTACTTAAAATCTATTTTATGTGACTCATTCACGTATTTGGAAATGGTATAAAATGGGCTGTGTTTCATTTTTTTTAAGATTGTTCTTTTTCTTTAGTAGTGTGAAGAGCATTAAGGAACATTAAATGCCAGGCTTTACCTCCTAGTTTAACTTCTGACTTTTCTCACTTCTTTTTTTGTTTGCTACTGAGGTTGAGAGGAAGTGATCCCTAAGGCTAGTACATGCACGGCAGAGGTAAAATTGAAACCAGGTACTCTTGATTCTCAACATTGTCCAGTACCACAATCCTATACATTTCTAATCAGAAGTAAGGTTCATTGAGTTCAATAGATCTTACTTCCATCTGAGTGTGTATAGGATTACAGCCATACAGCCCATCCAATTGGGCTGCCCACTGGCAGAATAAACATTCCACCATTGTAAACTGACATCTAGCAGTACACAGAGTTGCATGCTGCCAGAATACTGGCAGGGAGGCTGGAACCTCCTCACAAGTGTCAGAAGAGTGCCAGAAGACCAGTGAAGACCAATGCAGGTAAGATGGTGGGGGAGGGTGGAGATGGGTGTAACAGATCTACAAAGGGGTTGGGTTTGGCAGCAATGGCAGCTGCTGAATCCTAACTCCCTTCCCAGGTGTGACTCAACTTCATGAGTCATCACAGACTTGCATCAGTTCTATTGCTGACTCTGAGCTGACCCACTGGCTGGAAGGGACTTACCCTAGGGCAAGGAAACAAATGTTTCCTTTCCCTAAGAGGCCTCCCAAGACCAAAACTCCCTTGCATGATTCAACAGGTGCTGTGTTGGCACCACATGGGGAGTTACAGTAGGTAGAATTGGATAAGTAGCCTCTACACTGCACCTGTCAGGGTTGTTGCAAAAGAATAATGGTGCAGAATCTCACTCCCAACCAGTTTGGCCAAAAAGGGCTAACTCCCAAAGCTGTGGAAGTTGGCCACTAATGCATTGTCCATGTATGGTTCTTGGGGAGGGGCTATAGCTCATTGGTAGAGCACCTACTTTGCATGCAGAAGGGCCCAAGCTCAATCGCAGGTAGGACTGAGAAAGACCCCTTTCAGAAACTCTGGAGAAGCTGCTGTAGTTGTAGTAGATCATATTGATCTAAATGGACCAGTAGAAGTAGTCTGACTCAGCAGCTTCCTATCTTTTTCGAATGCATGCTGGGACTCAGGCTAATATCCTAAGATTTGCCCAGAATAACACTGTGTAATTTATAATGATCTTGTTCGACATCAGACAGTTAAGCTAATGTGAAGATCTGGATACATGATCATTTCTCATTTTGCTAATTAAGGTAGATTGGGCAAGATATAGTCTGGAAAGTTTTTCCAGCAAGGCTACTAGCTGCTGAGATTTATGATCGTTCTGCCATGTTCACTCCCAAATCAAACTGTTGTGTGCCTGTATTAAGAATGGCCTGAAACAGTTTACAACAAGCACTTACAATGTGAGAGCCAGTTCCATTTTTACAAGTCTGCAGTCAGGTCTACAAATCATATAAGCCAACAATTCAAAGCATATAGCATTCAAAGAGCTTACACAGTTAAAGATTGAGTATTATGTATGGGATGCAGCATTTTGTGACAATTTTACACTTTCTTTGCTGAGGTCTGGGAGTCTAGACTCTGCTAGAGATCAATCCACTCATTCCTGCAGCTTGTTTCTTCCAAATATCTTCCATACTTCAGGCTTATTATTCTGAAATAATGTTCAATTAAAATGTACTGTAAGTTGGCTGCCATTGATTTAATAAGTCTTGTGTTTCTGTTCACTTATTTTTTTCTTTGCATAGAAACTCTGCACTTCATGCGAGAAGGAAAGAGTTTGCAAGACTTCTCATTATTAGTATAGCCCAAAGCTTGTCCAGCAAAATAAATTGGCTGGAAAAAATATTCTCTCTGGAAAATCATTAATATATATTCTATTTTAAGGGCTTGTCTTTTTTGAGAGGCCATTGCTCAAATATGGAAGTCAGAAAACACATCCTTTAATTCTATTATGCTATGTTTTCTCTGTCATGTTAAATTTCAGATTAATCAAATGTTCATCTCATTTGCTTGTTAAAAATGTGTACCCTCCTTCCATCACATGTCAAAAAGGTTGTGAAGCGTGAGCTGCCGAATAAGGACCCCGGAGTTGGTAGAAAGGCAGCAGGAATGAATGGATGGATGTGTAGCAGACACTAACCTCCCAGAGTCCTGCAGATAATGCGTAAAATTGTTTTCCATATCCCTTAATTTAGAAGAATGTTTACTGCCTCACTGTAAACCTGGGAACAAGCAGAAGCATTCACTGCAGTACACACTGAAGGTTAACAGGGTGAGAGGAGACTACACTCTTCATGAAGCCCTTAAATGATTGAGGTGCAGCTGTAGCAATGAGCTTACCATGGCCTTACTGCCTAGAAAACTTACACCTGCCGAACATTATTTTTGTTTCTGCATTGCAAGGCTTCTGCAGAGCAAAGCTTCTCAGAAATTCAAGAGAGGAGCCAAATGGACACCCTAAGCACAGAGGCTGTCGTGCATGTTTTTGCCCTGCAGCTAGTGAAAAATGCAGCTAGTTAGGGGTGAGGCTTTCTGATCATGTCATACCGTAACTATTCCAGCTGCACTGATTACCTATTTGTTTCCAGGCACAACTTCAGTTGAAATAGCTTGGGCTCACGGTATCTGAAAAACCACCTTCCCCCACCCCTAGTAAATCTTTGAGGGAGACCTTTTGGGGGGTTCCACAGCCTTCAGAGATTTGTCAATTGCCAACTTAGAAGAGGGCTTTCTCAGTGGTGGCCCCACTACATGGAATCATGTGGAACTCCATCCCCCATAAGAAGTGGTTAGGGCCCTCCATGCTATTTTGACAAGTCTTTGTCACATTGCTATGACTGCTGTATTTATGGGCTATTTCCTCCCTCTCTCTGCATTTATTTAGCTTTTTTAATGGTTTTTAGATTAAAAAGATTTTTAGATGAAAAACAAGATTAAATCATGTTTGTTGTAAGCTGTCTTGGGTCAAAGGAGAGAGACAAGAAGTACATTTTTAATTTAAAAAATATGAAATATGTTGCATCATGATAGCATCAACAGCATTTGCTCCTTTGCCCCAGAGTAAGTCCTCTCCACTCTGCCAGATCTATTCAGACCTGTGGAAACTATATAGCTGGCAAAAGTCTGAGTGGACCTAGGAAGGTGGATCAAGGCTAGGAAGGGAAATAGGATATTGGTGGCACTCCTACTGCTGATACTGCCCCCTTCTTGTCTTGATCCATCCCAATATCCATCCCGTTCCTTCCCCTCCCTGCTCCAATCATCCATCCCCTGCCTCCCTCTTTCCCCCTTGCACAGACTTACTGGTGTCGGGGCTCCTTCTCCATTCACAGGCACACAGACTGCTTGCCATTTGCAGTGGTGGCAAGGCTGTGCTGTATGGCATGTTACACTCAATAGCATAGCTGTGGCCAGGTAAGCGGCCCCTCCCACTCACCATCTGAGCCATTCTGGCCAGTGACAGCAACATGCAGGAGATGCTGTTTGTTTCAGCGAGCCTGGCTCTGATAGAAAGTGAGAGGGGCTGCTTATATGGCTTGTAGTGGCACCTGTAGCACTTACCATTTTGCCCTCCCCGCTACGCTACTGGTTATGCATTTCGACAGTCATAAAGAACCTTATGCTGCCAGAACACCAGTTCTAGAAGCATAAGGCCCTGTTAGGATTGGGCTATTATATTAGGCCTGGTCTTACGAATGGCAGCAGCCCAACTCCTGCCCTGCTGCAGCACTAACTGGAAGGTTCATGGCTCACCAATTGCATGGTATGCATATTTCCAAGCACAGCATTTCAGGGCCCGATCCTATTTTTCCTGCCCCATCTTGGATGATGCAGTGAAACCAAAATGGCCTGTGCTACATTGGGGGTGGGGGAAATCACAAAGATCTCCTCTGGGTAAGGGAATATTTGTTCCCTTACCTGAGGTTTACCTTCCCTGATGTGGAGGAGTCTACTCAGGCCTGTGCAGGTGAAATCACTGGATCCATGTCACAGATCAGAGTCAGGAAGGGGATCTGGGATTTGGTGGCTCCTGCTGCTGCTAATCCACCCCCTTCCCAGATCCAATCTGCCCTTTCCTTGCCCCATTGCCACTTCATTCCACCCTCCCCTGCCCCATTCCACCTCCCCCCACCCTGTCATGCCTTCCCCCTACCTTACCTGTGTTGGTGTGCCCACGATGATTCTCTGGCTCAAGAGGAAAGGCTCCAGCCTTCCTGTTGGTGCTCAGACAGTGTGCATCTTCACAAGCTGTCAGTGTTTTCTGTGAATGCCATAAGGCAGTTAATGCTAGTGGGATGCATGTTCCACCAGCCTTATAGCCCAATAGTCCCCAGGATCTGAGAGCACGATTCAGCTACCTGGCTGCAGCTAAGTAGACACTGGACTGTTCAGTTGCTGGATTCCAAGAATGTAAGATAGTTGGAATATCAATGTAATCAATAAAAGAAAATGAGAAGTTATATTGAATGAATGGTATCAACCATCATTCCTTCAATCAACAGTAAACTCAAGCCAGTGATAAGTATCATTTCCTTTGATAGGAAAGAAAAATCCTTTCCATTTCTCTTTCTCTCTGAGCATAAGCTGGATGCCTGAAGATGAGACTTGTCAACAACCCCTCTTCCCCCCCCCCACCCCTGATCCCTGCTTGGCTGTTATCTAGTTTGACTGAGTGAAGTTGGAGAGACCAGACAGCAAGTTCCTCACTTGGGGGAATTGTGCCATGACAGCAACATTGCCAATTGGGACAACACAGAAGCAAGTGGCTGTCAAATCACATTTTCAGTTTGACATCCTATACAACATTTGACAGTGAAAAGGGAAGCTTTGTGCTAAATTGATTTTGAAAAAGTTGGGTTTAAAAAAAAATCTTCTTTATCTTGAAAATTAAACATTAGGTTGATCTTTTCTCTTAGCGCTATACTTCAAAGTGCAATCTTGGTACAATTGCTTTTGTTTGACTTGATACAGATTTTGTTAATCCCCCCCTCCCCCCGCAAACAGGAGATTCTTTTATCTCATCATATCTTATAACAATGACTTCCTGATTGGAAAATGTTATCATCATCCATGGTACTTCCCATGCAATTTTTGTCCCTCATAAGACCTGCTAGTGCTTCACTACTGTAGACATCAAGGCTTAGATCCTTGACTAGATAGTTTAAATTCAGTTTTCCCAATAATGGAAAATGGCTGTGGAATTAATGCTTATGTAGAATCACTAAGCTCTTATCTAAATGAAAGTTACATCTGCTCAGCAATTAGCCTCATCCAAAAATCTATTCTAGCTTAATAAAAGGATTTTGAATTTTAGTCTGCCAATCTCTCCTTTGCTTTAAAGCAGGGGTCTCTAAACTCTTCTGCCGAAGGGCCACATCAAATATCTGGCAGTGTCAAGGGCTGGAAAAAAAATTAAATATAAAATTTAAATAGATCTTAGATTAAATAATGAATAAATGAAACGGCTTAAATGTCCAGGATTCCTCCAAGCACCAACACAGCCCAAGAAATAAAGCACACACTTAAATGGACCACCATTCCTCCACCCCACAAGCACAACTCCAGTTGTGTTTGGTCAGCTGGGCTAGAGGCTCTCAGGGGATCAGAGGCTGGCTGTGGGCCGGATAAAGGCTCTCCTGCAGGCCGCATCTAGCCCCCTGGCTGGGGTTTGGAGACCCCTGCTTTAAAGTCCTAAGTAACTAAAATGTGCATAGACTTTTTACAGATCCACTACCTTTTCATGAAACATACCCTTAGTCCATGGTTTTGCATATTGCCTTCTGTAATTCTCTCCCCCTCCCCCCCAACATGGCCAATTTTTAAAGCTCAGATTCAAGGCACGAATGGTGCTGTTAATGGGCTTTTCAAGTAGCATTCTGGTATAAACGAAGTTATAACTCTCTGTGTCATTTTTCTTTGCTTATCTAATGACAGCTCCATTTACAGAATGAACAAGCCAACTTTATATGCCTTGCTACAGCTCTGCCATATGATTCCCTTACTGCTTTCATGATGTTTCTTACTACTAACTTGATAGCAGTCAAAACAGCCAACAGCAATGGAAAATGTAAAAGCACATGTACTAGTAAAATTGTCATTCATGCTTTTTTTAAAGACAACACTCGACTCAGTTTAAGCACTGCTGCTGCTTTTCGAAGAGGCAATCACTTCTAGCCATCATTATCAGAGTTCAAACTCATAATAAATGTTTAGAGTATGGTGTTCTTGATCTTGTCAAATGGGCCACTTCTTGCCAAATCTTCAGTTTATTCATATAATAGAATAAAGTAGATATGGGTTGAAAGACAGGATGCTTCCAGGTTTCTGTGAGTCCTGAGACACAGAGCATCATTGGATCTTTCCTTCACCTAGCCATACCTCTTTTTTCCTTTGGTTCCCCCTTTTAACCACACTCCTTCCCTCTTCTTCTAAGTAAATAGGAATAGGATCGCAGGGGAGGTGGATAGGACTGGGCCATCAGTCTGCTTCATATATACGCTAACAACATACAAACTGGCTATACCTTGCCTAGTTGCTGTTCATAGTTCTGACTTACAGCCCAATCCTGAGCTCCCATGGTACGCTGCTGCGGCAGCACTGAAAATGGCTGTCACTGCATTCTATGCACCAATAGCAGCTGTGGGCATCACCTCGGGAGAAGGGGACTTTTGTTCCCTTCTCCCGGGTAAGGGAAGTAGCTCAATGGGGCAACACAATTCACCGCCGACCAAAAGATCAGCGGTGAAGTAAGAGTGTTCGTGTCGGGTGCCAAGCCCCACATGAACACGCAGGATCCAGTCCCACACCCTTCACTCCCCCAGCATGCCTCCCGCCCACCTGCCTCCCCATCACACCTCCTCCCCACCCTCTCCCCGCCTTCCCTCTCCCTGGAACGCCTTGTCCCCGCCTCCCCCCTGCCCCCGCTTTCCTCTCCGCAGCTCACCCGCCCGGTACTAGCCCAGTGCCAGCCAGCAATGGGCTAGCATGGCTGCTCGCCTGGCAGTAAGCCTCACTGCTGTG
Source organism: Tiliqua scincoides (assembly GCF_035046505.1). Lineage (NCBI taxonomy): Eukaryota > Metazoa > Chordata > Lepidosauria > Squamata > Scincidae > Tiliqua > Tiliqua scincoides. The sequence goes on from NC_089826.1 coordinate 50,083,536, forward strand.
CGTGCCAGCAGTAAGCCGGTGCGTCTAGCCCTGGATTGGGCTCTTACTGTGTGTTCTGTCTCCCTTATGAGCTGTTAGAAGTCTGGCTCCCGGGACTGTGCTCATGCCATGTTCTGGACTCTGTGTCTAACAGCATGTCCATAACACTAGCCAAAACTGGATACTGGATATTGTGAATTGGCTTTAGTACAGTATATGCACAGATAATTGCCCCCCCCCCTCACTCTCTTACTTTTTTATCTTTCTCCTCCTGACGGCAGCATCTACCCCTTTTTCTGATGGCTCCTAGCTGTCCAAGGTTGCTTGGCTTCCCACCCCTATCACTACACAGTGGGCTGTAGCAGCCTCATCAATCATCAAAATGTGCACAAGATATTTCATTTCAAAATTAGCATATTTTCCATGTAATTCATTCAGCTTTGTTGGAGTCACCTAATGATAATCTTAAATGCAAATACTCATGTTCAAATGTTCATTTTTATCAGTCACTGCTATCACTCCTAATTCTGAATTCAGAGCAGTAACCCTGATCTGATTTGCATCTACTTATAATTATGTCCTAACTAAGGTGATGACATATCTATGTAATGCCCTTTATTGTAAACCTTTTAAAAACAATTTTAATGATGACAAATGTTGTTTTTGTTCTCTGTACAGATGACCAACTATACGACATTGCTCTCTTCTGCAGGAACTTGAATTAAGTTCAATGTTCTTGGTTTTGAACTGAAAACTAAAAGAGATCAAATGTCATCCGGTCATCAAGAAAATAGGATTTATGGAACAGATAAGCCACAGAACTGAGCATCAGGGGAAAAAAAACCCACTGGCTATATAGTGCACAGGCTAGCAGTGAACAATCTTACATTGCTTTCACTCTTGTATGAGAGACATTCGTTCTGTGAAAACAAATTTGTAGAATATTTCCAGGCCATTTTACTCAACTATGAGCCTAATCCAATGCATGTCTACACAGAAGTAAGTCCCATTAGAGTCAATAGGGCTCACTCCCAAGTAAGTGTGCCTAGGATCGCAGCCAGAAAGATTGTAGTGATTTGCAGTGATTGCATTGCACTGCATGTTGACTGCACAGATTACAGAAACATGGGGGAAAGTAGGAACACTGACTACCTCTTACCTGGTCAGTTACCTGGTTCAATTTCCATCTCACCTTAATTTCCTTATCAATTAGCTTAAGGTAGGCAAAAAATACACACACAATACAAATATATATCCAAATTTACACACATCCCTGTTGAATCCTAGTTGTTTAATAGCAGCTCAACTGTTTTACAGCTTTAGCAAGTATTGATGCCAAGACTGTCTGATCTCTAAGGGAAAGGTGTTTCACACTTGTGGTGCAATTACCACACAAATGTCTCTGTATGTGCCCTCTCCTTGGTGTGTATTTATTTAAAACCAGGGTTTTTTTTCTAATGGAACGCGGGGGACGGAGTTCCGGCACCTTTTTGCAGGGGCCCCTCCCCTTTGGAGGCATTCCAGGAGGGGGGAAGCAAAACAGATGCATTTGCTGGGTGGGTGCTGGGGGGTGCAGGATGGGCGGGCACCTGGCCCCTGCCTGACTGCACAACAACCCCCTCCTGCCCCCATCTCCAAACTCTCGCCTGAGCCCAGCCCGCCTCCCCCCCCCTGCGCGCTGCTTCCCCGCGCAGCTTCCAAGCTGGTGGAGAGCGCGGGGGACATGCACCAACGCCGAGGAGGAAGACAGACAGACAGACAGCCAGTCAGCCAGCCAGCCAGCCAGGGAGACGGGCTGCGGCACCCACGGAACGCCCAGGTACTGGCTTGGTGGAGGAGGAGGGGAAGGAAGCTGGCTGGTGCAGCCTCCGTGCCAATCTGCAGCACGAGCCTAGGCGTGTCTACTCAGAAGTAAGTCTCATTGTGCTCAATGGGTTTGCTCCTGGGAAAGGGTGCATAGCCTTGCAGCCTGAGAGCCCAAGCCTATGCATGTCTACTCAGAAGTGAGTTCCATTGTGTTCAATGGGGCTTACTCCTGGGAAAGTGTCATAGCCTTGCAGCCTGAGTAGACAGGCAGAGGAAGGGCTCTGAGGCTGCAGCCTCTCCACACTTTCCTGGGAGGAAGCCCCACTGCCTCTAATGGGACTGACTTCTGAGTAGACAGCCATAGGCTTTGGCTCTGAGGTTGCAGTCCTCTCCACACTTTCCTGGGAGGAAGCCCTATTGACTCTAATGGGACTGACTTCTGAGTAGACAGGCACAGGATTGGGCCCTCAGGCTGCCATCCTATCCACAGTAAGCCCCATTCACTAAAGTGGACTTCTGAATAGACATGCATAGGATTGGGCTCTTAGGCTGCAATCCTAGGCACTTTCCTGGGAGTAAGCTCCACTGACTAGAATGAGACTTACTTCAGAGTAGACATACCTAGGATTGGGCTCTTAATCCTGGCAGAGATATATATCTGCACCCGTTTTCACATGCTAAGGGCAGGTGAAAAGGGATTCTATGTGTGTACAACGTGCTGTCCAACCTTGCCAGAGATCCTCCTCATCCTTCCCCCACAAGCATGCCCTCCACCAGCCAGCGTTTGCAGCTCCTCTCCAGCAATGCACAGCAGCTGCTCAGGGCAGAAGAGAACATACAATTGCATGCCAAGCCCCTTCCCAAAGACACAGAGTATTCTGATATCTGAATTAAACCATATTTAATCGCTTGTTTGCAAGTGTAGCTGTTTCTATGTGCAACTAAGGACCCCTCTCGTGTAAGAATTCCTTTTTTGTTCTTACTCCCACAGTTGCTTAGAATAATTTTACTACATGGAACTCATGTAAGCCATCTTCCGGAATCCATTCACTGCCTCCTATCCTCGAAGTAGTGCCACACTACATACTACATGCTACAAGTGCACCTGTACAGTATTTTTCCCCATGTGTAGAAAAAGTAGCTAGGGGAAAGGGGATGTGGAGATTGAAAGCCCAATCCTATGCATGTATACTCAGAAGTAAGTTCATCTTTAGGGGGAAGCACATAAAAAATATTTTATTTCTCCAATAAAAAATGGTTTAAAAATAAATAAATAAATAAATAAAAGATTAACAAGTTGTGAGTTCCTGCACCTTTTTCTTTACAAAAAAAGCACTGTTTAAAACTATTTATATCTCTTGTTACTCCCAGTTCACAACACAATTAAATTTAAGAACACAATTAAAATACTACAGAAACCATAAGCCAGCAAAGAACATCGCAAGCGAAGGGAAGGGAATCAGACGTAATGGGAGAACAAGGTCCAAAAGAGTGAAAGGAAGGAGGCAAAACGGACCTTCCATAAGAGGGGGCCACCACCCAAAGACCCTTTTGCACATCCCCACAAGCTGCACCTCTGACAGTGATGAGATATGTAAGCATCCCCTCAGAAGATCTTAGGGCATGGGTAGGCTTACTTGGAGGATGGAAGTCCTTCAGACACCATGGTCCCAGGCTATTTAGGACTTTAACAGCCCAATCCTAATGGAGCTGCCTGAGCTGTGTAACAACTGTGCCAAAGCAGCAGCTGGAGGTCTTCTTGAGGTAGGAGAACATTTGTTCCCTTACCTTGTGTCAAGGCCCAGCCTGCCCAATTGGGCTACTTGAATCTGGACCAGCTCAAGCACTGGTGCAGAAGCAAGTAGCCCTGTATAGGGCTTCCAGGCCTGGGAGGTGGGTGAGAATCTGGCAGAGGCCTACTTTGTCATTCCCACCCCTTCCCAAGCCTGAACTACACTCCTCCCCATACTCCCCCTGCCCAGTTTCACCCCTTTCTCACCTTCCTCTGCCCTCCCCCTGCCTCACACTACTTGGTGGTATACGCACCACTGTCACTCCAGAAGTGTCTTCAACTGGCACAGAGGACCATCACCTGCCTGGATTCTGCATCAGTGCTTCCCTCCATCTAGCCATCGTGAAGTGCTTTACAGCACTTTTGTGATGGCCCTTATCAATGCATACAAGGCCAGCGCTGCTGCCAGGTAGGATCGGGCCCTAACTGTCAAAACGAGTGCCTTGAACTGTGCTCAGAAGCAAACTTGCAACTAATTCAGCCAGAACAGCACAGGCAAGATGTTATAATATTTTTCTCCTATCATATAGAGGTGTTTGAAAATGGTGTTATTTTACTCAGAAGTATGCCCACTGCATTCAGTAAGACTTAGGCTGTAATCCTGTCTTACTCACTGGGAACAAACACCTCTACCTTTCATTACTTGCACTGCTACATTCTGTACCAGTTGTAGCTTCCAAAGGGTCCTCAAGACCAGTTCCACATAAGGCATGTTGCCATAACTCAAACAAGAGGTGACAGGGCATGAACCACTGATGCCAGGTCTGAGACAGAAACAGGTGCTGCTAGTACACTAAGCAAAGCTGAGCAAAGTGTACTGGGACACAGCCACCCCTTGGGCATCCAGGAACAAGGCTCAAACTAGGAATAATCCCAAGCTGCAAACCTGATCCATCAAAGGGAGAGCAACCCTGATTGGAACAAGCAAACATGCCATCATCAAACCATCAAGTCTCCTGATCAGGAGAGCGACTGTCTTGTCCAGATTTAATCTGAACATATTCACCCACATCCAGCCCTTCACTAACTCAAGATGCTGGTTCAAGTTATCCACAGCTTCTTCAACTGGATATGGCAAAGAGATGTAAAGTTGGCTTTCATCCACATATGGATGATACTCCACACCAAACTGCCAGATGATCACCCCCAATGGTTTCATGTAGATGTTAAACAGCATAGGTTCATATGTGGTTGGGTATCACTATAGAACAGGACACTGATGGGTGGATCAGGCCCTGGAAGGGGGTGGGTCCCATTCCAGGCTCAATTCACGTTCATAGGTTCCCACGGACTTGCACCAGCAATACTGCTGATGCAGGTCTGAGTAGACCCACCAGGCTTTTCCCCAAGGGAAAAGAGGCACCAAGAGACCCAAGGAGATCTCCGGAGGCTGAAACTCCCCTGAAAGATGCAGCAGGTGTCATGTTGCTGCTGCTGTATTGCCATGCAGAGAATTATGGTGAATTGGGCTGTTGGTTTACAGATCATACAGTCAAAGAGCCACTTGCTGTTGATCCCAGTGGCCATGGGGACACAAAATGGAAAAGGAAATCTCTGAAGGATGCAGGACCCAAGCCATTCAGCACCGAGCATCTCGGTGATGTAGCTGGGGGGGGGGCAGAGCCCCTAGTCTGGCAGGGAGCGGGCAAGCGGCCCTCCCCTTTGAAGCCATTCCCGGTGGAGGGAGCAAAATGGAGCCATACGACTCTGTTTTGCTCCTCCCACCGGGAATGGCTCCAAAGGGAGGGGCTGCTTGCCCGCTCCCTGCCAGACTGGGGGCTCCACCTCCCTCCAGCTATACCACTGGAGCATCTGAAGTCATACAGTTCTCTTTCATCTTTCTTTGAGCTCATTAATAGGTTGCCCTGCTTTTTGATCTATTGAAAATGGTCTATAAAACATAAGAATGCTGTGATAGACTGGGGATTGGTAGAACTCCAGTAGGTTGTGTTTTTTTTTCTTGTAAACTGACAGGAGATAAACTAAAATATGCAGGTCAGGGGAACGTGCTGTTAACTAATGGAGACATATTTTGACAGATTCTAAGTAATTAAAAGCAAACACAAACATCTATTTGGGTTAAATATGCTATATTTTATTTTTCCCTCATGAAACACAAACAGATTTTTCCAGATTAGTTGGTAGTATATGATTTTTTGGGGGGGAGGGGGGGAGTTTTGCTCAGGGTGCTACATCAAAGTCATCATCATGTACTTTTACCAGCACTGCCCTACTATATTTCTAAAGCAGTCATACAGATCAGAGGGAACAAAGGGAAACATGGACTGTAACTTCTGACTGCCTTCTCCAGCCTTTTTTGACTATGTGGTTTAGACTGTTCCTGTTTTATTTAAATGGCGGACAAGAGTTTTTGCTATTCCAGTTTCTTTATTGTTTCCTACATAGCCGATATTCAGCTTTGTAGAAAAACATAAACACTATGAGCAATTTCTGTTTTCTTGATCTTTCATCAATATAAGGCTTTGGTCTCGCATCTGTCATTTTACATAGGAACATATAAGAACATAAGAACAGCCCCACTGGATCAGGCCATAGGCTCATCTAGTCCAGCTTCCTATATCTCACAGCAGCCCACCAAATGCCCCAGGGAGCACACCAGATAACAAGAGACCTCATCCTGGTGCCCTCCCTTGCATCTGGCATTCTGACATAACCCATTTCTAAAATCAGGAGGTTGCGCATACACATCATGGCTTGTACCCCGTAATGGATTTTTCCTCCAGAAACTTGTCCAATCCCCACCTTTCTCGCTGCCATTGTCTAGCCTGGTCTGATGTCACAGTAGGCCTATGTTATTCTTTGAACAAGTCTTGATTGCTATAGTGCTTTATAACCATAAGGATATATTTAAAGAAACAATTACAGGCATGCTGCCCCTGTCAAGGGTAACTGTACAGTGAATAGGAAAAAAAAAGCTGCTTATCAGCTCTTGGATCTGATTTTCTTGTTGTCTGGATTCCCTATATCTTTCCCTGTGCAGCAAACCCCTCCACTGCTTTGCTACTCTTTACAACAAATAAATAGCTGTTCATTAAACACAATTTTTAATTTGTTGGGATGCATTTTTAAATTGAACCATGTTGCTAACAGGTGATAGTTTATGTTTAGAATCAGCTGCCTTTTTTTTTTTTATGAAACCAGCCAAACACCTTCACAAAAAGTGCTGTCTGCATTTTTACGATTCATGCTGAAAAACAACAACTGTCATCCAGAAGTCTTCCAAACATTACCATATGGTTATTTGCTTGAACACTTCTATTATTCACTTTCAATTTCTACTTTTAAATGTAGATGAAGAGCAAAAACTGGAGATTTCAGCATGTCAACACCTGCATTATTCATCGCTCTGCATCTTGTTCACAGGCAACAAGACAGTGAAGGCAGAATCTAATTTAATGCACTGAGGTGATGACTGCTTGTTTTTGCTTTTGCAGTACGAATTAGTTGGAAAATTGTATCACTGGATCTCCTGATGTGAGTTTGAGGTTTTCATGGCCTCTATCATATCTTGTATGCCTTAGGATCTGGAGGTTGTTTCCTGTTGTGAAATGTTACTACATTCTTTGCTTGCTAAGAATGCAGACTTGAAGAAAAGACAGTCCATATATTTTTCCCAAAGGAGTGGGCTATGTTAGTCCATTGCAACAAAAAGTATTGTGGCACCTGAAAGATCCTTTTTTCAATACATGTTTCCTGGCTGTGGAATTCAGCAGCATAAGTTGTAGTAATGGCCATAAACTTAGACAGCTGTAGGAATTAGACTAATTCATGGAGGGCAACTATAGTTTGCCACTAGTTGTTATAGCTATGTGATACCTTCAGATTCGGAAGGGCCATGTGCCTCAGAATACTCATTGTGTGGAAGCAATAATGAGAAACCTTCATCTCCATGGACTTTCCAAAGGCTATTGGAAAGTCACTGTGGAAGACAATATACTGAACTAGATAGGCCCCTGGTCTGATCTAGGAGGACTCTCTTTATATTCTTATTGTCCATTTCATCAAATGCATGTTTAATAAATATTTTGTACATCGGATCTGATCTAGTTTTTTGATGTGACCAACATGATTCAGATCCAGAGCAGTTCTTTATTCAATGAATCATCAAACATTCTGGAATTCTGTCTGATTCAAGGTTGAGTGAACTAATGATACCAATCAACTGATTAAAGATCGCAGTCCTAATCATGTTTACACCTTTTATGAATACCTTTAAATGTCTCCAATTGCACATCTTTACAGTGAGCCAATGAAACCATTATCATTCTGATTTTTCATTGGGAAGCCAAAATGGGGTGTCAGTAAATTGGCCAGAACCACTGGTTAACAGGGACAGGAACCTATCCAGGTTCACACCATCACTGAATCATCTGGCACTGCAAAGAGCAAAGATAACACTGCCCTAACATGCCAGTTCTGTTGCAGCAACCTGGTTACTATAGTAACTCTGCTTATCTGAACCTTTGTGTTTTTAGAGTTCCTTTTATTTTTCTTTACTGAATACACCTTCCCTGCCTCACCATCTTTCTCTCTCTTAGCATTAAATTTGTCTAATTGTCTGCTCCACTCCCCTAATCTGGATCTGTAAAGGCACTGGGTACATTCTGAGACATTTCTAATATATATTACGTGTTCTTCATAAATGATATGTGCAGAATCTCATGATGGAATGAAAGCAAAATTTTCAAGAGTACGGTAAGAGCACTGAAGCAGTAAAAAGGATTCATCCTTTAAAATCTCTTCACGTGACACTTTTTTGATATGAGCAGCAAGATTCAAACATGATTTTTTGCTGCTTTAATTGTATGAGGTTTTATTGGGTTTTCTATTTTTTTGGACACTAGATTTTCTAAGAATTCAAGGCTGCTTCCAAAAGCCTTAGAAACAATATCAAAATGATTCATATTTTTATGGTGACTGTAAAGGACCAGAACATGGTTGTGACCCCTGAAAATAGAAAAGATTTACAGTTTCCCCTTAAACTGAAAAGTGAGGAATTGCTTTTGAAAGTTTTGGGACCACTGCCAGAAAGGCCCCGCTACAGTCTACAGCAGTAGTTACTTCTCTTAAATCACAATCCTACACAGGTCTACTCAGAAATAAATCCTGTTGTGTTCAGTGGGACTTACTCTCCAGAACGTGTGTACAGGATTGCCACCTTACGGCACAATCCAAACCCAAACTAACTCCAGCTCAGCAAACACTGTCCCTGTCTGGGGTATCACAGAAGCACTAGAAAGTGCTCTGCAACAACCAGCAAGTAAGCAATACCAGTGGACGGTCTGTGATGTCCCACTGGCACTGGATCTAAAAGGAACACCTGGCAGAGCTGATAAACTCCCATGGGGCAGCACAGGGGCTGGAGGAGGGTGCAGAGGAAGTGTAACAGGGTGAAGATAGAGGCTGATTGGGCCCAGGATCAGTGGGATTGGTGGTGCTGGGGCATGCCAAATCATATTTCCTGCTCTGGATTTGAAAGCCTGACACAGACTTCTTGGACTTGTGCCAGCCATTTGGCAGGCGCAGATCCGAGTAGTCCCGTAGCACAAACTGAATCTTTACATAGGGTAAGGGGATAAATGTCCCCTTTCCTTGAGGAGACCTCCAGCCTGCTCCTTCCCAGTGCTGGATACAGCATGGGCCAAGTGGCACTGCTGCTCTGGCACTGATTAGAATTGGGCTGCCTCTCATGGAACTCTGACAAGGTCTCACTGGTACATCTTGAAAAGTGATCACTTTCAGGGGTTGGTAAGTATTCCACAAGAGAACATAGCTAGTTCTTTTTCCCTGTTGGCATACAGAGTTGCCAGATCATGAAATAGAATATTGGATGAGACCTGGGGTGGAGCTCTCCACCATGGAGAGTCCTTATAATGGTCTTATGCAAGCACAAGGACATGAAAACATGAGAGGGAAAGATGAAATCTGTGAGTCTTGCATAGAAAATGGCAGAATTCATAGTAAGATCCTGCAGATTGCATCCTAAGGATGAAGAAGGTTCTGGGTATAGTAGTTAAAATAATTATTGTTCCATTCAGTCAGGGTGGGGGTGGAAGGAGGAAGGTTCTTCTTTTAACTGCAAAGAGGTTTGTATGCAGGCCCCTGCACTTAAGAACATTTAAATAAAATTGTAAATGTAACATTCTTAGATTGCTAATTGAAGAAACTACCTTCTCCAAACTAGATCACAGAAGGGATTAATTCTAAGGAGTGAAAAGAAATAGAATTTGGTCCAGTAGGATTTGTGAGAGTCACAGAAACGAGACAGAATAAAGAGCTTACCAGTCTAGGGAATAAGGCTGAGAGTGTGTCATTGTAGAGACCACAGAAAAGAGAACAAAAAAATGAAGAAAAAAAAATGAATCTCAGGTTGCTTCATGTAGCATACAGCAGAGAAAAGATGGAAAGCACACACAAAAGATAAAGAATGAAAAAGCTGAACAAATTGCAATAGTGAATGAAAATAGAGGCTGGAAAGGAGGACAAAAATTGAGGAGAGAAAATCAACTGTCAAATTCTCTCTTTAAAAAAATAAAAAACCCTGATCAGTTGTTGGCAAAAAGGTGATGGAAGAGATGAGGGGAAAACAGTTTATTAAAATACAGGTGACAGGTTTCTGGAAAGAAAGAAAACTTTAAACCAGTTATTTCGATTTTATGTATAACAAGGCTGGACCTGTGTACATGACACTTCCTGCACATTTTTACTATACAATTAATGATACAATTCTAACTGTGCACTGGCACAGGCCCCCTGCACCAGATTCCAAGTGTCACAAACATATCGTAAAGCATGTTTGCGGTGACTCGATAGTGAGTTGCACTGGCACAAGGACATTTGTCGGCCTGCCCCCATCATATCCCATCCCTGTGCTGGCAGAGCAAGGTAGGTTTGTGCTGGGTGGCGCAGGGGGTGGGAGAGGGTGGTAGGAGGGTGTTCTGGGGTGGGTAAGAGGTGTTTTGGGGCAGGAGAGGGCAAAATGGGGGGAGGATCAGGCCGTGGAGGGAGCAGGCTCAGCTGTGCAGTGCTCGCCAAATCCTAACTCCCACTCCCAGCCAAGGCAGCTTTAATGGGCTGCTTGGATATGCACCAGCTTGGATATGCACTAGCTCATGAAGATCCAAGTAGCCCCATAAGGCAAGCTTGGGGTAAGGCAAAAAATACCCTGAGGTGACTTCCAGCAGCTTACCAACCTGCGTTGGATATAGTGCAGGTCATGTGACCTGGCTGTACCACTGCAATTTAGGATTGGGCTACCTGGATACAATTCTATACACACAAGGAATAAGTTCTAGTGAATTCAATAGGTCTCACTTCTGAGTAGACCTGCACAGCATTGTGCTGCTAACCACACAATTCCCAATAAAGCAGAGAAATCAAATTGACTAAATCAAATCAACAGGTACACATCATTGCAATATATGAAAGAAAACAATGAGAGAAGTTGGACATTATCTTGCAAATGATTGTCTCAAAATTTAATAAACAAATTCAATTTCTCCAGAAATGTATGTGCGATCCTTCCAATGCCCTTTTGTAAGATGTAAGTTCAGGCACTGCTATTCTCCATATTTTTAAAAACACTCATAGCTAGTCATGGAATTATAGACCTTTCATCCTTGAGGGATTCCACTTCTTACTTCTTGGTTAAAATTGTCCATTCCTATTTCTGCTTCCTGTTCTTTAACCCTTGCTAATTCATATACCTCTCCTCTTATTGCATGACTGCCATTCTTGACTCAAGAGTCCTTGATTGAGAGACTGTCAAAAGATTTTGGAAAGCCCAAATATATAATGTCAACAGGATTGACTCTATCCATGCCCCCCCCCAAAAATGATTTTGATGTAGGCATCTGCCCTACATTTCTGCATGTCAAACTACAACCAAACTACAATCATGGGGTGTGTGCTTGTGAATTCACATGCAAATATCTGAAAACTTCTTCACATGATTCAAGATGCATGAGAAATGAGAGAAAAATAAGATTGATCACTAATTTTAAAGCTACATTTAAGAAAAAATGAAGGAAAAAATGATGAGAGAAATCCACATGATGGAAATGACAGATACCTAAACAAACAGTATTAATGAATGCGGTGATGTAGTATGTTGTGATGAATAACCCACATTGACTAATTAATAATAATAATAATACAGGTATACCGCCTTTCTTGGTCATCAGATTTCTCCTCAGACTTTATTCAAGGCGGTTTACAAAGGTAGGCTGTTCTAAATCCCCGTAGGGATTTTTACAATTGAAGAAAGGTTCTATCTTTCAAGAACCACATTTCAGATGGATCTTTCTGATCTGGTATCACATTCTGGCCTCCAGTTTCCTCCCATGCAAGCTGACAAGCAGCTCCTTCATCTCTCACATGGAGGGCAGCCAAGACGCTTCTTCGCTCACACCAAAGAGCAGGTGGAATAACTCAGCTCAGCTTGTCAGCTGCTTCAAGGTCTCACCATTCACAGTGCCGGTGGCCTTGAACTGGTGACCTGCGGATGTTATCTTCAGGCCTCCTGCCCCAGACTGTCATGGACAGTGGCCTGCAAAGGTAATCCAAGAATTGCAGGTTGTGCCTTGCTATCCACCGATTGGGCATCCACTGATTGGACTCACCACTGATATTGGGGTCCACCTTTAAATGCCTTGTAAGAAAGGGGGGGAAAGCATCAAAATCCCATTTCCTACCTTTGTGCTGGCAAAACTGCACTGGTTGCAAGCTTCTTGGGATCAAAGATAACTTGAAAGACCCACTGCTGGGTTTCTTGCTCCTCCATTGTAGCCCCAGAATGCATCAGTATAGAGCAGGGGTGGGCAATCTTTTAACTTTGAGGATCCTGGACCTTTAATAATTGTACAGAAGCAGGAATTTCAGCAGGGGCAGCTTGTCATCTCACAGGTGACAAGATACACCTGGTAAAATTCTCTCTCCTGCACAATTGTTAAAGGTCCAGGATGTTTAAAGTTGAAAGTTTGTCCACCCCTGGTATAGAGCAAGAAACCTGGAAGTGGGTCTTTAAAGCTATTTCTCCACCAATTTGGCATCCACTGATTTTTTTAATCCACTGAGGGTTCGAGAATGAAACCACAGTGGATAACAAGGCATGATCTGTAGTGACAGAGGTAGTGATAAGTAGTAACTAGTAACTAGTGATAGAGGTAAAACAGATGGCCACTTTTCTATCTCTTCTGTTTGCGCAATCGAATATAAATTGACAGAGTTAAAAAGGAATGCAGTGAAACAAAATGAATGAGGGGGATCTCTAAAGGTTATTTTTTGTTGCCAGTGTCCTCCCCTTGAATTTCTTCCACAAACATCTTAAGAAGGCTACATTATTTCAACATTGCTTAGTGACGAGAACCCTAGCAACAACTACAGCAACAGTGTAATAGTCAGAAAACCTGTGAATTTCTGCCAGCAAATGTTTACACTCCAAATAAATCACCAACCCAAAACAGTTGGTGTGGGATTGGGAGCTACTGCTAAACAAAACAAAAAAAGCACTCAGACAGACACACACAAAGAGAGAGAAGGAGAGATTTCTGCTTTTCTTCACTTTGGGAAAAGAACAGAAAGCTAACATGCAGATGAACTTCTGTAGTACATACTTTAGAAAAAGACAAACTTCAAAGGAAATATGGAAATATGTTGCGTGAGCCAACAGTGCTCCAGGACTGTCAGCAGAGCTACCTACACCTGCCAGAACAGGAAAGGCAGGGGTGGGGATGAGATGGAAAGGGGAGGGGTGGAGAGGAGCAACAGGGGGTGGGGTGGGCGGATTTAATCTGGGTAGAGCACTGGTTCGGCGGCAGCAGCCGAATTCTAACCCCCTTCTAGACCTGATCCTGCGGCACCGGTTCACATGGAGCTGTGCCAGCTATGTAGCTAGCACAGGTCTGAGTAGACCCCACCATCCCCGCATAAGGGAACAATTGATCTCTCCACAACTGCTCCCATCACAACTGTCACCTCACCACAGGATGCAGTGGTAGTCATTTTGGTGCCACTGTGTTGGCAGGGGTAGGAAATGAAAGGCTGTAAGAGTGTAAGGCTGCAATCCTAAGTACACTTACCTGGGAGTAAGCCCAACTGAACACAATGGGACTTACTTATGAGTAAACATGCACAGGCTGTAAGGCATGTAACTTCAGTCAAGTTAGAGGAGGAAAAAGTACAGAGGTATGAATGTATGCTTCATACCCCTCTCCACTTCAGTCATCACAAGATTCTTCAAGCAACAGAGTGGCGGCATAAGAAAGATCAAAACATGGATAGCTATAAAACATCAAGGAATAAGGGAAGGGTATCAGCAAGCAATTACAGAGGCTACAAGGCCCAACAATGACCTAGCACAGTGCTGTTGAATAAGTTTAGAAAGGTCGTCGTCTCTAAAATGGATAATCAGCGGATTATGCTTCTATTAAAATTAAAGTTCTATAAGGATTAAGAGCGCTTCATTGTGGAACTAAGACACGTTAGTTTATACAGCTCTCTAGGGAGAAAGAAAACCTCCATAGGCAATGAAGGAAAATAGCTGGAGAAGCTGAAAGTGCTCAGAAGTACAACAGCAGCAGTACCTGTGTTTTTGGCTCACTTCTTTCCTTCTAGGTTCAGCTTGTCAAATTCCATCTTTCGACATCAACATTTTAAAAAAAGCTCTGATACTATGCACAGGTGATTCAAAGAATTTAAATCACAATTTATTAGAAAGTCACACTGCTCAGCTCATTCACAAGCACATTCCTGCAGGGCTCCTACCAGACCTACAAGGAACTAAGGGTCCAATCCCATGTAGTGCGCATTGTGCCATAAGGCACATTGTGGGATTTAGCACTGGCCAAGCACCAGAGCTAGTCCAGCGCCAGCAGCCACTGGGGGATAGCCACTGCTCTGCTGCTCGGCAGTTGCTCAAACCACCGGGCGGCAGAGAGATAGGTGATGGCGTGAGGGGAGGCAGGGAGGAGGCATTCCAGGGTGGAGGAAAGTGGGCAGAGGGTGGGTGGAGTGTGGGGAGGAGGTGTGGCAGGGAGAGGGAGCAGGGAAGGTGGAGGGTGGGACCAGTGGAGCTCAGCTCCACCAGATCCTGAGCTCCATGTTGGGCCATGCAGCCCAAGGGTTGCTGCAGAATCAAGTAGCCCCATTGCGGAGCTACTTTCCTTACCCGGGGGAAAGGGACAAATTCTCCCAAGGAGCCACAAGTAGCTGCCTGGTTGTGTGTTGGATGCCACAGCAGTCACGTTCGCCGCCACGGCAGCCCCACACTCTGGACGGCTCAGAATTGGACTGTGAGTCACTGCTTTGTATGTGAGGAGAAAATAAATCCCTCAGGACAATCAATAAGCATATTATCAGAAACAGCAACAATACTTGTGTGGCTGCAAGGAAGAGCCTATTACTCACCAGGGTTGAAAGTATAAACAGTAAACTGTGTGCACTACGAAGCAGTGACCTGTCAAGAGTTCTCCTTATGATTAAAGCAACTTAAGCTAAAAGAAAGTCCTGCCAAATGCATTTACAGTCCATCACCCTTTTAACTGTGTTCACTAATTTGGCTTTTTTAAAGGCTGCACCTTGCCACCTCTGTTCAGAAGGAATAAAGCTGATTGCCATGTTGATAGCTAAAATAAAGGTCCAATCCTATCCAATTTTCCAGTGCCGGTGCAGCCGTGCCAATGGGGCGTGCCATCTTGTGGTGGGCAGGCAGTCACAGAGACCTCCTTAAGGTATGGGAACATTTGTTCCCTTACCTTGGGGTGGCACTGCAACTACATCAGAGCAGAAAAATTGGATAGGATTGGGTCCTAAGTCACCTCAATACATATCTACTTTCCAGGTTTTATTAGATTTCAGCTTCATCTGTCGCCCACTTCTAGCCACAGCTGTATCCAAAAGTGGATATAGAATACTATACTCAGGGCAAGGAGGGGTGAGAATGTACCCCCTGGTCTCCTGGTTTCAGCACTTGCCTTTGCAGGAAAGTGCTGAAGCTGGAGAGAGAAGACAGTGGCATCACTAGAGGGGTACGGAGGTGTGGGTCACACCAGGTGACGTGCACAGGGCTGTGCGACACCACTCCATATAGTCAAAAAACCAGAAGGGCGGGGCAATGGTACATCACCATGCCCACTGCATAGTGTATTGCCCTGCCCACTGCATGGGAGAAGGTCCTTCATAGGGTGACACACTGGCCTCCCGCACTGGGTGATGCAAACCCTAATGATGTCACTGGAAGTGGATAAGGCCATGGCGAATGTCAGCAGTGGCATGGGTGTAGATAGCCGGTGCACTGCCACTCCCTCTCTACCCAGGTGCATTGTACCCACTTTTAACCATGCAATCCTACGCATATCTACATGGGAGTAAGTCTCAATGAGTGGAACTTTCTACATTTGCAGCCTCAGAATGCCTGAAGAAGACTTCTCCCTTCCAGTCATTGTTCTTCCTTACCTCCCCTGCCCCGTTCCTTTTGCTTACGTACCAGTCTATTTAGACTGCAATTGTGTGGACATGGTTATTGTTAATTTTGTTTATTTGGCATCTTGCTTTTTAAGTGCTTAAAAAGTTATAGATATTATTGTCTTTGTTCCTTTTATATTCCTGTTGACTTAACTATTTATCCTACTGAGAGAGACACAGGTGGGAGAGACAGCTACGTCAAGATCTGTATGCTGTGTACAAGTAAAAACAATCATTACTGTTGTATCCCAGGATATCTACTAACTCGTTGACCTGTTATAATTGAAATGAGAGAAAGGCTACCTTTACCTGCACTTTCCTCTTGTTTCTTCACCAGGTCATGCCCTGTTAATTTACTCCAGTGTCTCCT
The DNA here is from genome assembly GCF_035046505.1 of Tiliqua scincoides. NCBI lineage: Eukaryota > Metazoa > Chordata > Lepidosauria > Squamata > Scincidae > Tiliqua > Tiliqua scincoides. The sequence continues at coordinate 50,099,966 of NC_089826.1, forward strand.
TGCAAGAAAGGAAGATAAACATCCTGAAACATTATTATATTGTGCCCTGTGATTCACTTATCTCGAAGTGCGTGATAATGACATACACAGTTCAAAAAAAGCATTGATATTATCAGGACCTTACCTTATGGCTTGTGCACAATTTGTGTGTTCCCTATTGGTGGCAGAGCCAAGCAGTACAACAGAGCCATTGTGGAGAGAAAGAGATCAAACTGTGGCTGTGCTGTGACCTTGTGTGCAAAAAAATCATGCTGCTTTGGTGAATAACCATTCTCAGGTTAGGCAGTACAGTGCAAACCAAGACAGGTCAAACACTACTGTTAGACAAGGACATAACGGATACTGACAGAAATGATGGAGAGGAAGACTGACATTGCCTCGAGATTTCTCCAGCTGTTTATCAGATGTGCACAATATTTCTTGGTTGTGTTATAACTTTGTCTACCAGGATCTGGCTAGCTCTCTTGAAATTATTATCAGTCAGCTACTGCAGTTGAATGATGAAAATACACTACTCAATCAGTTGCCTCAACCTTCTTCCCCAACTGTAATTGACCATCAATCAATTAATGAATTTCTCATTTCTTCAAACAAATGTCAGTTCTCTAATATTGAAATAAAAATGCATACATTGCAATCCTATACATGTCTATTCAGAACTCCCACTGAGTTCTAGGAGACTTGCACCCTGGTAAGTGCATATAGGATTGCAGCCATAATTTCAGCTGATAATTTCTCTGTTTCTCTCACCTGAGACCTGTAGACACTAAGGAGGAACACCATAAAAACTGCATTATGAATGTTTCAATTCTGGTATAAAGTCAGCCTTGGAAGGCTAGTTGCCTTGGCAATCCAGCTTGCTCCTCTGCTACTCTTCATCCAACAATATAATTTCCACCAGACCTTTCTCCAGCTCTCTTCTACCATTTCACAACCCCAAATATAAAGCTACTACTTTGATTTTCTTTCCTGCTCATGTCAGTACTATTATAGTACTATTAGAAACACTTGAGTTTTAAGCAGACACAATATTCATCATTAAAAAAACAAATGTAGCCATTATTAAAGTATTTATACACTGCTTTTCAATGAAAAGTTCATTATGACAAAATAAACTTGTAATTTTTTTTTTACTACGCTTGCTCGTCTTTTAGATCCTTTTTGTTACCTGTACATATGTCTTATCACAATAAGACCTCCCTAGGAAATGTTGTGATTATACGGTTTTACATTACCTGTCCAAGAACTTTCCTTCAAAAGAGTGGATGCCCTTAATGGGGATGAGGGGAAAGCCTTTGCTTATATGTGAAGTACACAACCATCCTTTTTACAAGTCACCATTAAAAAGAGTTTTAAAGTAAGGCTCTTATCAACACACTGAAAGATAGTCAAATGTGATCCAGCTGTGCCTGCAGTAACAAGAAAATTAATGCCATCTTTCATGTCAGCAAAAACTGGTGCCACAGGTAAAACTGACTTCTTAAGCTTTCGTGGTGAGGTAGAGATGAAACAAGAGATAGTGAACCTTTGAAGAAAATTTGGGATGAATAGGGTGGAAATATGCCAGAAATGAAGAGTGATTATCCCAAGCAGTGGTGTTCAAAATGTTAATTCAGCTAAGACCCTTGGGGAGAGAGTTTCCCAGTGCTTTATTTGAGTTGTCACATCTAATTAGGAAATCAAGAATTCTTAGCATCCTTTATGAATCTATGCGGAATATATGGTGGCATTCCATTTCACTTTCTCCATTCAAATAAGGGCCTCTGCGAAGAACAGAGATGCGGAAAATGTGCAAAAGGAATCATGGATTAACTGCATCTAAACATGTTTGAAAATAATCGCCCCCAACTCAGCTTGCACCCAGCTGATCTCATGTGTGTTTCTTAGCAACAATCTTCTGGTTACATCACTACATGTTAGTTTATTGTCTAGAAACCTCCAGTACCTAATGAGATGATCAGGAGAAATAGCTTTATTAGCAATGCACTAGGACTGCAGATCGGGTTTTTATTTTGTATACGAGCATAGCTAATATACTGTGCTTCTATGCCTGCAGAAAATTACACACGTTAAATGAAATGGTATTTGTAATTGGCTGCAGCTGCTGCCAAAACATTTCACTCACAGAAATATGCTTAAGAATTGGCATTTGCTTGCTTCTACTTTCCATACAAGTGACTAAAAAATAAGATCATAATGAGTCTAATAAATTCCAGAACGTTTCTCATTTCCATTTCACTGACAACAAAGCGAGATCATTTCCATTGCTTTCCATCTTTGCACAAAGTCTCTTCTTTTGCAGATCTGTACAAACTAGTGGTGCCGGGCTGAGGGAGATGAATATGTATTTACGTATCTGTAAGCACTGTGTCAGAGCTTAGGTATGGGTGGTCACCATGAAAATAATGAGCAATGGAATATTGCTACAACCTAGACCACATTCCAGTGATTATCATCCCTCCTGGAGACGTTGGCCAACTGATAAGCAAAATCAAGAACTCAGGACTGCTCTGATCTGCAGCCCTAGTGGTTTTCATATGGGGACATCATAGATTGATGGCTTCCTGGTTCTAGCAGCAGCTTATGAGCAGCTAGCAGCTTCTGATATACATAAAAATGTTTCTAAACCCCACTGGAAACCACATAGAGAGAGGGTGCTGTCATCAGATTCTCTGGAAGCTGGTTCTGAATTCAGGGTGCCACAACAGAAAAGCCCCTACATCTTGCAGCAATTCCCTTGGCTTCAGATGGCGTTGGTATCTCCGATGATAGGGGACATGGAGGGTTATATGGGAGAAGACGGTCCATGAATTATCCTGGTCCTGTGCCTTGCAGGGCTTTAAAGGTCATCACCAACACCTTTAACTTGGATTGGAATGGAATGGGCAGCCAGTGTAGCTGCCAGAGCAACAGTACAGCAGAGTCAGCCTGCTGAGTCCCAGTAACCAACCAGGCCACCACATTCTGCACTATCTTGCAGCTTCTAAACTGTCTTCAAGGGTAGCCCTATGTAGAAGACATTGCAGTAGTCTAGGCAAGAAGTCACTATGCAGGGCATGGAACAACACAACCATATCTGTCTGACTCAGATACAGTCTCAGCTGACACACCAACTGAAGCTTGTTAAAAGCCCTTCTGGCCACAGATTCCACTTGGTCATCCAAGGCCAGCTGTGGATTCAAGGGAACTCCCAGGCTACTGGGGCTCAGTGGTTTGATTCTGTTAGGTGCTAGTCAGGAGATTGCACTGGCGAGCAATTTTTTTCCAGGCCCAATTCAAGGTGCTCATTTTGATCAAAGCATCCCTATACAGCCTGGGAGCAGGGTACCTTTTGGATCACCTGCTCCCATACAGTCCTGCTCATTCCCTTAGGTCATCTTAATGGCCTGCTAAGATGCCATCTGCCATCCAAGGTAAAGGGGAGGGCAGTAAGATACAGGGCCTTCTCTGTTGTGGTAACGCACTTCTGGAACATGATTCCAGAGAATCTTTGATCAGCCCCCTTTGAGGAACTGTTCCAGTAAGGCTTAAAAAACAATCTGATGTCACCTAGCTTTTGAAGGGAAGGTAGGGGTTTATTGTTAAGTTATTTACATATTTTTATATTTTATAATTTATATGTATTTTGACATTGTTGTGAGCTGCCTCAGGTGCCCTTTTGGGGGAAAGGTGGGATATAAATCAATAAACAAAGTCACTTCAGCTTCAACTTCACTGACATGCAAATTGGCTTTCAGTTAAATGCTTGCTTTCTCACTAATTGTTCCATTAGGAGTCATGTGCATTAAGCTGTGTATTTTGCCCTTCTACGCAGGTTAATTAGCCGCTGCTAATGTCTACTATGTCCAGTTCACAATCTACAAGTTGCTTGAAATACGTTACTGTGTACTTCACTATGTGCAATTACTTTTGGGATACAGTATAAAGCTTGTTAGGTCTTCAGTTTGTTAAGCAGCATGTTAATTTCATTTTGAGCTTTGTTAATTTTATTCCCATTTGAAATATGCCATGCCATGTCCTCTCTTGACAACTTGACAGTTTGAATTACATTTTACAGAAGCAGAAACTATAGCTAGCAAACACAAGGGTCTCTGGAACATGCTTGCATGGCCTCTTTGAAAATGTACTGCTCATATTTTCTCCAAACACAGTGTTTAAGTTCTGACTATTAACTTGCAGTATTTTGTCAGATGTGTACATTACAATGAATGTAACTGTATGTGGTGGAATTTGTCAATGAATATTGACTGTTCCAGCTGAATTTTATAAATTTCTTCAAACTCAGACATATTTTAGTGAATATTGACAGCTGAATATGATCATCAGCATTCACAGGTCTGAGTGTTTGAAACACATAGTGGTAAATACAAACTTATTTTCAGATCTTCACAAAATTTGTTTGCAATTGTTAGCATTCACATGGCACAATCAATATGAACCAAGTTTCCAAAATTCACTGTAACATATATATGTTATTTTATTGATAAATAGCATATGTATTGCTGTAACCATTTAAAATTATTTAAATGAGGATATCGAATAGTTGTGCTAGAAGTTCAGGCATGTTGTGTACAGTTTAAATAGAACACCAAGGACAAAACATTTATATTTCTAATAAAGTGTACTATTTCTGCCCAATGTTGCACAAACACAACAGGGACCAAATGTGTACCCCGGGGAACCAGGCAAAAATGGGTTAAAGCAGCTGTTTGCAAACTCTCAGGGAGAGTTTGAACCACAGTAAGTTCTTGCAGGGGCGGGGGGAGAGGGAGGCAGCTCACCAGTCCCTGGGATGCACTCACCAGTCCCTGCAGCAGCCTGCCCGGGGTGTGAGGAGCCCTACGCGAGTATCTGCAGGGCTCCCTGCAGCTTAAAAAGTGAAAGTGCAAAGATCACACTCCACTTCCCAACAGGCTGCTGCAGGGACTGGTGAATGCATCCCAGTCCCTGCAGCCCCCTTAGCGACGCGATCCCCAGGATCACATCGCTGCCTCCCCCCTGCCCCCGCCCCTTAAGGGGAAAGTGGCCAGGGCTCTCTGGCTGGGCTATCACGATGCCCCAGTATGAAAAGCCCTGGGTTAAAGGCATGTTTAGTGGAAAATTAACATATCCTCAAAAATTGGTTAAGTGTACAAAAATTCCAATTAACCACCAATTTCCTTTTTGTTATTATATTTTTAAAAAGAGTCTTGTTCCTTATTATTGGCTAATTGAGTTTATTCAATTTAACTGAAAATTTATATACTTTGCCATATGTAAGTGCTTCATTAAAATTAATTAGAACAGTTTAGAACTGCACAAATGCCTCTTCAATAAGCTTCTAATTGCTTATTCAAACTTTTCAAGCTTGTACAAAAGAAGTGCCAAAACATTTATTCATTTGGCATGGGCAATTCTCCTTGTCATTGTGGTGGGCCTGAGAGCTTCTTCTGATTTTCACCACCAGAAATTTTATAAACATAGAAACAAAAGCCAGTGTGATGTGGGGGGGTTAGACTAGAGCGGCAGCTCTCAGTGAGTCCAGTACCCACCAGTGGATCATGATTCAATTTTTGTTGAGTTGTGAAACTAACAGGGCAGGGTTAATCAAGCTGCTAGTGGGGGGGGGGGGGCACTGATGCCAATCACCATTATAGTCACACCTTTTGGCATTTATAAAGCAGGCCACAGCCTCTAGGGCCTCTAAAAGGGTTGAGAACCACTGGAGCTGAGTATTGGACTAGGACTGAGAGGAGTCAGATTCAAAGCCCCATTCAGCCATGAAACTCACAGCCCAATCCTAACCTGCACTAATGCAGCAAGTCCATTCAGCCCACAATGTATCCAGCACAGGTAAGGAGCACGCTGGAAGTATCTTTGGAGTAAGGGGATATTTTTCCCTTTACCTGAGCAATGCTCCAGCCTTCCCAATGGGGCTACTCAGATCTGAGCAGCTAAATCACTGGCGCAAGTCCAAGCAGCCCCATAGAGGGCATTCAGGTCCAGGAGGGAAGACAGGATACCATGGAGACTTGTAAAAAGCTCTAAGTTATGTCTAGAATTCTGACTTGTGATGAACATGAAAATTGCTCCCATATAAGAGAACACATTAAACGTGTGTAAATTGTTATATGCAACACATAAGTATTTCAATTTGTTCTACATGATATGGCTGGTCCATCCATGAGGCCACCTGAGTGCTTCAGGCAGCGGATTGGTGGGAGGCACCCACCATCCACCCACCTCTGCCATTTTGCTTTATCCCACTTCCAAGATTCAGAAAGGAAGAGAGGAATAGACCAGAAGGGAAAATGTGGAGTGGTAGGTTAAAGTACTGGAGACAAAATTAGGAGGAGCAGCAGAACTGGTGCGAGTTGGAAAAAAAGGGACAGTTTGTGGCACACGACCTCTGAAACAGGCAGTCTTAGGTGAGCCTTGCTACATGATGCTTTAGATGTGTCTTCATTTTGGATGAATGTGGAAAAGGGACAAAAGGATCCATAGCATTCAATGTGGCATTTGCCATGAGCTAAACACCCTGGCAAGAAAGGAGATTTTGAGTCCACTCCTATGTTGGAGTTTGCTTTATTCCTTGGGGACAGTGGGGTGAGAGAGAGAAAAAAAGTAGGGAAAATACTGACAACATTAAATGCATGGGTCAGATATAGAGGTGAATATGAACTAGCAAGGGACTGCAAGCACTCCATCTGTTCTAGAGAGTGTATATTGCATTGTATCTTCCATTATCACTACCTGATGTTATTTTTTGCTTGGGTTCTTCTTCATCTTGCACCTGAATGCAACTTCTTATGCTCTTATTTTATCATCGTACTGTGCCTTATCTGCTCTATTCCTGGTGCCCTTTTCATGCTCACACTGACACTTCATTCTAGTTTTCTTCTCATTAAACTTCTCTCCAAGGAATATTTCTCACTGTATTCTTGGTCCTTGTTCTCTGATCTCTTTCGAACTTTCTTTCATTTCATGTAATCTTCCACGCTTCCCTCTCTTCAAATGATTTCTTAATATTGTCTCTTGGATCTACTCTGTTCATTTTTTTTTCTTGCAACTGTCTATCCTCTGGATTTCCTTTCCCATGACATTTCATTTTTGTCTTTCCTTTCCATCACATTTTAATTTTTTTTCCCCAGCATTAAGGTTCTAATTCACTATGATGTACTTTTGGTACTGCATATTGTCTTTTGGGGTTTTCTAAATGATATTTTAAAAAAGAACATAAATGTTGTGTTGGTTTATAATATGTTAATAGCAGTCAGGAGCATCATGGCTCAATATGGAAGCCTCAAGCCTTAACCACCATTGAACAGTGGTTATGATGAGTTTAATGTATCATGCTGATGATCACAACATATAATTTAACAGCTGATAATTTAAGACTGGTAATCCATCTCCAGCACTGTACACTGAAGTCAGTCTAAGGGCCCAATCCTAACCAGTGGGCACTGGCTCACTGACAACACACAATGTCGCAAACGTGCCATAAGGCACAATTGCGGGCCCTGGCACCACTGGAGCACTAGCACTCCACTGCTCAGCGGCCGCATGGACTGCCGGGCAGCAGAGAGGTAGGTGGGGGCATGCAGGGAGGTGGGGAGGAGGTGGGGAGGAGGGTGGGGGGAGGTGGAGGAAAGGCAAGGAGGAGGCGTGCCAAGGGAAGGGAGCAGCGTGGGAGGGAGGCTGCTCCACCAGATCCTGAGCCTAGGTGTCAGGCTGTCTTCCCAACATGGAGGTTCTAAATTCTATGCCGACCCTCAGGTCATTGTAGAATTGAGTAGCCCCATTGCAGGCTACTTGCTTTACACAGGCGAGGGGGACAAAAGTCTCCTTCTCCTAAGGAGGTGGTGGCAGCTGCCTGGGGGGGTGCTGGATAAAACAGCAGTCATTTTCGGCACTGCTGCAGGCCCACAGGCCGGGAAGATCAGTATTGGGCTGCCCATCATTTCTTTCCAATGAATTAGCTCTTATGGAAATAATAATAATAATAATAGCTTCTTCTTCTTCTAATTTCCTTTTGCCCAGGTATCCCCCAAAAAGATGTGTGACACAAAACACTTGGTTGAAACAGGGCCATGATTTATTCCATTACAAGGCTGGGAAAGCGATTGGTGCAATGCAACGGGTCCTGACTATACTCCACCCCCCTTTAGTGTGGGCACCTAACTAGGAGGAGACCGTTCCTGTCTGAGCCCCCCTTTTGGGCAAACCACCTTGACTCAGAACCTGAGCTCGCCCAAGGCTCCCCCAGGTTCTTCATCACCAACCCCTGGAAACGGGGTCCAGCCAGTTGAATTGTTCTGCCCACCCTAAGCCAGGGAACCACAAAGGTGAGCATCTCAATTCTATTCCGGGGTCAAGCCAGGCTGCCCCCCATCCGGGTAGCTTTGGGGCTCAGCACTGGCCTTAACCCAGCCTGTTGCTTGCCTGAAGGTAGACACCAGTTCCCTATTTCTCCTCCAGTTCCCACATTACCCTGCCAGACACGGCCAACCTGGCTGAAAGACCCCAAAGAACCCCAAGGGGACAATCGGAATAGGTGAAAAAAGCTTCACCCCATGGCAAATCAGGGGAAAAGCCAAAAATTCCTACCCAACCCCAAAAGGCAACCAGCTAGGCTTCTGACTGTGTTCAAAGGGCGGGCGGGTGGGTTCCACTGCTGCTGAGGAACAAAGAGGCTGGGAAAGCATGGGTGCCAGCCTTTAAACTATGCCCCAGCTTGCCCCCTCCCCTGACCAATAGCTGCTCACCACGTCATGCAGTCGGGGAACCGGACAAGTTTCCCTCCACCTGCATTAACAGCTGGAGGGCTTTTCTTGCACAACTTGTGTAATTTTGGATAGATTAACTTGCTGGAGAAGACTGATCTGTGTAATAATGTGTTTGGTATTTTTATCATACTGATTGTGTGTCAAACAATTATGTCATATAATGGTTTTTTTGCTTTTAAAATTCATGTTGTGCTAAGATAGTTTGTGTTTTGCTGCTTCTATGAATTAACCAACCAACCAACCATAATTTCCAATAGGAATGCTTCATTCAGCTATCTCCCCCCATACATAAGTAATTTTGCAGTCAATATTTATGCATCAACATGCATCACCACTTTATGTACAGTTCAATAAGTACAAAGCACCCCCCAATTGTGTCACCCAGTATGGTTCACACCACCTGCGCCCCCTAGTGACATCACTGCTCCTAGGAGGTGGGTCTGGGCCGGGAAGAGAGGGTAGGTCTTGGCATGCACGGCTACTGCAGAGATCTGCCTCCTCCCATCCCTGGCACTCTCCCCACCCCAATCCTCCCCTGCCATCAACAATGGGGGATGAACAAGGTTCAGCAGTGTGGCCTTCCTCACAGCCTGAAAGATCTGAGGCCTCTTATCAATCCAAATCAAAATCCATTGCACTGTCCTGGGTCATGCTCTCTTGGCAGGCACCCAGCAACACGTATACATGTGAACAAGCACACCATGCATCACACATTGAAATTAAAGAAAAAAAAATTGTTGTCAGGCAAAACACCACAGAAAAGACCCCCTCTCCAGAAACAACTTGTCTAACTTCAAAAGCTAGGGGCACTCAGAGAAGACCTCCAACAAGACCTTTAACTAACAGGCAGGTTCATATGAAATGTATGTGATAACCAGGCCTTACTGTGACTGACATAAGAAAAGCCCTGCTAGATCAGGCCAAAGGGTACATCCAGTCCAGCATTGTTTTCCACTCTAACCTGTCAACTGCCTGAAGGAAGCCCATGAACAGGAGTAAAAGGCATACCTGCCTTCAGCCATTGATCCCCTGCAACAGGTATTCAGAGACATACAGCCACTAAACTCAGAGGTAACATATTACTGTCATGACCAGCAGCCACTGATAGACCTTTCCTCCATGAATATGTGCAATCCTCTTTTAAAGCCATCTAAGCTAGTGGCCATCACCATATCATGGGGAAATAAATTCCAAATACTAATTATGTACTGTGTAAAGAATGTCCTTTGGTCTGCCCTAAATCTCCTGCCAATCAGTTCCATTGGATGACCCCTGCATCTGGTACGGTGAGAATGGGAGAAGATGTTTTCTCTGTCCGTTCTCTCCACACCATGCATAATTTTGTACATCTCAAACATGTCCCCCCGCTTTAATTGTCTTTTTTCCAAGCTAAAATATTCCAAGACATTGTAACTTTTTCTCACAAGGGTCATTTGTATGTTTGCCATACTTTTGTATGGAAAAAGTATCTTTTGTATTTTTTCCAGCTCTGCAATATCCTTCTTGAGACTTGGCAACAAGAACCATACACTTTATTTTAAATGTGATGACAGCATAGATTTACATAAGGACATAATGTGTAAAACAACCTTAAATCTCTTGCTCCGAGGGTTTAAAATCAAATAATATTCCTTCCTATGAAGGTCATAGTCTTAAAATTCTAAGAATTTTCTTTTTTGTTTTAAGCTGAAAAGCTGTTGAGTAACACAGTAAATGGGTATGCTGTTAGAACTCAATCTTCAGGACACATTTTATTGGGTTTGAGTTCCTAACAAAAAGTTCATGTTCTCTTTGAAAATGAAAAGGGGGCTCATTTTGCCTCCATTTCAACAGAAGGAACAAAGCCACTTATTACTGAGAACAAAGGAGCTTTAAGCATGAAATATTTCTTCAGTCAATTGTCATTCCCTGGCCTGTTCCATGGACATAATAGGACCATATCTGTGTGGTGTAGGACTTGCTAACAAAACAGGTAGCCAAAGTCTATGCACCATTATCCAGCGTACCATTTATAAGAAGGTATCACTTTTGCATGTCATGAGCTACAGGCTTTAAACTTAAGTAGTTATTCAGAACTGAAAAGGCTGTATGGCTTGTCATTTCCTGGCCTTGAAATGTGCTTGCCATTAATAGCCATGTCAAGCACACAGAAATCTAACAGATACAGTTCTTTGCAATTGTGTGGCACGGTGTGGGTTTCCCTCCATTGCACAGCTATTAAAGCTACAAGTATGGAAATATTTGACATAACCTGACATTGGCTAATGTGGGTACTAAGTGCATATACCAAGTACTGATAGGCTTTAACCCTCTAGGGAAAGTTCACATATCATGCTAGATATGTGGTAAATACAGGTTACATGAAGAGGCTAGCCATCACCAAATGCTGAATTACCACAGATCATGACCTTTTACCATCTACCAAAGAGGGCGTATAGCCTCTTGTGCTTCAGATCATTATTGTTGGCAACCTTCAGTCTCGAAAGACTATGGTATCGCGCTCTGAAAGGTGGTTCTGGAACAGCGTCTAGTGTGGCTGAAAAGGCCAATTTGGGAGTGACAATCCCTTCCACACTGGGAGCAAGTGCAGTCTGTCCCTAGTCTATCTCCCTGGCTATGGGCCTTCCTTCTTTGCCTCTTAGCCTCAGACTGTTGGCCAAGTGTCTCTTCAAACTGGGAAAGGCCATGCATAATTGTACTAGTACTTAGCATTTGTATAGTGCTTCATCAGCATACAAAGCAAGTCATGTGTACTATCTTGATAGACAACAATATGAGAAGTATTAGGGCGCAATCCTAACCTAATCCTTTCCAGCACTGACATAAGGGCAATGCAGCTCTGAGGTAAGGGAACAAACATTCCCTTACTTTGAGGAGGCCTCCGTGAGTGACACCTAACTGCAGGATGTAGCACATGTCCCATTGGCACCACTATGCCAGTGCTGGAAAGCACTGACATAAGGGGTTGGGATTGCGCCCTTAGTCACTTATCTAAGTCCACCTAGTGAGCGGATGGCAGAGGTGACATTCAAACAAGGAAAGTCCTGATTCCCAGCTCAGGCTCAGACCACGTACGTATAAATCCACATAGAAATGGAATAACTGCATATTTGGATGCAAAACCTACTTGGGTTTTCTTATTAGCGAGTTTTTTCACCATGGAATTACCAAATCTCTCTTTCCCACTTGTTCTCTTTTTAATCCATGAGTTTGGAGACTTTCAAATGGGCTTTGAATGTGTGGTTGCATAATCCATGTGATTTTTTTATATCCTTGGGTTTGGTAGGCAAGACAGCATCCCAGACTATCCTCTTGGGCAGTGGTTCTCAAGCTTTTAGCACTGGGACCCACTTTTTAGAAGGAGAATCTGTCAGAGCCCATGGAAAGTGATGTCATGACCAGAAGTGACATCATTAAGCAGGAAGAGTTTTAACAATCCTATCCACACTTCCCCAAGAGTGAGCCCCATTGACTATCATTGTTAGAAGTATACACATAGTAGCTTGTTCAAAGTAGAGATCGCTAATATTTCCCCAAATGCAGTCACATACCATGGTAGCATCAAGTCTAATATATTGAAAATAAAATATTGAAATGAATGAGGACCCACCTGAAATCAGCTCGCAACCTACCTAGTGGGTCCTGACCCACAGTTTGAGAAACACTGCTCTTGGGGAATCCTTCCACACTTCATTCACACATTCACACATTCACACTTCCACACATCATTCACCCTTTGTTTCTTGAGCTGGAAAGTTCCATGCTTCTTTTGGGAAACATATGCTGAGTTACCTAATTTGATAAGACTGCATTCTGGGCTCTACTGCTCCTTCACACAGCCCTGAATTTTGGTCAGAAACTGTTGCTCTACCTCAGCATTTCTCAAACTGTAGGTTGGGACCCACTAGGTGGGTAGCGAGCCCATTTCAGAGGAGTTGCGTAGCACCTAGCTCAGCTGCCATTGAAAACACAGAGTTGAAAATTCAGGGTACAGAGCAGCTGGGCAGAGTGGGCCTCGAATGGGAGACAGGCATGGTGCTTTGCCCTGTATAAGTGGGAAGCTGGAACACTGGAAAGGGGGGAGGGCTGTGTGGTGGAGAAGGATCCATGACTTCTGAACTGGAATGTTTGAATTTCAAGCTATGCAAAAAATAACAGCATGAGTGAGCTATGTAATGGGACATATGGTTGATTGTGGCTTAGGTTTGATGATGTGTCCTAAATTGATGATGTAATTACATCACTTCCAGATTAATTACATCACTTCTGGTGGGTCCTAAAAGCCAGTCATTCTAAAAAGTGGACCTTGAGGCTAAAAAGTTTGAGAACCACTACCTTCTTCCTTTCATCAAAGGTCCCTTTCTCTCCTCAAAGAGGATACTATTACTTTGTTTGTGGTACAGTCTATCTTGTCTTATCTCTCCCCATCCCTTCAACTGTCCCTTATAAGCATCTGGTCGAACCAATCTCCCCGATTCACACTCCTCTCGCATCTGTTATTCTTCTAATTAGCAGTATTCTGGGGAGAGGGGCCAGCCAGCAGCCAAACAGACATGCCTTTCCCGAGCTCTTAAAAGGCACTCTATTTTTCCCCAAAACTGCATATCTGAGGAGATCCAGGGATTGTTTGTCAGGAGAGACAAACTCCTCCATGTGATGGCACGATTCCTGAGGAGGAAAAGCCCGGCCAGGGGGGCTTTCCCAGGAGATTCTGCCATCTTGGCAGCAATGGTGAAGAAGTCAATTTGAAATCAAGCTGAAGGCCCCAGCAGGGAAAGTTGCTGAAAGACTTAAGTAAGTGTTATTCCATTTGTGTATGCCTGACGTGGACTGAATAATTTGATTGCCTGATTTGTTTTCTTGCTGTGAGAAGAGGAGGAGGGGGGAAGGTTCCCCCCCAGCTGTATATCAGTGTGAGGAGAAATCGTAGAGGAGATTTACCAAGCTTGCTATGGATATATGAAAATATAATTACAACTTTACAACTTTGAATTTTGGTGGATTACAAATTAATTGTCCTTGGAAAGTTTGTGTATTGGAGTGTTTATTGCCTTGGTTTGTTACTATTGTTTGGGAGTGCCTGAAGGAGCGGCTGGATGTTTTGATATTCCTGCAGACGGAGGAATGGCATTGCTAAGGCTACAAGTATAAATAAGAGAAGAGAAATATAAATAAAACAATGGTGCACCAGTGACATCTAGTGGATTTTAAAAGATATTGCAAGAACTGGATTTGTGTTTATAATTGAAGCATAATTATAATTGAAGATAATACGCCGAGAACATCTAGTGGCCTTAAAGAACATTGCTAGCAGAAGGAAGGAAGAATGAAGATGGTGGGCAAAACAGTGAAAGTTCGAGGCTTGCCAGCGTCGGAGACGGGACTTGGAAAATTAGTACAAGAGGAACCGAAAGGGAAAGACTGGAAACAGACTGTGTAAGACAACACAGAAAAACTGCTGGCAGTGGTACAGCAACTTACAAACCAATCTGTACAAACTCAAGCTAGTGTGGATGCTTTAACTAAATGATTAGATGATCTTACTGGACAACTGATGGAGGTTAAAATTACATCAGAAGAAAATAAACAAAAGACTGAGAGATTGGGACAAAAAATAAGAAAAGATCAAGCTAAAATATCGGAGATTGAAGAAAATCAGCACGACGCAGAGACAACGTTAATGGAAATTCAGATGGATAGTGCAGCTCGAGTGGTGAGGATACAAAATATACCAGAGGAGAAAGGAGAAGATACATCGCAACGGATTGTCAGATTAATATCAGAATGGATTGATACACTGATGGAGGAGATATCTAAAGAATTGGACTCAGTGAGCAGAGTGAGCACTTCCTATCTGAGAAAACACAAATTACCAAGAGAAATCCATGTGAAATTCATCAGAACCTTTTACAAAGATAAATTACTGAAGGCCTCACAGGAAAAGGAATGGACAGTGGATGATAACAAAATCAACATTTTGAGACATGTTCCATGGAGAGTGAGGAAGAAGAGAAAAGAATATGAAAACCTGACAAAATTTTTAAGAGAAAAGCAAATACCATACAGATGGCTTTCACCAGAAGGTATGTTTTTTCAATATCAGACACAGAGACATAATATAAATTCAACAATGAAAGCAGAAAACTTCTTGAGTACAGTGATGAAAGACAAGATAAGAAAGGAAGAAAAGGAGGAAGAGAAATGGAGAAGAAAAGAATTTGAAGAATATAGACCAGAAATGGAGTCGGATGAAAAGAAATCAGATGACTCAGAAGCAACAGATGAATCAGAGAGGGAAGAACCTAGAGGAGAGAGTAAGAGGCGCTCACCAATAGCAACAAGAAAAAGACAAAGAGAGGAAGACTAGTAAAAAGAAACATGATGACTAATGAATAGGGCATTGTTAGTGAATAAAAAATTAAGAGAAGTTTTTGTGGCTTCAGATAAAAAAAAGGTGTTACCATTTATGTTAAAAAAGATTGAGATCAAAATTAATATATGCATTATAAGATGGACTTTGAAATGTAAGAAGAAACAGTAAAGCAATGCATGATAAAATGGGAGTAAAATATAGGCCATAATATCACAATAGATCAATGGGAACAGATCTGGAAGTATAATTTAAAAAAAAAATTACTAATTTTATATTATTTTAGATATTATAGATAAAGAAAATGATGTATACCTAGTTATTATGATTTTAACTGTAGTGAGGATCTTATTAGATATTGGAAGGATTCTAAAATACTAATGAAAAATGAATTAATAGAGAAAATAATGAAGGTGATGGAAATGGACAGACTTTTAGAAGTTTTGGATTAACAACGAAAACCGACACAAATTGAGCAAGGGAAAAAACCTTTTTATGCTTGGTTGAAAATGAAGTTTTAGAAATATAGATGATTGTATTATATATATATTATCTTTGATATGATATGGTACATGTATGATGAATGAAAAATGATATTAAGAGGTAAATTTAGAAGGAATTGATCAAGATATGTAATGATTTATTAGTTTTAGTGATATATGATATATGATTTCCTGCACCCTTTGTGTTTTTTGTGTAGTGAAGTGTGTTATGTTTTTTGTGTTATGTGTTATGTGTATTTGTTTATAGTTGTTTTTTCTGAAAAATTAAAAAAAAGTAATTAGCAGCATTCTAAAGGAAGGGGGAAAGGGGGAGAAGAAGCAGGAAGGAGGCCCTAACAACCTGTGAGGTAGTGGGCACTTAACGATAAACACAACTGAGTCCATTACAAATTCAAGATGGCCACAGTGTGGTTCACTGAATATGAAATGACAATATTCAAAAGAATAGGACATAAGGAGAGAAGGAATAAAAAGAGGCTTAACACTAACATTAAATCTATAATCAAAATGTATTTATCATCACATAGCACCATGACAACTCTAAATTCCCTCTAAAATAGAATAGTTAATCAACTATTAGTCTCTCAGAAAAACTATCAAGCATTGCGCAGTCTGAAGCCTGTCCAAAAATGGTGGCATTTTGGTTCTAACAAGCTGTATAGGACTGAAGCCTAAGCAGTTTGCATAGCAAAAGGAATGAACAGATGCTTCCCAATCCCAAACAGACTCACCAGTTACATAAAGAAACTGGGGGAGGGGGCACTAGCCACAGGAACTGGGATGCTGACATGAATAGAACAGTTGCTCTACCCATGCCAAATGTATGAGAGCCACCACTTTAAAAAGGGTCTCTTTGTCCCATTCAAGATTTAGCAGTGCCAACCAATACAGTATAAATTCACAGTTAAAAAAAAAAATCTTTAACAACTCACTGCAAACACGGATGCAACAAAAATACTGACACCAAGGTTGTAGCTTTATCTCAAAACCACAAATATTTCCCCATAACAGCTAAACAAAATTAATGTGGGTTTTTTTTAATTGGAAGTTATTTAGCCTTGATAACTAATTAATACGGCAAAATGAATGGGCTTCCGGATGAGGCAAAAGAGAAGCGTCTCCTAAATGACTGCTCTCCAGATGTGCTAGAGGGAGTTTCTAAATTTTTACTTTTAGCGATTTCTAAGCCTTCTAAATGTAATTTGCCAAAATATTGATATTTTATGCTGAACTGTAAATGTATTATTAGTAATTTAGTATCTTAACTCCGTCTTTTATAAACGGGATTAGGACTGATTATGTTTGCTTTTATGATTTCTTTATCTATGCCTAATAAAGGTTTATTCATTAAACTAATTAATACAGTAAATTAATTCCATACTTGAATGGACAGCAAACTCAATTGTCAAGATAAAATTCACCAAGCCAGACTCTGTTAGACTGCAGTGTGGTATGGCTCAGTATTCTCTCTTTAAAGGCACAAACAATCACAAACCGAGTGGTGTTTTGTAGGAAATTACAAAACTCAATTTGGATGTTGGAGATATTCAGCAGGGCTACAAATAGTGTATAAAGTGTCTGACTTTGTAACCGTGTAAAAACCTCATCTCACTTTACAGAAAATACAACAAAGCAATATAAAGTCATAGCATAGAGGAGTAAACAATTAACTGAACAAAACAAGAAATGTAGGAGTTGGGGAAAAGGTAGTTCAATCAGTGCAGTTACTCACAGTTACCCAGAATAAAAGGATTTTGCAGTCCTTTCGAAAAGTCATAAGGGAGGAGAAGATGTTACTGGAGAACGTTTCCTCTCCATAGGAAGATCATTCCAGAGCCTCAAGGTAATTGCAGCCAGGCCTGGCCCATCCATGAGGCCAACTGAAGTGGTCGTCTCAGGCAACAGATGGGGGGCACTCATCTCTGTTTACCTACTTGTCTCTAAGGTCCTTCCTTCTCCTTCCATTCCCTGGATTTGAAAAGGAAGAAGGGGACAGAGATGAAGAGAAAATGTAGAGGGGAGACAGTGCTGAGCTAGAACATTGAAATGTGTGAAGAGCAGAGGCTGACACATTATAGGGTAAAAGCAGCAGCATTTGGTATGCCACTCAGGTGTCAGGGGGTCTTCAGCTGGCCCTGATTTGCAACAAAGGGCCTGCTACCAGGATGGTGGAAGCAGTTGAGTATGTTGGGTTCAAGCCCACTGGTGTATCTGGAAGGGGTCAAGGGGGTCAAATGCTCCAGGGTGCCAAGCATACGGGAGCATCAGCATCTTCCTCCACCCCTGCCTTCCTCAGCCCCATCTGGCCTTCTAAGGGTCTTAAAGTAGCACCTCTGGTCTCCATCTGAAAACTGGAAGTGATGTTTTAAGACCTTCTGGAGCCATCAGAAGGCCCCCAGATGACACGGGGGGCATTCTACTTGATAGGGGAGACAGCATTCTGAGGTTCTGGACCTGGGTGGCACAGGGGCCAGGATCACCAATTCTTAAGCCAAGATCTATGCATTGCCCAAGAGCCTGGGGCAGAATTGCCTCACCGGCTGCTGAGAGCAAGCATGCACTCCAATCGCTTCTGGCCAATGAAGCGATTGGTGTGCACACGCCTCCTCAGCAGTTGGTCAGGTGATTTCACTGTGGCTGCGAGTACAGATGCTAGTTCCTGTTGCTTCCTGAGTTAGGAAGCGATGGGATTACCTGCCGCCTGGATGCTCACAGGCACAGCTAGGGCAATTTTGCCCCAGCTGCAACTGTAAGCATGGGTACTCACTCATGTCATTTTCCAAAGTGATGTCACATGACTTCATCATGTCACATCACATCACTCCATACTTATCCAGGGTGTCACAGCACCCCAGTATGCTTCTGCCATGCTCCTAGCTGAAAATCATTTCATCTTACAAGAGTAAATGCAGCCAACCTGATCCAAGTCTCTTAATCACATGCTTCACCCTCACTGAAATAAATGAGATTTTAATAAATGTGCTTAACTTTTGCTGAATCAAGGCCCAGATAATTCATTGCAAATGTTCCCTCAAGATATAACATTAAGCTTAAAATTCCATTCAGTACCAGAAAATGCATGAGCTCCATCATGATAAATTCTCCCCCAATGTAGGCAATGCTTTGTTTCTTCTGTCAAGTATATCAGCAAAAGATCTTGGGGCATCATTCATCATCATCTGTAACATGATGATGTTATAGAAGTATTTTATTTAACTGTTCATTTAAAAGAAAAGAATTAAACATCAGAAGTAGATCTCAAAAGTTTAGCTTGGAAGCAAAAGGTGAAAACCCTCGTTGCAATCTGGCCTGTAAAGCACCTCATTTTCTCCTAGCTATGTAATGAAGACTTTATGCCTGTGTCAACAGTAGCAGATCAGTGCTTAAAATAAAATAGCATAGAAGAAAAAATACATTCCTTCAGGCAGCCAGAGCTTTCTGACCACACTGGCAACACTGCTTTTAGATTCATGCAATTAGCAAAGGAACAGAAGGCACAAAGCCTCCAATAATTTAATAGGTTTGCAGGTCCTCAATATACAATCCTAGGGGTTGGTCTTCCCAGCAGGTTAATGGGGAAGTGGGGAATACAAGTGCAAATAGTGAAGGAGAAACATATTACCTTCTCTTACTAATGTTCTTATTGAGGGCAGTTAGACTGCATGAATGTATAATTCAATTGCATTTCCTTCTTTTCATCTCACCCTTGTAGTGATGTGATTTTAAAAAAGAACAGAGAAAGGAAATGATGCTTTCTGTCTTGTCCACTGCTTGCACCCTCTGCCAACACAACACTCTGCAGCTTCAAACTCAGGAACAAAGGCAGCTGAGACACTACTCCTTTCCAAAGATCTGCACACACTCATACATTTTGATAGTGCTTCTACTGGAGTAGTTGGATATTGTAACAGAGTAGCAGAAAAGTAAGGCTAGGAACACAAAACACAGTCTTAGCCAAAGGTAGAGTTTAATGCTATGGATTTTCCTCTGCTTATAGCCACCAGCCTTCTATTCACTCCTTTTAAAACCTCCTTGCCCTTTTGGCCAAGTCTAAATCCTGGAATGAACTTCAGGACTGGTCTGTCAAGGCAAGGCTTTATGCCAGCATAAGAATCCTCCATTGTTGTAAAAAGGCTGCCAACAGAGTGCACAGCACTCTGTTGGCAGCCATTTTGCAAGCATTGCTGTAACAGACCTCTTACTGCCCAATCATTGGCGCAGCTGCCAACGGAAGCTTTTGGAGCTGCTGTTGCGCACACTGCACTGCTGCCCATTGACGGTGGCCTTGCTTTCACGTCACAAGCACCCTGTGATCATAGGTGATCATAGGATCGGTTCCTTACTCCTTACAGCAAGGCTATCCCTTCTCTACAGCAGGACTAAATATGCCTTCCATTCATTATTTGCATCTGGATACTGTGCTCTTTCTTTTAAATTGGGACTAGCCCAGCTGTACACAAACTTTTGAGAGGTCCTAGAGGCTGCTGCCTGATTTATAAATGCCAAAGGGTGTGGCTATAATTGTGATTGAGCAGCATCCCCCCTTCCAGTAGCACTGTTTAACCCTAATGTACATAACCTAATCTGCCTGTCAGTTTTGCGACCCAACAAAAATTGGGTCACAATCCACTGGTGGGTCCCGGAAACACAGTTTGGGAACTGCTGGACTAGCCAATAAAGCAATGGTTCTCAAACTGGGGTGTGGCAACATCCCAGCCTGAAGGCTCTGGCTTCTGCCCCCTTAAGTGGCAGGAGCAGCAAGGAGGCAGGAGGAGGCAGTGACGAGATCCCCAGGATTGCATCGCTAATGGGGCTGCAGGGACTGGGATGCACTCAACAGTCCCTGCAGCAGCCGTCCTGGAGTGCGGGGAGCCCTGCGCAACAGTCTGCAGGGCTTCCCAGACTTCTAAAAGTGAAAGTTGAGTGATCACGCTCCACTTCCGGTTTTGCGGAAGTGGAGCACGATAGCTCCACTTTCACTTTTGATGGCCTAAGAAGTCCTGCAGATGTTTGCGCAGGGCTTCCCGCACCCCAGGACGGCTGCTGCAGGGACTGTTGAGTGCATCCCAGTCCCTGCAACCCTGTTAGCTACGCAATCCTGGGACACTGCTGCAGGGGCTGGGGATCGCGTCGTTGCCTCCCTCCCGCCCCCACCAAGACGTACTGTGGTTATAAGGTTAAAATATAAGGTTATAAGGTTGAAATAAGGTTAAAAAGGTTAAACTGCTGCTATAAGGTTAAAATGTAATTGGAATATACTTTGGGTGTCTAAACCCAGTGTGTTATAATGATGGCTAAAGGTGTTAATGTGCCTGAGGAACCCAAAGTCAAACTATTTTGGAAAAGCTGTGATTGCGTGATTGCGTGACTGATAAATGGCTGCTCTCCATTTATT
This sequence comes from Tiliqua scincoides, assembly GCF_035046505.1. NCBI lineage: Eukaryota > Metazoa > Chordata > Lepidosauria > Squamata > Scincidae > Tiliqua > Tiliqua scincoides. The sequence continues at coordinate 50,120,999 of NC_089826.1, forward strand.
TCCCAACATCCACCATCACCTTCCGATATTTTCTGGACTATTCAGTTGCCTACTCTGCCTCCCATTGGATAATATTAACAAAAGGACGGTGAGGAAGCATGAACAGGATAAATACGACTGAACATTTTATGCATAATTCATAGTTTGGTAAGGGAAGTTGTGAAAAGAATTAATATATGCAATCTCAATTGCTTTATTATATTAATTCAGTCAAATACCTGCACCTCCGTCCTGCATTTTGTTAATACATGCAGCAAATTGCTAGGGCTGCGCTATTCAATACCTTTTCTTCCAGCGGAGACAATGTTGCTGATAATGCCAAACCAAAGACTTTCCCAACAACAGACTGAGTCCATGTAAGACACAATCCTGGAATAATAACCCTTTTCACTCAGAGCAGTGGGTGGCTTTTTTGGGCAGACTAGAAACAGGTAATTTTAACAGAAAAGAACAGCAAGAAAAAGCAACTTTCCTGAATGCTGACTAACATGTCAAACATATGCAATGAATTGCTTGCCCAGAAGGAAAAGGAATCTCATGGATAATCTTGCTTTTCTCCCAAATTTCCCAGTCAGGGCTGGATGGCCCCCTCCCTACCGCTGTGCATTTCTTTCTGTCCTATAACACAAGCTTCCATGTCAATGTGAGCACTCAGCATGGGCAAAAGAACTGACAAGGTATTGGGCCAGCCTGAATCTGGCTGAGGAGGATACATTAGGTGGCCAACTGATGGATGTTACCTGACCTGTCTGCTGCAGGGAGTCCTCTCACTCCCTGGATTTGAAAAGGAAGATGGTAACAGAGCAGGTGTGTGAAGGAGAGCCCACTTTTATTCTTCTCTTTCTTACTTCCTTTCCATTCCATTCACAACTTCCTTTCTAGATCTAGGGAGTGAGAGGAGAAACAGCAGCACCTGGCATACCCCTGGGCAAGGGAGGCAGAATTTGGCATGACATTTCAGGTGCCAGGAGGTCTTGGGCCAGCCCAGAGAAGATGAAGACAGACACCCTAAGTGTGAAGGATCAAATTTCTAATGATGCAGCCAAAGTGTCTTTAATTCATTCCCCTGTTCTTTAAAAGTCTGTCTTCATCCTGAGATTCCAGAAGCAGAGAAATACAGTGAAAAAGAAGTGAGAAGCATGTTTTTATGGGCATCCCATGAATGAGTTCCTCCACAGTATTTGAGTGAGTGGGCAAATTTAGAAGATATTCATACCAAAGAGATGAGATACTCAGTCTCTGGCATCTCCAGGTTGGGCAGAGAAAATACGCTTGCCTGAAACCATGAAGAATCATTATCTATTCAGGAGAATCCTTATCTGTTTAGGTCCATCTAGCAATCCTGAGCTAGATGGACCAATGGTCTTATCTTTTTCAGTATAAGGCAGTTTCTGGTGCATCTCTACCAATCTAGGCAAATGACCAACTGGAACCAGCCTCATACAAACCACTAAGAAGATGTCTATGGATTACCAGTGTGAGAGAATCTGATTATGTTAACTACATCTTATGGTTCACCTGCACTGAGATTTTGATAGAATTGAGAAATGTGATACACTTCCAAGCTCCTGTCTTGGGTGCATGTCAATGCCTGAAACTCTCTTGCCCACCCTTCTGTTCCTAGCCATTCACTCTGCAGAATGGGATCTCCTAGGGACCACTAGCAGCTTTGCATTCTGCACGATCAGCTTCCTAATTTCAAAGAGGGAGGGAAGTGCCAGTATAAGTTCAGAAAGCTCCCTAACAGAGAGACAACTACCTATGGCAAGACTACTTCTAATGTTACAATGTCATACACACAGCATCCACATTTGCATATAAAGACGTGCATGAATGGATGGTGCATGATGGCATGCATCTAGAAATCAGTCTCAGCTACTGCTTCCAGATTAGGACATTGGGCCAAAATAATATCTTCTGGTCATTCGATCTGATGTCTGTTCTACATAGCAGAACTAAGTGGGAAAATGCTGAAGTGGTAAGTGGATTGTACCATTTCAGGTGGAAGGCAGGGGGTATAATGAATTGATGCTGGTTTTCTATTTTGGGTAGTATTTAAGTATGGAAGAATTCAAAAGTGGTACCTCTGCCTATAGTCTGAAGGGTTCATTCTGCCACCATTCATTTTCCATTTCATATCCTCCGATTTCTACCACGTTGTTTCAATCTCATTCTGCTGCACTGCAGGCCAGATCTTAACCTAAAGAAGAGATACATAAACACAAAGTCTTAACTAATATTGTTTTTGTGTTCTTACTGAATTGCTGGAATATAGTAAAATGCATCCTCATTCTACTCCGTTTATGCAAAAAGTAGGTTTCTTTTACAACACTAAAAATAACCACTTTTGTTCTTTCTCCAGAACAATTTTGTCCCCTCTTCCTCTACATTCTGGAGCACATCTGAAGCACTAAGGGCCCAATGCTATCCAACTTTCTCACTCTAGTGTATCCACAATGCAGCCCCATGGAAAGGGCACAAATGTTCCCATACCTTAAGAAAGCCTCAGTGTCTGCCCCTCCACCACAGGATGTAGCACACACCCCACTGGTACTACTGCACCAGCACTGGAAAATTGGATAGGATTAGGCCCTAAGTCATGAGATATTTTCCATTTAAGAAATTTTTATGTGCCCTTCCATTAGACCCTTGCGAGGATTTTTTCCCCTTCCCCTTCTATTGTCAGACAGTTCTGTTCATTCTTTCAATCCTCTGAGTTCTGAGGACAAAGCCTAGCATAGCAAATGTTTGCTTGTTTGACTGAGGTTCAAAGAAGGTTAAATTTGTTCGTTTCGAACTGTTTAATTTCAATAGGTACACTGAGTGAAATTACTTTTAGGGCAGCAAACACAAGTGTTAGAAGGAAACAAAGGGTAGCCACGGACTCTCAGTGGCAGAATGAAACCGGACTATTCTCAAGTACCCAGCAAAAAAGCAAAAGACAAGATGCTCTTACTGGAAGGATGGAAACATGCAAGAGACTCCGTGTGCAGATAAAGATGGTAAGCACCTTTCCAATAACTCAGATCCTGTTGTAACAAAGGCATGAGAACTGATGTAGTATAGCAAATCAGGATTTTTCTGGTTTACTTCTTACATCTGCCATAAACTCACTAGGACTAGGTGACCTTAGGTGACACTGTGTGTCAGCTTAGCTTCAATATAATGATGCAATAACACTTCACATTAACACTACTTCCTTTAGTGCTAATTAGTTACAGCGCTCTTTGTCTCTGCATGACTGGCACCTAATAGTCAATAGGAGCACTGCATTCTGGACCAATCAACATCCATTTCCTGTCTATTAGACTAGCTCTGTTTTGTGCAGCATTAGACTTCCCTGGGATAGATCCTCCATATTATGAGAAAGTATTATTGAATTTACTTACTTTGCGAGTAATGTTGTTAGCTCTACCAAGATAATACTCATGAAGCAATATGCACACTCAAAAGTGCTATACAGATTCTAAGTATTATTATTAAATGTGAATAATAAAGGTATGAAACATGTTTTTCCATCAGGGACATGTAAACTCAACTGTGCTGTTGAAAGAGCACAAAATTTAACCTTTAATTCTTTTAATTTAAAAGAATTTAACCTTTTCCTTAGAAAATGGGTATGTGGGTATATCAATTTTTGTTAGTTATTTTTACTAACATTTTCAACAAATTTCGAAGGTTAGATCAGGGGTATCAAACATAAGGTCCAGGGGCCTGATGCGACTCATGGAAGCTTTTTATCGGCCCTTAGGCTCTCAGTTACTGAACAGTTGCTACTGAAAAGGCAGCCCACATGAAAATTGGGCTCTCCCATATCTTGAAATATGATCAAGATTTGCATATTTTCTCTTCTGTCATTTGCAGCTAATGAGAAAAAGTGCTGTTTAAGGACATCACATCCTGCCTAATGACATCACCTCTGGCCCTCAGCAGGCATCATGAATGCTATTGGCCCACTGTATGAAATGAGTTTGATACACATGGGTTAGTTGGATGCGGAAGAAAGTCATGGATCAACATAAACAGACTGTAATGCTCCTTAGCCAGCTTTTATTCTCTTTTTCCTCTTTATTGTTAAATTGTTACCATTTTATAAGACAATTAAAAATACATTAGTATTTGCCTTCATAAAGAGTGCATTGCTCTCACCTAACCTTTCGAATATCAGTTCCTTGCTTCCACTTTAGCAGTAAACCACTTAACTGTTTACAGGTTACCACCTAAATGGAGTTTTGCAACCATGTCAAGAAGGGAGTGGTAGCTATCCCATAGTTGCATGCTTTATACAGCCCTATCCTATCCTATCTCAACAACCCTGAGAGATAGGCAAAGCTAAGAAAGAGTAAGGCAAGGACACAGTGAGTGTTATGACTCACTGGAATCTGAACCTAAGGGCCCAATCCTATCCAACTTGCCTCTGCTACTTCTCTTCCCCTCACTCCCTGGATTGGAAAATAAAAAGGGAAATCAGGTAAGTGCTGAGGGCAGGAGTTAGTGGACCAGAGCACTAGAGGGGTGTGGATAGCAGACAGCACAAAGTTGGTAAGCGGGTGGAGCATTTAGCATATACTGACCAAGTGCTAGGACGTCTTCAACTGGCCTTGACTCTCTGCAAGCCATAATTAGACCTGTGCAATTTGGATGAGACTGTTTTGGGTTCAGAACAGGTTTTTAAAAAAATAGTTTAAACAGTTTCAACATTTAATTAGCTTTAATGGTTCTTTTACAGGATCAGTCTGTCTTCTATGAGTGATTCTATGTCTTCTATGTCTTCTAATGGGTTATTAGAGCTTTTGTGGTGTTTTAAAAAAAATGTTTCAAGCCTGAGGCAGGTGTGAACTTTCTCAGCAAAAGAAAATAAATGTTTGGAAAAACACAGCTTACATATGCCAATTTCCTGAAGTCAGCCAAGTTGCATATAACATAAAGCAGGCAGGCTTAAAAATTGCTGGGATGATCATTACAAGAAGGTATTATCATTCACCCTTTTAAAAATGGCCCCCTCTGGTGAGGATTACAATCAACTCACACTGATAAAATGGCTAATTACCTAGCTGTGAAGAGGTGCTTATTAAATTAAATCATTGGGAAGAGGTGATAAAGAAAATAACCAAAACAGAGAACAACAAAATTCTTGGTACAGGTAGGATTTTCTCCAGCTAGAAGGTGTATCCATTATGTAAAATTTTCATCAACAGTAATGAACATCCCATTTTCTTTAACTCACAAATGTAATCTGAAGCATAGGGTGAGATACAGTTGTCTCAAAAAAAATGTACACAGGTTTTAATGAGCTCTACTTCATACAGACTTCATTATAGAAAACTCCCACCATAAAAAATGAAGGGAAGCAACTGAAAAGATGTGTGGAACCATCCCAGCACAACAAATGTTCCCTTGCCTTGAGGAAGCCTCTATGACTCCCCCACTACCATAGGATCCAGTGTGTGCCCTATGGCATGGCTGGAAAGTTAGTTAGGATTGGGTTGTCACTGAGTCAATGATGTCAGCAGTATATCAATGGGGAACATTTCATGCACCTGGTCTAATTAACTAATTAATTGACTGGATCAAGCAACTGCTTCTGTGTACACCAGTGGTTTTCACATTAGTGGACTGTGACCCACCAGTTTGTATAATGCTTTCCCTGTTCCTTTAAGGGATGAGGGAAGGGGGGGCAGTGACACGATCCCCAGGATCTCATTGCTAAGGGGAGCGAGGGGGGTACTTTTATGTACTGTGGACTTCTGTAAGCAGAAGGAGGTGCAGGGAGCCCTACACAGCAGCCCACAGGCTTGAATGTGGAGAATCCACACGCAGACCACTTCTGGTTTCGCACTGCAGCCACGAGTGGTTTTCGAGTGCTGATTCCTTCTCAACAGTCCAAGCCTCAGGGAGCCCTGCAGAGTGCTGCCAGGGGCTCCCTGCACCTCCTGCATCTTGCAGAAGCCCACAGTAAGTAAAAGCACCCCCATTGCCCCCCTTAGCGATGCGATCCTTGCCCCTCCCCCGCAAAGACTTACTTAGGGAGTAACACTCCCTAAAAGTTTAAGAACCACTAGTGAACACCATAAACAGTATATGTGTCAATTATAGTATATGTGTGAATTGTAGCATAATAAATTTGACACTATAAAGTGTGTGTACATTTTCTAGAGAAGCCCTGCAATTGTTAAAAAAAAAAGTAACCTTTGAAAGAAGGGGCAATCGTAGGGGGGGTATTTATCCTCTCTGGTTTCATTAATCTTGCATAACAAAGAATTTTTTTCCTTTCCAAAGAATACCCCACTAAGAGCCTAGGGGCCAAAACATTCGGACTTTAATTGGAAATGAAATAAAACATCAAAAAGCTAAATCAAGTAGCTGGCTATAAGGAAATAACCAACATACACTGCAGCATGAGTTTTGTTTCAAACAGCAGCAGAGTCACCTTTGTCATGTTAAGAGAGTGCCTCTCCATGTAGTTGTTTAGATGTAGATCTTTCCCCACAGAGGCATTCCTTAAGGCAGTGTCAGGGAGAGAAAAATGCAAAAAGCTATGCAAGGACTCTCTACAAAGCACACTTTTAACAGGAAACATTCCAACAGTCCTCAGTGCTTCAGATTACATTTGCACAAATTCTTAACAGAGACTGACATGGCCTACTATGCAGCAGCTGTTCTCAAATGAAATTGCCAAGTTCTGTTTTTAACCATTCTGGCACAAGCACATTTTGTGTGAGGAACTGGAGTGTATTCACTTTTGGAATGAGAACATTGTGCATTCACTTTTGCTTTCACGAAATGGACCCGAGGACAAAATGGATTTTGTGCTGAGTGCCTCTTCCTTTGAAAGCATACATTTGTAGTAATAACACTCTTGAACTTTCTTATAAAATGCTATAGGAAGCATACAAATTGTTGTTATCTTCCTCCTTCTTGGCAACCTTCAGTCTCGAAAGACTATGGTATCGCACTCTGAATGGTGGTTCTGGAACAGCGTCTAGTGTGGCTGAAAAGGCCAATTCAGGAGTGACAATCCCTTCCACACTGGGAGCAAGTGCCTGGTCTGTCTCCCTGGCTATGGGCCTTCCTTCTTTGCCTCTTTGCCTCAGTCTGTTGGCCAAGTGTCTCTTCAAACTGGGAAAGGCCATGCTGCACAGCCTGCCTCCAAGCGGGCCACTCAGATATTAGTATTAGTATAATCTTAGTATTATCCTTACAATGACCCTTTAAAGTTTGGGAAGGCTTTCTCTGTTACAGATCCTACTGGTGAAATTCCCTGCTGGAAGATGTCCATGCATAAGAACAAAAGAAGAGCCCCAGTGGATCAGGTAAAAATTCCATTTAGTCCACCCTTCTGGATCTCACAGTGGCTCACCAGATGCCTCAGGGAGCACACAAGACAAGAGACCTGAATCTTGGTGCCTTCCCTTGCACCTGGCATTCTGGAGTAGCCTACTTCTAAAACCAGGACTGCCACTGAACTACACAGTTCAACTCTGCAACGGAGAGGTCCGAGGCAGCACTGTGTCAGCAATAAGGTACAATGGCCCAAATGATGCCTTCAAAAAAGGTGAGAGTAAGGCAAAGAAAGGAGGAGGGCCTAGAATGTAGGCATGGCAAGACCACTGGAGAATACTCTCTATTGGTGCAGGAACAACTGTGTGATGCAATTGCCCTTTCCCACATGCAGCAGCCATCCCTGGAGGCAGGGGCAATTTGTGAAAAGTGGGGCACACAAAAAGTGGTACTTGCAAAAACAAAAAGTTGAAGAACTCTGAATATAATATTGATCATTATTTTTAAAACTTGTACCTCATCTTTCTGCCTCTAAGGGACTCAAAGTGGTTCATGGATATCAGAAAAATTGTAATACCATAATAAAACCACAGCCCCAACAACAACAAAAATTTCACAGACCTATTTCACGAAGTGTTAATAACAGGCATAAACTTATGTTAAGTATATAATTAGAAATTTCTTAAAAGACTTTTCAAGCTCTTCTTTGCCCCTCCCCAGTGCTTTCCTATTAGTTTTTTCTCAGGTATTTAAAAAAGTCTGTTTTCTGGCCTCAAAGTTTAAAGCACCCTCTTTTTTTGTATTTGATCCAAAAGGTCTCAAGCTCTTCCTTTATCTGTTTTTCAACTTCCCAGGCTACATTATATTGCTTGTCATTAAAACGATGCCTCAGCCCCAGGAATTTTAAGAAGTGAAAGCTGTTCTCTCTAAACACTGTCGGTTTCAGTTGTAATCTGCAACAAATTTAATTCCCAGGAGAGGAAAACTATATGTGAAATATGTAGCTCAATCACTCCCTAAGATTCCCTGTGGTTTTTCCAAAATAATAAGCGTTTTCACTGTAACAAGATGGAATGGAAAATAAGGTTTGCATATAGTGCGAAACTTCAGCCATCAGGGACTGGCTTCAAGAAAGATTTTTCAGAACGGAAAAACAGTTATGTTTGTAACGCTGTGTGTAACTAACATTGCAGGCCCATCTCTCCCTCCCACACTCCTGTGGAGCAGCCCACATAGCAGCTGAGGCACTTATGAAACTTCTACTGATATACATTATAACTGATAAGATTTTTTTATTTTTTTTAGATGAAACCCTGAGCAACTTTCTGGAGTTTTGTGCTCCTTTCCACAAGTTGGGGCTATTACAGAAGCACTAGGAGCTACCCAAAATCTTCCCACAACTGAGATGGGGCCCAAATACCACTGCCCCTTAAGAGTGTTTCTCAAACTGTGAGTCGGGACCCACTAGGTGGGTCGTGAACCAAATTCAGGTGGGTTCATTTCAATATTTTATTTTTAATGTATTATTTATTTATTTATTTATTTATAGAATTTATGTCCCACCTTTCTGTCACTGTAAAGGGCAGAAAGACTTGATGCTACCATGGGATGTGACTGCATTTGGGGAAATGTAACAGACCTGTACTTTTAACAAGCTACTAGGTATATTCTTTTAACAATGGTAGTAAATGGGACTTACACCTAGATAAGTGTGAGTAGGATTGCAGCCTAGGAATGTTAAAAATTTTCCTGCTTGATGATGTCACTTCCAGTCATGACTTCACTTCTGGTGGGTCCTGACAGATTCTCATTCTAAAAAGTGAGTCCAGGTGCTAAATTTGTGAGAACCACTGCCTTAACTCCAAGTAGCACACCACTCCTTTATTTCACACTCCCTCTTCCCTTTTTCTGGCCTGGTTTAAATGATACACTCACCTCATAGTAAGTTGACAAGTCTCATGAGACTTACTTACTTCCTGCCCAATTTTATCCCCCCACCATTGGCACTAATGCAGTCACACTGGTGGAGCATGCACTGCATCCAATAGTGGGGAGGGCAATCAAACAGCCAGCAGGAAGTAAAAAAATTTTTTACTTACACCCTGGTAGGCTGCCTGATTACCTATGGGACTTCTTGGATGTATGCTAGCCATTCTGTACATGTGCTGCTGCTCCATCAGTTTACCTTAAGGGTGGAAGACTCCAAATGTGGTCCTAGCAGTTCCTTATAAAGTGGTAGTACTTCTTGTTGGCAACCTTCAGTCTCGGAAGACTATGGGATCGTACTCTGAATAGTGTTCTGGAACAGAGTGTCCTCTCCAGTGTGCGAAGCCTGGCTAAAGAAGGTATGGAGGGTAGACTGTTACCCATGCAGCAAATCCCCCCTCTCCATGTCACTGAAATGGTCCAATGGAAAGGCAGAAGCCAATACGATTGGTTCCAGCGGCATCGGAGGAGTTGCCAGAACATGACTGTGTTCAGCCATTAACTTTCTCAGGGACTCCAGCTCCAGATTTTGCCTCGAGGTTGACTCCTGAAGCCTTTTCCATAACTGGATGTAGCCACAAGGCAGTGGAGGTTTGGGATCAGAGTTTTCCTTCTCTCAGATGAGCTGCCTTCCCAGGCTAATGAGTCCCATCTACCCGGTGGCTGTTTAGTCACCTCTTACGATAAGTACAGCCATACTGAGGGCCTATTCTTATCCCCAGCCCCCAGGGGAAAGTGGTAGTACTAGGGCAATTTAAACTACAGTAACTGTTACATATGTAAGTTATGCGGGATCAAAATCCTGCATAGCTGATTGGCCCAGACTTATGGCTGGCCAATCGGGTGATGGATCGAAATCCTACCATCCAATTGGCCCTCTAGGTAAGGTTTCACTTGCAGCAATCACAGGAAGTCAGGGCGGAGTTAAAGGCTATAAAAAGCCAGGGATTTGCCTTTTATTTTGCTAGGTTCTGTCTGAAGATGGAATAAACATATTGAGCTGTTATCACTATGCATTTCTTTATTTGCATGGACCCACAATATAACAGTAACGGCAAGAGGGATGTGAACCTATTTCTTGACTGTGTGTTCCATTCTTCACTGGGGGAAGTAGTTAAAATTTTGGAAAACTCACCAGGAGTTTGGAAAACTCACCAGGTAAGAAGAAATGTAGTCTTGGGCAGAAAAATGTGCATGAGAGGAGAATTCTGCTCCATCCTATTGGCTGATCAGACTTCACTTTAAATTGCTCTGTGCCCACTTCCTGTTTTTATAAGGATTTTATGACAGGCTGTATCATGCACATAGGACTGTTCCCATCACATCTACATTGGCCAGTGAGGCTCTCCAATTTGAGTTATGCACGGATGACCCACACTATCTACAGGCTCTGCAAGGGTGGATTCAACTAACAGTAGAATGAAAATATTTTTAAAATCCTCTGCCCCCTCCCCCTCCCCAGCCCACCACCACCAGCCACCCTTTGAAGTTGCACCCTGTGCAACTCCTGGCTCTGGCTCACAGCACTTCCCTCTCCTCCTCTTGCAGTGCCTCATCCTGCAGCTCCCTCCAGCCCAGAGATGCTTTGGTGGCTGTCAACCCAAGAGTAGCCAACCATCCTGTCACTCAGGCAGGCTGCCTCTGGGTCTTCCTCAATCCGCAAATATCACACCATTTTCTAGGGTCTTGAGCAGAGTCCACTTTACTCCCAAATGCCTGTTATCTCACCACCCCACTCCAGATCACTCTCTGCCACTACAGAAATTGATAAATCAAGCTCCAAGTGGTGTCTTTATCCCAGCTCATTTTTATACCAGGAGGGGCTGACCGACCCCTTGGGAAATTTGCTGGGTTTACAGAATTGTTATGCAGCATGATTTGAACATGGAGGCAGAGAAAGTTAACAAAGTGAAAGCTACCATCAAGTTAAGCACAGAGAGGCTTACATTCCATGTAAACATGAAAAAGGTGGTTCACTAACAAAGGAACAATTTGGAAGCCTCTAGAACTTTGGGAGAATTCTGTGCATATTTAAAGGGGGGGAAATGGTGAGGATCCTGCAATCACACCTGGAGATTTTGTAGCTCCCCTGGGAGAAGGGGATGATCGGGTAACTGCATTTGGGATTTGGATTATACATCTCCTGTGCAATTCATTTGGATGTGTGCGTGGGTGGAATGCTCACACATCCTTTGGAACTTATCGGCCAAATCTGTGGCTACAAGCCACTGCTTCCACAGTTATAATTTTTCCATGACCCATCTTCTGGAACTTTCAAACTGAAAATGCAAGAATGGCTGCAGCTTTCATTAAGTTTGTTCACATCTAACGTTATTGTTGCTTTCATCCTGAACTCAGCGAGGAAAGTACCAAATGATATGTGACAAGGGAATAAATCCATCTCCAACAGATGCACATTATCTTGAACACAGAGAAGGAAAGATTCTTTTCCTGCTGAGAAAGAGCACCTCTGTTTTGAGCAAGAGCAGCACACTGTCTGTTCTCCCATTGGGGCTTTCAGCATTGAAGTTGCCTGCATCTTGTTTGAATTGGCATGGGCATCTGTCTTGATTCCTTTGATCAGTCACTTTGGAAAGACTCCCATATGACCCCCAACTCTCTTCTTACTGGCAAACACCCCCACTCCCTGCCAGTCTGGCAGAACTGAGCTTCCACCACCCAACCCCTGCAGCTTCTCTTCCTAGCCAACCTCCATCCACCAACAGCTGTGTCACAAACCTGAATGATCTCATCTTTGGTAAACACCTGCGGCTGATCCAGTCAGTATTAGCAACATGTGGTAGTCCATGAGGTTGACAATGGTCAATACACAAAATTAGGGTGGCTTGAGGAATTATGGCATGTAGAATTCTATATTTAATATCTGTAGAATACAGATATCTGTATTCTGTATTTAATATCTATCATTAATAAATACCGTTAAACTGGGCAAAGAGGTACTTTTTCAAGTGGTGCCCCTCTTATACAGTATTTAGCAGGGGAAGCATAACTGTTCCTCTTCATTCCAGCACAGCGATTTTTTTTCTAGTAGCTGTTGCTTGTATCCTTCTACATCGTTTTAGATTATGAGCCCTTTTAGGACAGGAAGCCATTTAGTTATTTGATTTTCTTCGTAAACTGCATTATGAACATTTTATTGAAAAGTAGCACATAAATATTCTCAATAATACTAATCAATAATTTCAATTTTCCTCCCAACCTAAGCAATATGCAGGCTGCCATCCTTTTATTGTGAACTTGGACACAAAGTACTGTTCACAATTGCAAAGGGATGTTGGGGTGGGGTGTTGCTTTTGCTTACTTTATGGGGGGGGGGGCTAACATGCCTACGTAAGAAAATAAAAAATAAGCTATGGTGTAATAAGTGTTATGGATTATTGAAATGAACTCGACAATAATACTGAAAGACCCATTTTATTTCAGCAGCACCTGTTTTGAAAGTGCAGACACTGAAATAGTTACAGAATGCCTAATGGGGATATCAGAAAGCACATTCTTGCTTGTTTTGCATTACTCATGTTTGGTTTGCATGGAATTGTGGGGGAAGGGGATGTCGTCTGCCATTGCGGAGACAGAGCACATATCCTTCTCCTGAGATGGTCTAGAAGGGAAGTGATATGGAAAAAGGGCAGGAAGGAAATAGTGTTAAGAACCACACCATCTGCAGGGACCATAAAGGGCAGATGGTCTCAGGTGACTGGATGGTATACTGCCCTCCAGAGTCCTGCAGGTGGTGTTGCATCCAAATTTCAACAGGAGAGCAGGTATGAGAAGCAGGGCCCATCAAGCCTGACCATGCCAAGAAAGGAGATTCAGGACAATAAGAGGATGGTTTGATTCAACCTGACTTTATGTAAGAAAGGATTATGCAGGGGTTCAAGCCTTTGAGAGGGCTATTTTGAGTTTTACTTCAAACCACAGAGATGCCTACAGGAACAAGGAGTAACAGAAACGTTGTATTAGTTCTTACAGCCATTTCAAGCTCTACAGCAGTGTTTCTCAAACTGCGGGACACACTAGGTGAGTTGCGAGCCAATTTCAGGTGGGTCCCCCATTCATTTCAATATTTTATTTTCAATATATTAGACTTGATGCTACCATGGTATGTGACTGCATTTGGGGAAACGTCACAGATCTGTACTTTTAACAGGGTACTATGAAGATGCTTTTAACAATGATAGTAAACGGGACTTACTCCTGGGTAAGTGTGGGTAGGATTGCAGCCTAGGATTGTTAAAAATTTTCCTGCTTGGTAATGTCACTTCCGGTCATGACATCACTTCTGATGGGTCCTGACAGATTCTCATTCTAAAAAGTGGGTCTCAGTGCTAAAGGAGTGAGAACCACTACTCTACAGTGGTATTAATACTGTTAATAATACAGGGAACATGGTGTAATCTTCACAGCTCGATGACAGTTCCTTTTTTATTTTTTGGGATTTCTTTATCCAGGCTAGAGGACAGAAGGAGGCACCTAGAAAACCAGACTGTCCAGCTTATCATTTTTAATCTTTTATAATCACAAAAATATAAGAGGTGATGTGAATATAAGAGGGAAAGAAAGGAAGAGGCAAAGTTTAGAGTGGGTGAAGATGACCAAATAAAGATAAATACTTTAGTTTTATTCCAGTTTGGGTTCAGATCAGGACCAGCCTACTAATGAACCCCAGCAAAGTGACTGGCTCAGGTGGTGGACTGGCTGAGCAGTGATCACCTACTTTGGTTGGTTGGCCTTCCCCACTGTGGCAGTCCTGCTGCCATGGCTCCTTCTCTGGCTCCCTGTCTTAAAAAAGACAGAGGACCTGTCTGAAAGGAAATATGACACCCTCTTCATTTAATGCCCTCTGCCTTTTCGCTTCTTTTGAACTTTTCATTTACTGCCTGCACTAGGCAGTAAGCAAGGGAAGATGGAAAGTGAGGAGACCGTCAGGGCACTAGTGTAGCTACAAGGGGGGCAATGTGGTATGTATTGCAGGTGCCACAACACACCATGTACGGCCCTTCCCACGCACTGTCAGAGCCATTCTGGGCAGTGACAGCAACACGCATTGCTGTCGCTGCCCAGCATGGCTCCAACGGCAAGCGGGAGGGGCAGCTTACAAGGCACATTGTAGCTCCTGCAATATTTACTGCGCTGTTCCCCCTTGCTAATGTGTCAGGGCAAGGGGGCAGAGATATCACAGGGATGGAGGGAGGGAACAGAGAGTGATTGCAGGAGCAGGAACCAAGACATAATCATGAGGTAACAGGAGTTAGTGGAAGACTACAGGGGTGGTTTGGGGGCAGGTAATTGCCTGTGCGCAGTTGGAGCGAGGGAGAAAGATTTGGTGTACAGTATATGATACACTTTGTATGTGATGGGAGGGAGATAGGATAAGGAACAGGAATGGATGCCATTAAGTGCCACCAGTTGTTGAAAGCTGCAGGCAGCCTCCACCACTCCATCCCACCACACCAACAAACTTTTGAATGCCACCAACTACTGACAAGGTGCTTTAAAAAAAAACACACACATTCTATTCTGCAGTCAATCACTGTTGCCAACACTGAACTCATATAGATCCGGTTTAGGAGTCCATAATTAGGCACACCTGCTTGTCAATTAACTTACATCCTTGTTGAGGCATTTGCAATAGCTCACTGCACTGGAGCTATTAACCCTCACCTTGACACCCGTCAGTAACTTGCTGTATGTGCTGCCTTGCATGCAGACTATCAAAAAATAGAGCAGTCATTTGTTATCCTGAGGGTAGAATGCAAGACTGTTAACAAGAAAGTAAGTTTCTATTACCACAAATCCAGGACTCTTACTATGACAGAAATCTGATTCAGGTTATTTACTTACAGCCGGCCTAACTTAAGACTAAGAAGAGTGTCAAAAGATCTTCAGGTGCATGAGTACCCCTCACAGTAATTTCTCCCACTCTGACATTCCACTGACTCCAGCACTTCCAAAGAGCCTCCCTGACGCAATTGCTTCACCCCTTAAGTATCCCAACAGCCCTTCCTCTCATCCCAGTTCTAGTCATTCCTGCAGCCACGTGTACCTGAGTACACAATAATGTGTGAACAGCCCATATTGAACAAAGTGGTACTTCTTTCCAAGTAAAAGCTAATGCAGCCATTACACTTGCCACATCATGCAGGCTCTCATATCGGGATGGTGAAGTTGTTTTGTATTGCAAAACATGTGCGGGATGCATGGCGATTTCTTTCCTTAGCACTCTCAGGAATCCACCTCTTGGATCCTCAATATGGCATCGGAGATTATGCTGTGGCATTGGTGATTGTACTGGAATCATCTGGAAATCACTTTCCCTTTGTTTTTTCCAGTTTTTTTAATAGCGTTTCTCTGCTGCATTTGTTTTTCCACTCTCCAGCTTCTTCATCTCTCAGTGTCCTTCTGCTAGCTTCCTTGCTGCTAGTCCTCCTCTCCCAGCTTTCTTTATTTTTAACCCTTGCATCACTTTTTATTTCCTCTTGGTTGTTCATCCTCTTGTTTCTCTTAATTTCATTTCCATTCTGATCAGTATTTTCCCCTTTTCTTACCTTTTTCTTAAGATAAGAATATTCACTATTACGTGGACATTTCCACATAACTATTCTTTCAGGGTTCTTACCCCACCTTTGTATTAGCTCATGTCTTGTTTTGACTTTCTTTTTGTTACTGAAGTAACCATGGGTTTTATTGTGAGTTGCTGCAGTAGCCCAAGAAGTCATGAGGACCTCCAACTCTAGGCTTACAATAACATTTAAAAATCAACCAATAGTATCAGGTGATTCATAAGTGGTCTGCTGACCTACAGAAGCATCACATGACCTAGGGCTCAATCCTATCCAACTTTCCAGTACCAACACAGCCACACTGGAGCTCTGACATAAAGGAACAAACACTTCCTTACTTTGGGGAGGCCTCAGTGACTGCCTTTCCACCACAGGATTCAAAATACGCCCTGTTGGAACAACTGCATCAGCACTGGAAAGCTGGATAGGATTGGGCCCCCAGTCAGCTGACCTACATTGGCATCATCAAATACTATTAATGATAACAATAATCAAGGGGGTCTATTCAAACTTTTATCTCTCAAACTGTATTTGAGAGTGACTTTAGCAACAAATCTTAGCAGGAATAAAGCTATAACTATCTTTGGTGTGGTTAAGAGCTGTGTAACAATTTATTTCATGGATAAAACCAGAAATTCTTTTTTTGTTTTCTTACTACCCATTTCCAACAGTGGCATTCCTGAAGGGGGACAGGAGGGCAAATGCCCCGGGGCACAAAGTGGCCTGCACCACTGCCACTGCCGCTCATCCTCCAGATCCCTTCTGAGGGCCAGGCTGGCTTCACGCAGGTTCCCCTCACACTACAAAAGCCTTCTGATGTTGCCAGAGGGCCATTAAACATTATTTCCAGTTTTCTAACAAAAACCAGAAGTAGTGTTCAAAGGCTGTCCGGAAACCTCAGAAAGCTTTTGGAAGGTTAGGGCACATCACGTGAAGCTCCAATAAGTGGAGGGTGATGGGGGGGGGGTGATGGAGGCATGTGGACCAAGATCGCGACTGATTTCCAGCACAATTTTGAAAGCTGGTGCTTAAGGAAATAGCTAACATATTATAAATATTCTCCACATGCAGTTGTTAGGAGATTATATCATTATGAAATGTTCAGTGCAGTTCCAAGGCTCAAGTTCCAACAGAACCTTGGGAATGTGCCCCTGATACCATTGCACCCCCAAGCTTTTAGACAACTGTAGAAAGTATAAAGATGGGCAGAAAATTCAACTTAAGGACCATCCAGAGCTGAAGCTAAACAAAAATTGCCTTTTTTAAGGTCAAATAATATGTAAGGAGTTTCTGCTTTATTGCTTCTACTTTTGTGAAACATTTTGATATACGTATAGGTGTCCAGGTATGTATCCACAGAGAAATAGGCACTCACTGCTATTTATTACACTGCACACATTCTTTCAGGCACTGTATAAGAACTGCAAGATCAACATTTTCTCTCATATTAAGATGCCACTTGAGACCGACTCTCCACCTCAGACTATTCATTGCCAAAGATTGAAAAAATAATCATAGGTGCATGCCCAAGAACTGAAGGAATCTCACAATTTTCTCTTCTGCTGCCTCAGATCCTTCTCCAGAGAATTCTCAACTTTGGAGAACAGCTTTTCAGATAGGGTTCAGAATCCCAGCATGTAGCCCTTTTGATCCTACTAATAGGTAGGATGAGTAAGGCATAATGTATGGAGGTCTGTATTATACTAGGGACAACTGGATTCAAATCCCTGCTCACTGGGTGGCCTTGAGCCAATCTCACTAGGTCTAGTCATTTGTTATGGTGAACATACACACACATTATTCTGTAAACATGCACACATTTTCAAGTGAATATCTGTACATGCGTACATTAAAAAACCAACAAAAGAACGGGACACAAAAACATTATGGATTGCATACACTACTCTACAATTTATTTATCACATTTTTATACCACCTTTCCTCCAAAGAGTTCAGGGTGGTGCACATGGCTGTTCCCCTCCTTTTTTCCTCACAACAGCCCTGTGAGGTAGCTAAGGCTGAGAGAAAGTGACTGGCCCAAGGTCACCTAAGAGGCTTTGTGGCTGAGTGGGGCTTTGAACCTAGATCTTCCAGGTCTGAGTCCACCTCCCAAATCACTACACCACCCTGGCTCTCAGTACAATAACTTGTGTATTGCACATACAGATCAACAATCATGTGTAGGGTGTCCATAGAGTCTATGCACATTGAACATAATGTGTGAACAGAGCTACTATCTTAGCCTAATCTTCTTGACAGGATTGTTAATGGGGACAGAATGGAATTAACACCATATTTGCTGCTTGTAGTTCCTTGAGAAAGGGTGAGTTAAAAAATATTACGGGAATTATTTCCACCACTTTATGCCAATGTTTTTACATGTTTACAATCATGCTTCGAAATAATGTACTTAATATTTTTTTAAGAATACATTATTAGTGCATGCCCCCAATTTTAAAAATATAGAGTAGCACCATAGTTTCTCTTCTGGTGAAGCAAGAATTCTTTTCTTGTTCTGATAGCGTTGCCAACTTGGAGTCTCTAAGAATCAGGGGCTACTGAAAGCAATCCTGGAGATTTTAGCAGGGCCTCCAAGCATTTCCAACATTATAACATAAATGTTGGGGGGTTGTTTGGGTGGGGAGGAATATCCACATCATCAGAGAAGGCCCAAACTGGGAGAAATGACTGGTCTTCCTTTGTATAAGGTGCCAGGTTGTCTGTCTAGAACAGGTTCTCCCTGTAGCCAGTCCCTAGTGCAGGGCTGGCAATCTTTTCAGGTAAAGGAGCTGAACTGGCGGGTTGCCAAGCTCCCAGAAGTGGCTACACAGAGCTTGGCTTGGGAGGTGAAGCCGCCTGCCCTGCTCAATTTACTGTGCACCAGACAGGGAATGGCAGAGCCTCCTGCCCAAGCTCCTTCCCCATCTGGCACATGACAAACTGGGTAGGAGGCTTTGCCTTCTAAGCCAAGCTTCATGCGGGTCAGATGACTTTGGGTGGTGGGCCATAGGTTGCCAACTGCTGCTCTAGTGCTTAATTTCTTGCACCACCTGGGTCTTTCAATAAACCAGGCTAAATAACCAGAGAAAGAGTGGCCTTTAGGAGGCAGTACGAAGCAAGGTGAGGTCAGCTGACCCCTAGGCCTTATAAAATCCACATTTCCAAAGCTAGCCTGACAACCTGAGAAACATGTTGAAGTAGCAAGACAGACACCTTCCTCTTGGGCCTGCTTGGTGAACTGATTACCCAGTATTCAACCTGGCCTAACTGCGCCTTCTGCCTCTGCTAGTCTCCAGCAGAGACCTGCAGACCAGCACTGATCACAGCTGTATGACATTTTGTTCCACTTCCTGTCTTCCTCTGTAGGAGAGATAAGAGGTGAGCGATTGTGCTATTTGCTTTCTGATTGCCTTCAAAATCTTTTGCATCTAGTAACAAGTGCCAAATTGTAATTGACACCTCTGTCCTCCTTTGCAAAAGTATTTCTTTCAGGCAATGAAACATCTACATGATATCCTGTTCAGCATTAAAGAGAACATCCATTCTATCATTTTCAGAGTAAGGGAGAATCTAAATACAGTAACTTGCTTTGTTGTTTGCTTAAGGCATTTTTTGAAAGTCTTTTTCCAGTTTTTTCATTAATTGTAAACTTTTAAAAAGATAAGCATAATCTGTGGGGAAAGGTCATGATGATTCTACTTCAGAGACAGACAGAAAGACCGATCCCCTCTCCTTGATCCAAATAATCACTACAATCTGGCTATTTCCTGAGAAGGGATTTAAGTTGTCCCATGTTTAATTAAAAACAAACTCGTAAAGATCTCAGTTAAACAATTTGGATGTAAAATATCCCTCTCTCTTTGTTCTCATCCCTTTTGTTATTGCAGTTTTGTTTGATCACACAGACATGATGCTTCTTTTGCTGTGAAAATGCATTTCCCCCTGCTAAAAGCTAGACTGTCTGCAGTGCTGAACAGAATCCTGAAAGTACAGCTCACGTTGGTGTCAACAGCTAATTAATTTCCTTCCCATCCTCAGATTTCACAGTGCACTTATTAGATGGGTTACCATTGGTTACTGTGGTCTCGTCCCATTATTCCCAATGCAAATGATGACTTGCAACTTCAGAGCTAGCTGGTGACAAACTGTACAAGGTCTCATGATAAGTGTGAAATTAGCATGTGTCTCTCAGCTGTTCCACACAAAATACATGATGTCAGTTCTTGCCCTAGTTTCTGGTGATACAGATAGATTTTTTAAATAGATTTTCTGCCACCACTAGAAATGCAAAGCCATTTATCTAGAAATGAAGCCAGGGCCATCCATGATATTTTCAGCAAACACAATAGAATAAGTAGTGCTCAAATTATAGAAGTAAGGGAGCGCTTAATGAGCTCTAGAAGGCCTACCTGAGACTCCCCTGAATTTTAAATCAATCATGGCCCCCACCCAAATCCTTCTAAAAACAGTCAATATGTAATAGAATTTACTGGTATCACCTATGCCACTGCTGTGAAAAGTCATATATAGTCTGTGACAAGGTGAAGGCACCCACTCAAGGACTGTGTTGTAAGTATTAGGGGTGTGGAAGTGGTTTCTGCACATCAGGAGCACCAAGGTGAGGGAAGGCATCTGAGGACCAAATCCTATCCAGTTTTCCAGCACTGGCGCAGCCATGCCATCAGGGCATGTGCTGCATCCTGCAGTGAGGGGGCAGTCATGGAAACATCGCGAAGGTAAGGGTATGTTTGCTCCCTTTCCTTGGGGCTGCATTGCTGCACTGGCATTGGAAAGGTGGATAGGATTGGGGCCCTGAGTTTCCCTGTGTCCACAACTGCACAGTTAGTTGAAGATGGGGGGGAAAAAAAATCAAAGCACTCAACCAACGTTTCTCAAACTGTGGGTCATGAGCCAATTTCAGGTGGGTCCCCATTCATTTCAATATTTTATTTTTAATATATTAGACTTGATGTCACATGGTATGTGACTGCATTTGGGGAAATGTTACAGACCTGTACTTTTAACAAGCTAATATATATATTCTTTTAACAATGATAGTAAATGGAACTTACTCCTGGGTAAGTGTAGATAAGATAGCAGCCTAGGACTGTTAAAAAATTTTCTGCTTGATGATGTCACTTCTAGTCATGACATCACTTCCGGTAGGTCCCGACAGATTCTCATTCTAAAAAGTGGGCCCCAGTTCAAAATGTGTGAGAACCACTGCACTGGAATGAGGAAAAATTCAGCACCAAGAGATTTTCTGCAAAGGCCTTTAAACTATCCTGCAGCATCATGATGGAAAGAAGCTGGATCAGAATCAGAACAAACAGATGCCGGTTGCATTGATGTGCTAACTGGGAGCAGCATATTTTACACTTTTTTTTTTTGTTTTTAGAGCCAAATTCTCTGTATAATGAGAAAAGGTTATGGGCCCTGACACAGGCAAGGAAGGAATGAATCTGTAGCACATTTGAAAGACTGCACATTACCAGAAGTTCTTCAGCTCTGTGAGTTATCAGATAAAACCATTTGTCATCCAGTTTCTCTGTAGTGTATGGATGCCACGATCAACTTGCATTTATTGAGGATATACAGCCTTTCACTTTAACTTTGTGGTTACAAGGGATCCTACGTGTAACTGTTATTTGATTTCAAGACTGCAGTACATTTCTGGCATAGTTTAATCCTTTTTTTATAATTGAACGTTTTAGCCAAAGTAGAAACAATAGTTCTTCATTAGTAATGCATCATATCAAATACAGGTCATGTCTCATTATCCACTGATTTGGCATCTACTGATTTGACTCACCACTGATATCGAGATCTACCTTTAAATGCTGTGTAACAAGGTAAAAAGGGACCAAAATCCCATTTCCTACCTGCATACTGTTAAACTGCACTGGTTGCAAGCTTCTCGGGGTTAAAGATAGGTTTAAAGACCCACGGCTGGGTATCTTGCTTCTTCACTGTTGTCCCAGAATACATTGGTATAGAGCAAGAAACCTGGAAGTGGATCTTTAAAGTTATTTTTCCAGTGATTTGGTATCCACTGACTTTTTTTTTTATTCACTGAGGGTTCCGGAATGGAACTCCAGTGGATAACAAGGCCCGACCTGCCATTCTTTTGACTTGATTAGCAGGGAGAGAAAGCTCTACCACCAAGAATGGCTCAAAACTCATTTTTCTAATTATTGTCATTATGTTTATTTGGAATAATGCATAGCAAAGCAAGTCTCAAACCCCTTGTCAACACTTTCCAGAATGTTAAGTTACTTTTAGTTCTAGACTGGCAAACCAAGTCATCATGACAAATGGTGTTTTGCTATAATACTGTAGATACAGTGCAGAAGACCTAGTCTAGAGATTTGCACATACAGTAATGGATTCCATACTCCTAGCCACACAACAGATGGGCACTACTAAATATGTGTTCTAGTGATGAGTTGCACTCTGGAGAAAGTTCAATGAGTCAGATTTCTCATCTGAATTTCCACCCAGCCTCTGCCTTGCACTTTGGAGTTCAGTTTTAATTCTGAAAAATAGAGCTTTCCAGGCGGAGTCAACCATGGGAAAGTGCGGTGTTGGCTTTGAATCCTTTGGGTGGCTCTGACTGCCAGAGGGGAAAGAGAGGGCTTGGGGAGTGGAGCTGTAGCTCAGTGGTAGAGCACATGTTTTGCATACAGAGGTCCCAGGTTCAATCCCTTCAATTCTCCAGCTCCAATTGGGGAATGTTGTCTAAAACATCGGAGAGTTGCTGCTTGTCAGTGGGACAATGGACCAATGATCTGACAGTATAGGCAGCCTCCTTTGTTCCTTCCTACTGTATTAATCACTGATCTCTGCAGCTTTTCCTTTGGTTTCAATACTACCCACAATTACTTTGGGGGAAAGTCTTATGTATTTAATATTAGGGCCATTGTCTCACAATGCCTGGTAGTTTTGATAGCAGTCATTTAATGCCACTGAAGAGTGTGTGTTTTACAACGCAAAACTTATTCAGCTCAATTGAATCATTAATTTTCTTTATCTATGGATGGAGGAAGCGAATACATGATTAGAATGGAATATAAATACTGAAAGATCTGATAGTTTTTACAGAGGACAAGAATTATTCACAAGCAAGCATGGAGAGTCTGCAGTTGAAGGTGGCCTTAAAATTAATGATGCATGTGTATGGCTCCTGGAAGAGCTCCCCAGTGGTTCTCTATTGGCTGTGACAGTACATAAACCTTTAGCCAACCAGAACATTCTAATGTAGAAATTCAGCCTAATCAGGTCTTCTGCTGGAAAAAGAACACTAAGGAAACTGTTGAGGGCTGTTTTGGCTAACAATGTAATGAGTGAAGAATGGCACAGTTCTTATAGAAACTGGCCACCCTTGCCAATTTGCCTTGCTCCTCTAGATGAGCAGTCTTCTTATTCACATTTTTTAGATTTAATTATTCTCTCATTTATAGCACAGGGTTGAACTGGATTAATTCCAGTTCTGGGTTCTGACCTGAAGACCTTGAGATCTTGGTTACTGAATGATGTCATTGGGCCCAAGTTTGGGACTACAGCCTGCTGTGTCCTTCCCATCATTGTTGAATCCCTCCCTACCACCTGCACAGTCTTCCAGGTGTGTGTGGGGAGGCAAATTCAGGCCAGGAAGGGTGCAACAGGTTGGAAGCCTTTAGATCCTGTGCTTACACCTCAACACAATACACAGTGCAATTCTAACTTGCACTGGAACAGGCAGACTGGTGGGCCTGCACTGTATCCAGCCCAGGTTTCAGGCTGTCTAAGGCTTGGCCCAAGGCAAGGGCAAACTTTTCCCCTTATGCCAGGAAGAGCTGCAGCAGCCCTGATGGGGCTACTCTGATCTGCACCACCAAAATTGGTGGCACCAATCAGCAGCCCAGGACTTCCCCAAGCCACCCAAGAACAGGGTGAGATTCATCATAAGTGCTGGATCCTGGCCCTGCCTCTCTCTCCCCGCTCACCCACCCCCGGGAACACCCACTGCCCATCCTCCCCCACCCCAAAACACCTCCAACACTTGGCCAACACACACTCACCCATCCTTGCTACCCATGTTGGCACTACCTTCCCGAAGAGTGGCACATAAGTGCTTTACAGCACCTTTGCAACACTCTTTGGCTAGTGCAAGAGACTTGCGCCGGATGAAGGGGTGCTTAAGATTGCGCCCACAATGGGGCTAGACGAAGGAAAACCTGGGTCTTTGGGAGGAGCTCCACTTGCATTTCAGATATCTGGGGACTTGAATAAGACATCCAGCTTGGGTCTGAAAACTGCTCCGCATCCCCAAATCAGAGATTTAAAAAACTGTTTAAGTCAGAATTTGCTGGCCACTTGGTGAATAAGAGTATTCAACTGTGAACTGATGCCATTGCATTGTGAAACTGAAACTCCACATCTTCACTGCACTTTCCTCATGTTTGCTTTGGTCTCAAATTCCAAAGGCTGCAGTCTTCCCACAAGTGACAATCAACATGGTGTCAATTCAAGAGGAGCTCGTGATATGTTCAGGTGTAAGTCTACAGAACTTTCTCAGTAGAAGGATGAGATATGTGAAACAAAAAATATCAGTGGTGATATTTCAAGATACGTAGGAATTCACATTACCCAGTTGCTCAACAGTGTTGTTCTGCAAACGATCTTGAGAGATGTAGTGACTCCAGATATTAATAGCCTGGCAACACACCTACAACTTTATTAGAGAACGAGATCAATACCTTGTAGATAAGGCATGCTAAGCTGATCGGTCTCCATGTGTCATTTTATGGCATTTCACCCTCAGGTTGAAACATAATGCAGAGGCCAGAAAATAAAACTGTTAGAGCAAAATTCCATCACATTATGCTACTGATTCAGTGGTCAGGAAGAAAGCATAAGAGAAGAAAAATAGGCACCAGGTCCCCAGTTGTTAAATTTGCCAAATACTCTGCAGGTGTTCAGCTGAAAGTACATCCAGCTTTATCTCTTTCTCTGTTTAAAAAGCCATAAAAAAACCCCATTCTGCACAGTGTGCATTTGGTAATTAGCATATCCTTAGTTAAGCTACATAATCTAATAAAGCATCTTAGCAATGGTTTAAAAGTTTCTCAGTCACACACAGAATGTGGTTGTAACTCTTCTTTTTTTTGGTGGGGGGGGGAACCCATATAAAAAGGAGCATGTTGCCGTGATCCCGCCCCAATCACTCAACCTGGAAAGAAATCATTTTATTAGTAACTAGGGAAATTGCAACTCTGTATTTAAAACAGATTCTGAGTCCATATTTTTGGCACCTGTTAACCTGAGATTCTCCTATATTATCATAGCTAATTATGCTAATCCTGTTTTGATTCCTCAGACAAAGGAACTGGGGAACTAATTTGCCCTATTAGAAAAGGAAAATCACAGGAAAATCACTCTTTGCTGTCCACCAGAGGAATTTACCAGAGGGCATCCCATTACACTCTCATCATAGCTCCCTGCTTTTCTTAAAACTTCTCTCATGGATCCATATAACACTTGCAAGTTTCAGTCACAAATATAAATATAAATATAAATTTTCCTACCCATTTTAAATGATCACAATCTAAAATTGAAAAATTGCTTCATAAAAATATTCCTAAATCAGAGACTGTATAGATCCTTCTAAAGCTTTCTTAACCCCCTCCTATTATCCTTATCCCCCGCCTCCATCTCCTCTGACTACCAGCTTCCAACCACCACAGCTCATGATGATTCTGCCTGGGTACATACGCACAATAGAAACAAAATGGCCTCCATTTTAAACAAACATGAGAGCATCCCTTAAGTTCTGCTATTTGTATTCTGTGACGTTTCTGCAAACAGTTTCTTTTGAATTTGTCATTTTATACAAATAACACAACCAGCATATTTAAACGATCTACAAAACAGAGAAGTTATGAATGGTTCTACTTATGACAATATAAAGCAATACGTCTATTACACAGAGGCAACATTATTGCCAGAAATGTACGCACATCACACATGCAGCAGCATAGCTAGAGGGGTGCAAATCACCAAGTCTTTCACGGCGCCCAACCATGCCATATAAGCAGCGCCTCCCCCTTGCCACTGGAACCAACTGGGACAGTGAAAACAATGTGGAAGAGATGCCCAATCACCTCCACCACTAGTGCTATTTTAAAATACATACACACACAGACAAGGACAACTAAGTGTTTAAAGTTATGTGTGATTTGACCCTTATATTTACAAAACCCCTGCTCAGCCATGAAGCTTCCAGGGTGACCCTTGACCTCTCAGCCTCACCTACCTCACCTCCTTTTGTGAGGACAACAGGAGGGAGTGGACCACGTATACCACTCCAAACTCCTTAATGGAAGAACAGTATTTAACTGAAAAATAAATAAATTTTTCTTCAATAAATAAAGGTATTTTCAGGCCACCGCCTGCTAGTGAAAGGTAAGGTGGCAGTGAGAAAGAGAGGACCAGGGGAGTATCTTGGTGGGGAGGGAGCAGGAAGGGAGGTAGAGCAAGGGAGGGCGAGGGCAGGAACAAGGGAAGGAGAGGGCAAATCCAATCCTCTCCCTCTCTATTTCCATCTCCTTTACATGCCTCCGTCCTGTGCCAGCAACCTAGCTGGAGCAAGACAGAGGAGTCCTGTAGGGGATATGGGACCAGCTTTTCCCATGGCAAGGGAACAAAGTTCACTTACTCTGTGGAGACCTCTCCAACTGCCCCTCCCACCATAGGATGCAGTGCATACCTCCTTGGTGTGCCTGCATGCATCTGTAGGGGGAGGCAGGCTTTAGGTTGGTGTGGGCTGTGAGTCACCTTTGTGACAAACTGCTTCTTTGGATCCTGCTTCTGGTTCAGTTTTTATGGTCATAGCAAGCATCTCATTCTGGTCCAGCTCAGCAAGAGGGCAACACCAAGATGGAATTTGCTCAGTTCTTCTTACAATGTAACCGTGGAAGTGTCCATTCTGAAGTCAAGTCACTGCGAACTGCAGTGTCGATCAATTTCCTTCATTCTAATCTTGGTGCTAAAAAAGGAAGATTGCTACATCTCTGTACTCAAGAGAAAGCTTAGAATGTGTTTACTAAGCTTCTTTCGATGCTATCTAGTAGGCATCTGCCAATGAAGTTAAGCATCCTCCTCTGATTGCTCTAGGCCAAGACAGTAAATCAAAATACCTCATTTATGGTCTCCTGAAACATCATGTAGGACAGCTGCCATCTAATTGAAATGCTAAGTTACAGAAATCACCGCTTGCAAAGCACCAGAGAATCTTATTTACTTACTTCCAAAAGGAAACGTGGGAGGTTTGAAAACCAAAGGCCCTATTCTTGTGTGCCAAATGCAAACTAAGTGCAATGACACACCATTTAGCTAAGAAACAAGTCATTACTGGACCAATAACTAGAAATTGGGGGGGGGGGGGAGAGAGAGAAACTGTGCTGGATGGCATCCTATAACATGATGAGCTGTTCCAAAGTGGTTTTCCTAAGAGACAAACAAAAAATTATAAAGGTCATTTGTAATAATATTAAGTATTCTCAACTTCTCGACAGACAGAAAGCTTGTAAAAATCAAGTTAATAATGAAACAAGCACAGAGGAAAAGTTTTATTCAACCCAAAAGCAAATAGCATTACATTTATTCCTGCTAACTGGTCAAAAAACCTTTTTCATGGTTCTCATAGCAGGGGAAAAGCCTATTCATTCCAGCACAGCAGCTTTTTCCAGTGCCTGGTTGCTACTGTCTCTTCTCGTTTTAGTTCTGAACCTCTTGGGGACAGGGAACCATTTTTTCCCCATTTACTTTGCAATGTGAAACACATTGTAAACTTTTTTTGTTGAGAAAGGGTATGTAAATCTTTTAATAATTAAATAATAATGATTAATAATAATAATAAAACCACCAATAGCAACACAATTGTCTTGGCCTTCACCCTAAGCGATGGATTGCTTTTGTAACATCAACTTTCCATCAAATTCACCTTCAGATAACTAAGTTTGGAGTCTTCAAGTCAAATTCAAGTCTTCAAACCACTTACTCTGGAGTAATCCTGGAGTAACTCCACCAACAGAAAGAGCATTTCATATGCCTGCTTCAGAGTAAGCAATTTGAAGACTGAAGGAATTTTCAAACTAAATATTTCAGAGTAGTCTTTTTGACATTTGTGCACTTAAAACAGCAAGCTCTGGGATGGTCTTTTTCTCTCAAAACATGTTGAAACAGCACATGGTGAGAGCTTATGTGACTAGGTTTACAGTGCCCCAAGAATGCCTTTACTCCATCAACAATTTTGTGCGAAAAGCTGAAAAATACTTGCAACCAATCTAGATGTATGAACATGTTTGCACCTTTTATTACCAGAGATTGATCAAAACCAGGATGATGGGAGAGGGAGAATGAGAGGAAGGAACCAAATTCATGGGAAATAATTTTCCCCAAATGTCGTTTGAATTGGTCTATAAGTCAACCAAAATGAATATTCGATGCAGGCTCTGTTTTGGATACATTTCAGTGAGGTGTATAGTTAGAATCTTAATTAGTATACTAACCCTCCATGAGGCATGTGTGTTTTTTTCACTGTGCATTTTTAAGCACTTTTAAGTTTTAGGTCTTGCCTTGGAGTCATGTCTTACATTATTGTTTCTTTACACTCTGCGTAGGAAAATGTGTTTAGATTGCAAGTGTTTCTCATACCCATCTTCATATTTACCCTATGAAATCTATTTGTTATGAAGCAGGAGTCAAAAATGCATCATTCCACCTTAGCCTGACAATCTCTTCTGCCATAGTCTGCCTCCTAAACCTGTGGCAATGGGCCTAATTTAACTCCTGGGCTGAAGGGCTCTGAACTGACACTCTTGGATCCTGTTAGAACCTTGGGTTACTTTCGTTCTCTTGGACCATCTTGAATCACAAATGGTTATGGAAGAACTACATCAGACTTTGGTGGCCTCCTCATCTTTGGAGCTCTCTGCCAAGAAGAACTGGGCCAGCCATATACAGTATATTGGGTTGGTGCACCATGTTGGGGAGAAACAAACATAAGCTCTATGCAAGACACTCCGAATATATATCAGCAATATGATAAATTTTCTAAATTGATCCTTCAATTGATATATTCCAATTAGAAGGGAGTTGCATTGGAATTCGTGTCAGGGGAAAGTTGTTGATGAAAGCCCCAAGCCTTAGAAGAGCTCACTACCCCTAAAAGCATCCACCCTGAGACCATCTTGTGCTGATAGGCTTTGTGTGGTAATGGTGTTGGTAGTGTTAGAATAAGTCTCTTGGGTCTCATCCAGGTAGCAAGGGGGCTCATGGACAGCATGAAAGTTGAACCCAGTCCTGGATTTCATCCTGACTCAATATGAATGCTGGCTACGTCCCCCATCAATGTTCACTCATTTTACATGTAGTTTAGCTGCTGCCGACAATTATTTTCCTCTTGGATTATAACACAGAGCCATCAGTGCAACAAGAGAAGCCACACTTTCGCAGTTGAGCTATAACAGCTTCACATTATTCACACTCTTGGTGAGACAGAGAAGTTTGTCGCAGCCAGCAAAGTTACAAAAGGACCTCTGGCTCTCCAGAGGCTTTGCCCTCCCTCTAAACACAGAACTCCTCAACTCACAAGGTTATATGCCTGGCAGTAAGCATCTTCACTTGTTTAGCTCTTGTTTTACAATACTTCTCCAAAGCAAGCACATTTTCCGCCTCTAACTTGCACATCTTAAAGGGATTGTCGCAGGCAATCATTGGCCATAATAGTATTAAGATCTGCTCTAATGGAAATGCTGAACTAGTCTTTGGTAATTTCTCTGTTAGCACCCATGAATGGAAGCTTGCAGTGTGCTGTCCTGTGTCACAGCCCTGCACTGCAAAAGAACCCACGTCAGCTACAGCCAGAAGCAGGATCCATAATGGGTGCCAGCCAGGGCTGGCTCCAGTGTTTGTGTTTGGGGGGGGGGGCACAAGTACTACATTAACTCAAGAGCCCAGACCTGGGCTCCCAGTTAACTTAACTGCCTCCGTGGCTGTTTGCTGGACAGGTAGACCTGGGCTCCTGCCCAGACTTCTTGGAGCCCAGATCTACCAGCCAGGTAGAACTTGCAGCCTCCATGCCAAGGTTTGCTGGCAGGTAGACCTGGGCTCTCACCTGGCCTGGAAGCCCAGATCTACTTGCTGGGTAGAACTTTGCTCCCATTCCGCTCCCATTCAGACCTGGGCTTCCATTCAGCTCGTCAAACACTCTGCCCAGTGGGCATTCCCCTTTCGCCTGACTTTGCTACCCATCCCAGCAGGTGCTTCCCTGCTAGCATGACAGTTTGGGGGGGCCATGCACCCATGCCCCCCCTTTGGTGCCAGCAGACCTCAGGCTGCTCTTGAAACCAGAAGTTGAGCCACCTGGCCCTAGTGAAGAAAGAATAGGCAGATAGCCTCAAGCAGGACTGCTACTCTTTTCTCTCTTTAAAAAAGACCCAGCCAGGGAAGAGAGAAATAATGAGTATACCCAAGTATAAGCTGACTCATCTTCAGGCCATTGAAGACCTTACTGGGTCAGTGGAGGCTGATGAGAAGCCTCAGAGAAGCCAGAAGCACTGTTCTTCCTTCCCATGAAGGAACAAGAAGTGTTGAACCAGTGTCTGAGGCACATAAGGACCAGAAGGAAACATTCAAGCAATTTCATGGTGGCTGAAATTATAGTATAGTATAACATTTATAAACCCATCTTTAGCATTAGCACAGTATATTGACCCTATTTGTTCCTACATCAGGTCAAGTTCATATTAAAACCAGGCGATAAATTTCTGCTTTGTTTTAAAACCCTATAAGGATTTTGCTTAAATAACTAAGGGCCCAATCCTATCCAACTTTCCAGCCCAGGTGCAGCTGCAGTACAGCCCCTAGGTAAGGGAACAAATGTTCCCTTACCTTGTGGAGGCCTCCATAACTACCCTCCCACCACTGGATGCAGCACAAACCCCATTGGCATGGCTACACCAGGGCTAGGAAGTTGGATAAGATTTGACCCTAAACATGTTACATGCATTTATATATATATAGGCTCCATTGAAAGGAAAAGGCACAATTGCATCAGCGGGGGGGGGGGGCTTAGTTAGGATTGGGCCCTAATTAAATTTACTCCTGTAAACATAGCTGCCTGCACAATTTTCAGTATAATCGGATCAATTCTTTCTTTGCTTCATCTTCACATTCAAACAAACAAAACAAAAACTCTCTCTTTTTCTTTTACTAAGCAACAATTTGAAACATTCCCAAGCAACATAACAAAAACACAAGTTCACTGACCCATGAGAAACTAATCACTCAAGACAGATTTTTATAAAATTGCTTTCGAACATTTTATTAATTCTGGATCAGTAAGTTTATTTCTTAGCAATTTTCCAATGGTGACATTTATACATCCCTTCCCTTACATTAATGGTGCACCTTTAGATAATCCAGAATCACCGTTAAATATGTACTTGACTTTTTTCCTGTTTGCATTCTTGTTGGAGAAACAAGAATTCTAACTTTGGAAAACAATGCTGCTAAGAGAGAAAAGATACCATTGGCAAGAAAGAATAAAGCCCAACAAGATCAACACCCAACCAAAGAAACTCAATTGTTGAATCTACTAATTGTACAGTAATGTGAGTTTATCCTAGTAACAATTACTAAGATTCTAGATCTAAACATGCCATTACCTACTTGCCTTACATTTTAGTCTCAGAAGGTATATGTGTCCCCCCAAGCATCCAAATACCTAGCTGTGAAGTATTTTCTTCATAGCTGGCTGCATCCCATCTAGAATTCAGAACCTGAGAGCTATTGCCCTGGTCTGTCTTGCTTTCCCCTTATTCAACTGCACCACCAGGAAATGGCCTCTCCAATGAGATATTCCATTCTGATATCTATCCCACCCTAGTTACCTGTCTGCTTGGAGATTACTAAGATTGTGATTGGGCCTGGGTTATTTCTGATTACAGGCACGTGTCGCTTAGCAACGGTCCACAATGGACTGCATATACAACAGTGGTCAAAGCATAAAAAAGAGGCTCTTAATGAGGCAGTAAGGTCTTCCATAGCCAGTAGCAGAGTGTCACAACAAGGTTCTTAATGCAAACAAGAGACAATCTATCTCCAGTAGCCTGTGCAGGCAGCTAGTGTCTGGCCGGGAGTATCTGTTTACACAACAGAGGCACTAGATTGGGCTGAACATTTGCTTAATGACATGATCACATAACAATGGGGATCAGAGAACATATCCCCATTGTTAAGTGACACACACCTGTATACAGGTTTGAGGATTTGGATGGAGTTAAGTAGCATACTCTTCTCATTAGCCATCTGATCCCCCCCCACAATAGCATGCAGCACGCACTCCATGTGTGTAAAGTTTTCAAAAGAATATAGAAGAAATAAGTTAAATAAAAAATAAATGCCGAGGAGCCCTCCTCCCCGATAGTCCCAGACTTACCTTGCGAGGGGGCCAAGGAGACACAAGGGGAAGGCAGCTTGGCCAGGCAAGAGGGAGAGCCGCTTGGCGCAGGCAAGTCTGCCCGACAACCTCCCACATCCCCAGCTCTTGGGGAGAGACCTGCTGACAGGGCACCTCTCCCTGACTGGAGCACCTGGTGTTGGGGAGAAGGTGGGAGGCCAGAAGGACCTGACCCAGTAAGAGGTCAGGGAGGAGAGAGAGACAAGGGAAGTAAAACCATAAAGAGAGGCCCTGGCCCTTTTATGCCTTCCCCACTAAGGAAGGGGCGGGGCTGGAGAAGGAAGCAGCCTATATAACTGACAGGAGGCCCATGATGAGGGCAGTAAGTCAGAACTGAAGAGGCAGAAGGCTGTGTCTCCAACAGCCCCTGCCTAGGACTCAGTCTCAAGGGCTATGCCAGGGAGGAGAACCAGGGTGGCTTAACCCCCTCCCCCTGAGCCAACCTGAGGCCTCCCGAAGGGCCCCAAATAGGGACCATCCCCAAGCAAAAGCTGCCTCCCCCCCCAGCCCACCAGACACCCCTACAATAAACATCAAAAATACTGATGGTCAATAACTTTGGATCATATACAAATAGCATATTCACATGTGTATTTGTGTATGTGTTTAAATACAAATCCATGTAATCCTGCATATACATGTATTCATATACAAACACAATTAAGGAAACTCTTAACATTGAGTCAGAAATGGGATACCAGTCTTGTTGGAACATTATAAGTCTTTTGTGCTTAGGATCTCTTCTTGGTTTTTAATAAAACATCATTAAAAACGTATAAAATCTGCCTAGAGCTATTGAAATGGAAGACTCATTTCAAGAGCTATGAATTTCAAATCAGTTCACAAATCAATATCCTGAAACAGCTGGACTGTTCTTAAGGTTCCTAACCACATATTATAGGACAAGCAAGTGCTGACATGCTTGCTTTCATACAATTGTGCTACACCTATGCTGTCTTTCAGTTCTAAGAAGGTCACTATACAAGACATTCATATTTCTTGTGTAGTGATCATCACAGAAGACACAATGGTTAAAATTCAATTTGTTCATCAAAAGAAGGAGATTGTATATATTAAATCCTTATTCACGTTAGCATTTTTTGTCCATTGATCTTTCAATCCAAGGTGCAAGCTCTCTGTTGATGACTGCTTAAGTATAGGAAGAATCTTTGTGCCAACTTCTCATCGGAAAATGTTGGTGCGATGGTGGGAGTCCCACTGGACAATTTATTCAAGTAGACTTCAAGAGTCTCAAGAGCTAGCTCTAGAACAGAGTTGGGGGGAAGGTAACCCTGATAAGTACAATATGTGGAATCTTTTGAACTATTGAAGTTAATAGAGTATATATTTTGATGGACTACCTACTCCTCCAGCCTATGTACATGAAGATCATTTTTAAAGGCTCTGTTCCATATAACTACATCTGGACAACTGCAGGTGGCCAAGGAGACTAGGACCTTTTCAGTGGCCATGCTAACACTGTTGAAATTCCTCCTCAGACATGTTCACTTCATTCCCCCCCCCCCATGTATTTTAGACATCTGATTGAGACAGCAGTCTGATTCATATTTATCTGAGAGAAAGTCTACTCAGAAGTAAGTCCCATGGTCTTCAATGGGGCTTACTCTCAGGAAAGTGTGCATAGGATTGCAGCCTCAGTGGGGCTAACTTCTGCATGCAAAGGATTTTGTGGTAGCACTGTGTTGTTCCAGCATGCTTTTTAGGCGGCATGACATCTGGTGTGGTTCCATGTTAATTACTACCATTAATAGCTTACTGGGTTGTGTTTTTTTTTGCTGTTTATGCTGTGTGTGTGTGTGTGTGTGTGTGTGTGTGTGTGCGTGCGCACACACACAAAATTAGATTTTAATATTAGTAGCTGCATTGTGAATTTTCTAAATATATAATAAATCAGTACAATTAGTTTCTGAACCAACTTTTAAGCTGTTGGTCTGTGTTTTAAATCAAAGCAACTATGGACAAAATTGAGTGGGTTCTTATTTCCTGGGTCCTTTATAGTTCAAAGAGTGTAAATATTCATAAATATCTGTAAATATTCATGGACAGCATTAAAGATCATTAAAGACGTTTAGTTATCAAGCATCATTACATTCCCTCTGTATCTGAGACATAAGGCGAAAGCATGGTTTGTGCTAAGAACCTATACCATGGTTTGAGCTTTCAGAGGTACAACAGGCAAATCCTAGTTTAGACCGGTCTCTCTGCTTTTGTTTTTCATCAGCTCAAGATTTTAATTCATTCCAGATTCCATGGTTTACTCTTGAATAACTCCCACTTCCAAGGTGCCGCAGCCTCTTCAATGGCCCTAAACCTGGTCTATTGATGGTCTTTGAAACTGGACAACACAAAAGCACGGTTTACTCCAAATCCAAATTATGATTTCAGTTTCTGGGTGCATGTGCGCACCTGTAATCCTTCTAGGGCAGTGGTTCTCAAATGTTTTAGTACTGGAACCCACTTTTTAGAATGACAATCTGTCAGGACCCACCAGAAGTGATGTCATGGCCGGAAGTGACATCATCAAGCAGGAAAAAATTTTATGCCTCCCCCATACAATCAAATCAATTAGGTAAGTAAATTTAAAGTTTACAATAAGTTTAAAAATTATTTAAAATAAAAAAGAACTCAATTAACCCTCCAAAGCACAAAAAAATAGATCCCAAACATCCCAAAGGCTGCAATCCACATTTATAGGGGCCGGGAGTAAGCCTCATTGACTATCATTGTTAAAAATATGTATAGTAGCCTGTTAATAGTACAGACCTGTAACATTTCCCCAAATGCAATCACATACCATGGTAGCGTCAAGTCTAATATACTAAAAATAAAATACACATTGAAATGAATGGGGATCCCCCTGAAATTGGTTCGCAACCCAGTTTGAGAACCACTGTTCTAGGGCATTTGAATGTGCTGTATAGAAAACCATGTTTTCAAAGGAAATCTATACTGAATCAGACCACTGGTCTGTCGATCTCAGTATTGTCAATGGTTCACCATAATTTCAAACAAAACGTTTCGATATCCTCCCTGGAACCACGTATATCTAGGACCTTCTGCAAGCAAACCATTTGCTCTACTATCGAGCTACAGCCCTTCCATTAGTAGTCCTTATGATAAGACTGTGTGTAAAGATAAATAAAATTAGAAATTATGTTACAGTATCAAGCTAGCAGTACAAGATGAAGCATTGGTATTCTGTGCTTAGTCCATTTTGTAAAGAATAAATGTGTTCACTTATGGGGCTAAATAATTACTCTATTTCATGCCACACAGGAAAAAAAAAACAGATAAGAAAATCACTGTAGCAGAACAGTCAATATCCAAAGGAACGACCAAGGTAAATTACAAGAGCTATAACAATGGCAAAGCAGCTACAAAGAAAACATCTAGGAAAGACCTGAACACGTGTTTCTTCATTATTTCTTTGTTGTGGTTTCTTTAAGTCCCCTGAAAGTTTCCTTTCAAGTGCCTTTTCTTTTCCATCTTATAGTTTGCTATTCAAAGCCTGTAGCCAAATAAGGAAGGATCCTGTTTGAAAGGTTGACACTGTTTCTTTGATAAACATCTACTTGTCAAAATTATGTGCAGAAGCCCTGAGGCAAAAAGCAAGATACCTTCAAGAACAATGGTAAACAGAGTCCTTAACTTAAATGGAGAGGAGGAGAGGAGTCCAGCTGGCAAATCCCACATGGACTTCCTCAACGTCAGACTATGATCAAGGCAAGATGTGTGTAATTAGCTTTTATCTAACAAGAGTGACAAAAGCTCTGGAGACCCAGGGACTAAATGTGAATGGAAAAGACAGCATCTATTTTTCTCTCTCCAGGTTTGTGCATAAATTACATTTTGGTTTTTACACCTGGGTCGTTGGTTGACTGTCCCCATGTTACTCAGGGAAGCAGGCTTACTGGCAAATTCTTGATCACCTTTAGTTAATTACCTGCAGTACCTCCAGAGGTGCCTTGCATCCACTCAGATGTTACCACTGAGTAGAACAACCATAGGAGAGAACAGGAGACCTGCCCCAGCTTTCTCTGTATTACTACCGCATGTTCGTCAGAACATAAGCAAAGCCCTGCTGTATCCACTCAAAGATTTGCCTAGTCTAGCAACCTCTTCTCCACAAGTCACCAACCAAATGCCTCCGGCAAGCCTGCAAACAAGGCATAAAGACAATAGCCCTCTTCTGCACTTGCTCCCTATTGCAGTTCAAAAACAGTATGTGTCCCTTCGGTCAGTGAAGAAAGTAAGCATAAATCAATGAATAAGCCTGAAATGTGGAAAGGGGAGGAAAATACAAAGTCTTCACTTCTCCCCTGTGTTTCGGACAGCTCTGCATTTCATTATTACTACAGACAGTTTTTTTTTTTTTTTGCTATTAATTAGTCCATATTATTCCCAGAACACAGTAGGCTGAACACCAACTACTATCAGGAAAATGTTAATGAAAAGAAGGCCATGCTGCTTCAACAGCACCTCTTCTTATGCACGTATCAGCTCCCCAAATCTTTCCAAAAGTTAATGAAAACCAGAAAAAAACTGGTGAGATGTTTTTGCAGTGCATAGATTACATGGGGGCGTAAAGACACGTACATGAGAATTAAAGGAAATCAAGTATTACAGACAGTAACCTTTTGACCCTGGCTGACTCACCAATATGAAATGTGTCTCATAAAAATGCAATATTCCTCCTGGAATTTTACTTGCTTGCTGCAATCAAGTGTGGATACTGTGTGTAGGAGGCAGTGATGGTTTTATTACCAGCCAGGAGAATTTACAGATGCTCAATTATCTGCAGGACTGCTCCCCTTTTATTCCATGAATGAAATAACAATTGGACTGGGGGATGATTGAAAGATTGATATAGTCCCACCCAGTTTGCCTTTTGTGTTAATGAAACCTGTCTCTCCCCCTCCAACACACCCCAGTAACTGAAGAAGAATATTAGTAAAAAGAAATTTGATAGTACCACACTAATATACAATCTCAGTACACTATCCTGAACCAGTAGCATACCTGATGAACCAGCGCAGAGCTCAAAATGATGCCCCGGAAGTGATGTCACAACCGGAAGTTACATCACGCCCAGGCTTTTTAAAAAGTGTAAATTGGGGGAAAATCTGCCTCCTACCCCAAGCAGTTCACCACCCACTTGCTCTGCCACCTCCCCCAAGCCAGTGGCATAGCTAAGGCATCAATCTGCTATGTGGGATCAAAAGAAGATTTTGTAGCCCCCCCATGACAAAATCAAATTTAATTACGTAAATAAGAAGTGTGCCCCTTATTGGTTAGAGACACTGTGCTGGGGTGAAGATGAACGGTTATTCTCTCCCTGCTGAATATAAGAGGAGCACCACTTGAAAAAGTGCCTCTTTACCAGTTAGCAGGAGTAGCTGTATTATGATACATGGAAATGAGAGCTACTCATATTGACACCTTATTGGTTCCATGCAGTATCATAATAACATCTCATTGGCTCTCAGAAAAATAAGTCTCATAGGTTGGTTTTGAGCTAAGAAAATCCACTTTTTGTTCCTTAAGGCCGTTGTGTATTTGTTTTCTGGTTAATTAGCCATAACTTTTGATGGAATAAAGATATTCTAATGAGGTTTATTTCATTGCATTCTGCATTAAATTACCTTTCCAATGATATATAGCATGATGGTATTATTCATATATACCAAGATTTGCACAATTTTGGCCACTAGTGTCAAGCTCAGCTTGTTGCCCCCCTAAAGCGTGTTGCCCGGGGCAACTGCTACTCCCTGCACCCCCTTAGCTACACCACTGTCCTGAACAAAGAACTCCATAAATCAATAGATATGAAAGTGATAAACACCTGATAATGGATAAAGATGTCATCCTCTTCTTGAGTGTAATTTAAGGTGAAAAGTAATATTGGAATAGAAACACATTTTTGTCCTTTATCAGGTGTTTGTCACTTCCATGATAAACATGCATCTACAAAAAGGAAGCCTACAACATGTAATACTGAAATGTTGGTAGGTATCCTGTCTTATTTATGCATGCATTGCTACAGATTTCACTGTTCATATAAAGTTGCCTTATACCAAGTCAGATAACTGGTCTGTCCAGCTTAGTATTGTCCACAGCAGCTCTGTCCTGCAGCAGCTCTCCCAGCATTCAGAGAAGCATCATTGCCAGGTCTTCCTGGAGATGCCAGGGATTAAACCTGGGATCTTCTGCATGCAAAGCATGTGCTCCATCATTGACCTATAGCCCCAACCCCACCCAATGGGACAACTAGAAATTCAGCAGGAGAAATTTTCCAACATCATGCGAGTTCAGTGATAGGAAAAGTTTCAACATTTCTGTTGGTCACACAGCTGTTAAAAGGAAAGGGGGGGAAGGATTCTTGTGACCTGGTTAGAGTCAAAATTATCATAGCACAGTATTAATGAACAAAATGGAAGATAGCAAGTAATGACATTGCAAAAATGATTTGTGACTAATTTGGTCAGCTTCTGCCCATCCATATCCTTTGCCTAAGCACAACCCTAATTTTAAAAAGTACAAGAAGAAAGGTTTCAATGGTGAAACCAACTAGGTTATCCCCAAATACCCTATAGCAGTGGTATTCAGACTAGGGCGTCACAACACCCCAGCCTGAGGGCCCTGGCCTCTGTCCCCTTCAGGGGCAGGGGGAAGGCAGCAACTCGACCCCCAGGATCGCATCACTAAAGGGGCTGCAGGGACTGGGATGCACTCACCAGTCCCTGCAGCAGCCTTCCCAGGGTGCAGGGAGCCCTGCGCAAGTGTCTGCAGGGCTCCCCAGGATATAGAGAGTGAAAGTGGAGCGATCGCGCGCCACTTCTGATTTGCCAGCAGTGAGGTCAAAATGGGGAGAAGACTCAGGCATCACATGGGATGGATGTGAACAAGGCAAGGAGGAGTTGATATATATATCATATATGTGAACCACTTGCCAGCTGACCAGCTGATACATCCATCAGCACCTCTGAGAATTGTATCCTAGGGGTGGGTCAAGTGGGAGAAGGTTCCAATGCCTCTGGCACTTAACCCACCCAGGAAGAAGTCTCACAGGCCTTGGTATGGGGTGACACCACTGTTTTATTCTGGTCAAGTTCTTTACATTCATTAGGCTATCAGTGAGGTAGCTCAGCTGGAAGTATATCAGCGAGGTAGCTCAGCTGAATGGGTTCTGCCCTGGCATCAAGGGCACCCTCTCCTGTAGGTCATAGGGGGCTGCTGGATCTAGCCTCTGAGTGCTGCTCCATGCTCAGGCCCTCCCTCAGCCTTGAAGGGCTCCTTGTCCCTTCTTTCCACATGTCACTCACAGGCCCAGACTCCCCAGCTCTCTCCCTCTGACTTGCCTCTTGTTCCCTGGGAAAGGAGCCCAGGGGAGAGCCTCTCCCATCAACTGCCTGGCTCCTTACGAGGAGCCCCTTACCTGCCCCTTCTGCTCATGGTCTGAGTTCTCTCAGGATCTTGACCCTGGAGGAGGCTGCAGACAAGCCATAAAAGTACTCTGGCTGTGTTTGCAGGCTGCTTTCACAGCCATGGCCTTGTCCTGCAGGGGAGGGCTGGGCCCGCACCATCCTGTCCCCTGCCTCTCAGGTAAGTGGGGGCACCCAAGTGACACCAGCAAAAAGAATCTCACCTGCTTTCGTTCTTGAACAGAAGCATGATCTGCCATTATCAGCAGGCGAAGCTTTTCATGCCATTTGGATAAACATTATCACCTGCTCCAGCTGCAGATCAGCTGCTTGAAAGACAGTCACAGAGGCCAGCTGAAAAGTTGACAATCTCACTGTGCATGCATCTTTAAAACACAGATTCTGAGAGACGAAAGGCAGAGGAACAAGGTTTCAGGATAAATGCAGTCATTTTCCTATTTTAATTAGTTTTTGGCCAATGGTCAGAAGAAACAACTTGGTGTGGTGAAAAATATGGAGCTTAGACAGTGTGCGCATAGGTTAGTTCCAGCAATTACCCAAATACATTTTTTAAGATAAAAACGCAGTTTAAATCAAGGAAATGCCAGTCCATGGGGGTGGCTATTCATCTGCATTTATTAATGGCTTGTTACAATCATGTGCATTTAACAGCTGCATGACAACCAGGGAGATTTTACTGAGAAATTGCCATCCGGTGTTTGATTATTGTAGCAAGAGGTTAACTAGGCAGAATATGCATTGAGCGAACTGAGAAAACGAAAACAGCATTTTCTCAACTCTGAAAGGCTTGACTGTAACTCGATGGAATATGATTGCGGATCTGTGAAAATGTTAGATGACAAGGTGAATCGGTTTGTATTTATATACCTCATTATGCATAATTAAGGAAATAATGTGTTACAGATCAAGAATGTGTGCTACATCTACACATGTGTTTCTGATGCACTACTTGAAACTGCTACATTTGTCTATTCCATTACATGCATACGGTTAGCTAGAGATTCAACCCTGTCCTCAAGGAACACCAGTATATCTCCACATATGCCAGCACAATGATAGTTCTCCCAGTGTAGAAGACCACCCACTGACAAACACACCACAGATGATGATGCAACTTTGGAAAAATGTCACACCCACATAGCTCAGACCCCAGCACAACTCTGCCAGCAGAGAAGCTAAAACAAGGAGACTGGGGTGATGGGGGAGGGATGTAGGCAGGACACAGAGGAGCAGGTGTACACCATATCCTAGCTAGCTTCTCATCAGACAAGGGGTATGAACCTTGTTTGACAATGCCAGGAAAATGCCACACCACCCACAGAGCTGGTGTAGGTTAGAGAAACCTCATAAGAGGTAATAGGAAAAGGGGAAGACAACAGAAAACTGCACCATGTACCACCCCCTGCCCTGCCCGTTGGTTGGTTGGCAACCTTCAGTCTCGAAAGACTATGGTATAAGCCTACAGCACCTGGTATTCCCAGGCGGTCTCCCATCCAAGTACTAACCAAGCCTGACCCTGCTTAGCTTCCGAGATCGGGCTTGTGCAGGGTAACAGTTGATGGAGCATAGGACACAGACTACAATTGGCAGCCAAGCACAAAGTACTAACGCCCCTCCAGGAAGACCAAGGCTGCAATCCTAACCACACTTTCCTGAGAGTAAGCCCCATTGAACAAAATAGGACTTACTTCTGAGTAGACCTGGTTAGGCTTCTGCCCTACATCTCACTTGAGAAGATGTGAATCATGGGGCTAGACCTCTCTGGACTCTCAAAGGGGAACTTTGGTGAGGGGTAAAATAGGTAATGGGCACCTGGTGCACAAAGGGAGAGTTGTGTCATAAAATCCCTTTTGTCCCTCACAGCTTATATGGCAAGTTATTTTGTCAACTCATGTCTCAGAATCCTTATTGCAGATATTCCACCCCAGGAGGACACACACAGACACCCTACTGTGTTTGTGTGACTGGGATGAAAGGACTTGAACCCAGGTTACAGGGGCTACTCACAGTTCTTTGCTTTGCCCTTTTGCTGTTGATGCCCTTGTAATTCCTGTAGCAGGTGAGGATACTGTGGCATCCTTGAATATCATTGTATGTGTGTATAGTGTCCTTGGGGCATCTCCCTCTGGTTGGGAGTGGTACCTGTTGTTGTGTTGTTCATACCTAGTGGCTAGCAGGGGTTCTCCCACCATCATTGGCCATTCACTGACCCTATGAAAGCTCCCACTTCCTGCTCAGTTCACTTTGGCAGTGCGTTTGTGCTGGGGCTGATTGGATGCAAAGATTGGCTCCTTGGACATCACTCTGATTACACATAGATGACACACCAATGTCATGACAATAATATGCTGCTGTGTGAATGCTGCTCTGTAGATCGTCTGTGTTGGTGTTTCATGGTTGCTGGAGATGTTAATGGAAGGGCTTTGCTGGCTTTTCCAGTTCAGGCTTGGCAGTTGGCCCTTGTTGCATTGGTGTTTGAATAGAACTGGGCTGTATGTCATGTACAGGTGGGAAGATCATGTACAGGTGGGAACTTTGCTTCAGTTATTATTGCCTGCACCACATCTATGTGCAATGTGTGAAACAGCCCTAAGATATACAACTAAACCTTTCCTTCTCTCCAACTCACAAAATCCCCCCTCCCCTTAATTCACAGTGAATTATGCATATATTCAGTCAGCATTCCAGACTCAATAAAAGCCCTTAGCTCTAGGTAAGAGAGGGGGGAGAGAGAGCACTGCCATTACTCTGTAGCTGTGAAGTCATGAACTTCAACAGAAAGTGGTATTAAGCACTCATTACTGCTCAGAAGCTGTGAGTCTCTCATGCTCCTATTTCTATTTCAAACTTGGCCTCTGGAATGAACTCAGGAATATAGAATCAAAGTCCGCAAAGCCACACTACCTGAAATGTCCATCTCTATGAAGGAGGCCTCCATTTTCTTCTCATTTTCCTAGAACAAGAACACAGATTCTGGAGAAAAGGTATGGTTGACTGGGATCGGATTCCATGTACATTACTGTTCTCAGACCTGCTAATGTCTACTGCGATATAACAATGGGTAAAGGGAAAAGAGAAAGGCAACGTATGTTTATAGATTGACCTCTGTATCAGGCAAAATATTTAGACCGTTTTCATTATAGCGTATGAAATTACAGAAATTACCCACAATCTATAAAGTGGCTAGATGGAAGGAACTTTTAGAAGCTCATCTGACTCTTCTAAAAGAATCCACAGGCACATTAAAAAGAGAAGATTTGTGGTCCACTGATGATGAATAGGGTGTCCGTCAAAATGCATAATAGGGTGTCCAGCCTTTCTAGAGTTTTATTTCTTCCCTTGATCTGCATTCAATCACCCATTAACCAAATCTAGGTCAACCAGGAGTGACAGTACTGTTATTTTCCAACTTCCAATGCAAGGATTGCAGTGAAGTGGAGCTTCTAATCCATGTTTATCACTATTGTTAACTAATCTCTCTCTCTGTTACATCCTTGAGCATTTGGTGACAATCTCTAGGTCAAGGGTGCCCAAACCCTGGCCCTGAGGCCACTCGCAGCCCTCAAGGCCTCTCTCTGTGGTCCTCAAGGTACTCCTAGTCTCCAA
Organism: Tiliqua scincoides; assembly: GCF_035046505.1. Lineage (NCBI taxonomy): Eukaryota > Metazoa > Chordata > Lepidosauria > Squamata > Scincidae > Tiliqua > Tiliqua scincoides. The sequence continues at coordinate 50,164,423 of NC_089826.1, forward strand.
TGAGCCTCTGGCCCTCTGGAGATTTGTTGGAGCCCACACTGGCCCGACGCAACTGCTCTCAGCGTGAGGGCAACTGTTTGGCCTCTCGAGTGAGCTGTGGGATGAGGGCTTCCTCCACTGCTTGTTGTGTCACGTCTGTGATGCAGCAGCGGCAGCAAAGGAAAGGCCAGCCTTGCTTTGTGCAGGGCCTTTTATAGGCCTTGAGCTATTGAAAGACCTTCATTCATTCATATAAGTTCATCTTTAATATATTCATTTATGTAAATTTATTCAGATTTGAAATGTAAATTAATTCAGCCCCCCCCCCCCCGACAGAGAGATGTCAGAGAGACAATGTGGCCCTCCTGCCGAAGACTTTGGACACCACTGCTCTAGGTGATATCTGCTCAGAATTCTTTATCTGAGAAATGCGCATCTACCTTTCCTTTGACAAGTCAAATGCCCAAGGCTCCTTAAAAATTTCATTTTAAAAAATGTAGCTTACAAATAAAATACTAAAACCATAAACAAAACAAATTAGTAAAAACAGTTGGGGTTGTTTATCCCAACACACACACACACACACACACACACACACACACACACACACACACACAGAGTAGCCTATGGTTAGAGTTGTGATTTCAACCTTGTGATCCCTCTCTACAGAGAACATTTGTATACGTCTACATAAAATGCTTGAGACTTATTGACCAGTGTTATCAAAATTACTGTACTACAGTAGTTCCATATCATCTACAGTGCAATCCTATACCTTTTTACTCAGAAGTCACACTATGTGCAATAGAGGTGTTTGAAAACAGTGTTGTTTTACTCAGAAGTAAGCCTGTGTTCAGTAAGGCTATAATCCTGTCTTACTCATTAGAAACAAACGCCTCTAGCTATGGGACTTATTCCTAAGTAAGGGCCCAATCTTATACAATTTTCCAGTGGTGATGCAGTCATTCCAATGGGGTATGCGCTACATCCTGTGGTGGGAGAATAGTCATAGAGACCTCCTCAAGGTAAGAAAATGTTTGTTCCCCTACCTCAGGGCTGCACTGCAGCTGCATTAGTGCTGGAAAGTTGGATAGGATTGAGCCCTCAGTGTGTTTAAGATTGCAACACTGGAATTTGGTGTGCAAATAATCCAAGGTTCCCTGCTAACTATAAAATTCAGGACCCAATCCTATCCAACTTTCCAGCACCATTGCTTCGACAATGCAACTCCGAAATAAGGGATCAAAAGTTCCCTTACCTTGAGGAGACTTGCATGACTGCCTCCACAGCCATTGGCATGGCTGCACCAGTGCTGAAAAGTTGGATAGGATTGGGCTCTTAGAAGTTGTATTTAATTGTTTTATAACATTCGATTTTAGGTCAAACAAATACCAAAGGCTGTTTCAGTTAATACTATAAAGTGCAACTGTTGTGTCTTAGAGATGAGTAGGAACAAACAAAAGGCCCTGTGTAAAAGGCAAAATGTTTGAAGGCTGAGCTAATACTTCATTAATGCTTCACCCAGCTTAACCTAAATGAAGCATGATAACAACCCAATCTGGTTCTAATTCAGGATCATTACTAGAATGCGTGAAAGAGCAACACATTATTTAGAGAATCATTTGCGTAATAAGTGACTTGTACTGGGCATAGAAGTTGTTGTGTCAGTAGATAAGTGGGTGTTCTGAGAGAGTCAGAAAATTGGGATTGATGGTAACTCAGTAATTATGAAACAAGTCATTTTCCCAACATCTGTGATGCCCACACAATACACGACATACCATTTGAACAAGGCAGGCTGATGGCCACTAGACTGATCAAAAGCTGCAGGAATGGTATTTTTCACCAATGTGTTCTATGTTGAGAAAGGTGCAGTTGCTAAACCTTTGCTATGAAGCTTCCAGAGGGGTAACCTTGTCAGTCTGCTGAAGCAAAAATGATAAAGGGACTTGTAGACATTCAAACTGATGAATTTATTTCAGCATAAAAACATAGTAATGGACAGCAGAATCCCTCATGGACCAAAAGCCATAGACCCCAGCATCTTCAAATCAAGCATACAGCTTGATTCTGACTATCTGTAATTGAAAATAAATCTCTCTCCTTCCCGAATAACTTGCTATTCAAATAAGAAGCATTCCAGTGGAAGGGTGTGTGGTTGTTGGATCATTCTAGATTTACGAATGACTTAAGAATGGCTCCCTCTCTTGAGACCTTTCGGCAAAGCCTGAAGACCCTTCTGTTTAAACAGGCCTTCTGAGTTCTCGGCCTTTTAACATCTTTTAATATTTTTTACAGGCCTGATTCTTATATGACTTGCTGCTGCTCTATGCTCTTTTTACCTATTTTTTACTCTGACTGCTGTTTTTTATGATGTGTTAATATGTTTTTATTTGTTTTTAAATTGTTTTTAATATGTTGTAAGCCGCCTTGAGTCCCTTCGGGGAGAAAGGCGGGGTAAAAATAAAGTTATTATTATTATTATTATTAGATTCTTCTGGATAAAAAAATGGTACTGTAGATGGAAATTTACATATTGGGATACCTCTACATGCGTTTTGAGGGCAACAGCCTGTGTTCAAAGTTGGAGATATATATTTTAAAAAAATGTCAACCTTCATTGAAGGAATAAATTTAGAGTCCAAGTTTCCAACTCCCCACAAGTTGCCACACTTACAGCCCAATCCTATACCTGGCAAATGCCACTGTATCACTAGGTACACCAGTGCAAAGACAGCCCCACCATTACAAAAAACCCTCTTTCAGCAGTTGCTGCACAGATGCCAGTGCAGCAGCTGGAAAGCCATGCACCACTATCAGTGGGGCTCAGACCAGCCATTTACACAACCCGGTCAATGGAAAGGAGAGGAGAGTGGACTGGGACGAGGCATGACAAGGTGGAGTTGGTGGCCATCCGATCCTGAACCCCCTTCCCAAGATGGACACACCCCAAGCAGTTCTGAAGAGCTGGAGTAGCTCACAGGAGGCTATGTGGCAGACAGCTCATATAGGTGAGCCTTACCTTTTTCACCCTGCTTGCTTGGCCTCTTGACTATAGTGCTGCGTAGACACTATTAGATGACTAACCATGGTGTAAAATGTTAATTTTCCTCATTACAGGACACTGAACTAAAACCTGTTTAAATGCTTTGCAAAAGAAAAATGCTTTATTAAGAAAGTGGTCATAGTTAAACTAAAATTTCAACTTCAACTAGAGACCTGCTATTCGTGCTTGTTTTACAACACTTTATGAAGACCTACCCCATTAAAACAAATGTGGGGGTGCTGCCAAAAAAATGGAAGCCATATGCTAAGTTCTTCCCTTCTACTCCATATTATTATTAGTTTCCATGAATGAGATGGGGAAGGGGAAAATATGCAGGGTAAAAGGTCAGGAGATGAGTAAGTTTCACAGTGTTCTACAAAAAGACAGAACTCAATTCAGGCCTGTCTTGGCTGTATCATAGCAAGTAGATCTGCTGTGACTTTTGTAGCAGAAAATTCAGGGGGGCTGAAGGTTTAGAATAGCATGAAGCACTTGAGCATCAGACACACACTCTATCCCTCCACTCTCCTCTTCTGCTTCATTCCATCTTCCTATTAAAATTCAGGAAGCAGGTGGAAGAGCAGTGTCTGATATGCTGCCGGGTAAGGACTTGGGCAGGCCATGACTTAGCTACCTCTTCTTCTATTCTATTGCATTCTACACCATCATCTTTCCATTAAGGCCCACTTTTTCAAGACCTTTCAAGTAGCTTGCATTCCTAGTCTTGGTTCAGGGAAAAGCTCTGCGGAGGCATAAACATTCCAGCTTTTTCAATGACACTTTGGCCGTGCTTCAGTGATAAAGGCATCGGGATGTCAGACTTCCCTTGGATGAGTTTCAATCAGTTCTAACATTTGCTTTTATTGTATCATACTGTTATGACTTGTTCCGTTACAGCTCACAACCTGCAAGTTACAAGTGCAAAAAAAGAAAAAGAAAAACCTATCAGCTCTTAAAGGTCTCCTTGGAACACCTGAGGGTGCTTAACAAAACACTACTATTTATAAGTCAGCATCGATATTACAGCAAACCAGACTTGCTGTGCTCAAGCACCTTGTCAAGAAGTCTCTGTTTCCATTAAAAATTAAAATCTAATGCAGTGGAGAATGCTGCAAATATAGTAAGAAGGGTTCTCTGGAAAAGGAGTACTGCTGCACTATAGCACTGTCAGTGATAATAGCTAAAGGCCTATCAGTTCTCATTCTCCCCAAAATCTTTTCCTCATCTTCTGATGTGTCACACTTCGCACATTAAATCAAAAAGAATAAAAGTCTGGCCAGACAACATTCCCTGCTTCTTCCATTTAGGAATCTGATTGTATGCAAGCTGAGAACAGAAGATACATTTTCCACCCACAGTTCTTCCCCCTCTCAGGATGATAAGCACACTCCTGCACTACCACCCTCTACTTCATCATCATTGTTTCTCTGGGCACCTAACAAACTAGCCACATTGATCATACGATTCCCTAGAGATACTTACACCTAGTTCTGATTCCCAATTAAATGCCGATGTAAAAAGACATCTGTTTTTGCAGTTTAAAGGAATGATTCCATTCAGCAATGTTGACAGGTGGGATGAAGGCAACCGGCAAGTCCACAAAATACTTTTTAAAAGGCACACACAGAACTGACAGGTCAATTCTATCCCCAGCAGTGCCACTGGGTGCAGCAGCGTCAAGATGGCTGCTGCTGAACCCAGTGACACCGCCCAGATTGCCAGAAGTCTCCTTGGGGAAAGGTGACTTTTGACCCCTTGGAAAGTCCCAGGACCTGCAACGGGGCTTCTCAAGTCTGCGCTATTTTGCCAGCACAAACTTGAAAACCTCCATGTCAGGTTTTTCAGTCTGACACAGAGGATAGGATATGGCGGAGCAGGGCTCCACCAGTCCATCCCCCCTCCTGCCCCAGTTCCTCACCTGCCTGCCCTCCCTGACCTTTCTCCCACCCCAGAACACCCCCACCATCCCAAAAGACCTCACTGCCACCCGGAGCTCTTCCCTTGCTCTGGGTGGTCAGAGCGCCAACTGGTGCTGGATCAGCGCTGGCACTCCTTATACTCCAGGTGCCATAAACACGCTTTATGGCACATTTATGACACCTAGCACCAGCACTGGTGCTCAGCTGCAGCCCTTAGAATTAGGCTCTGAATCTTCTGTCAATGAGATTTATATGAGGTGCATTTCACATTATGCGTAATGAAAAGTGTGTTGCACTTACTTATTTGTCCCAGCACAGGGAGGGGGGGTGCACTCTCTTGCCTTTCAACATTTCAAAATGATTTGTTACCCTGCAAACATGCAGATTTTTTTTTAATTTGTTGAGGAAATTGAGAAATTTGCCCTAAAGATACTACTTCAGTGGTGGTTGCAGGGGTACTGTAGTATTCAACAGAATTCTGTCGCTGAAATTTTTTCCTCCCCAGTTACCACTGTCATTGGTAATCTTATGGCTATGTAGGAGGTGCTTGCACCATTGGATAGTGCTTATAATATGCACAATGTTATGACACACAATTCCTTTCATTTCTACCCCAGTCATTTTGTGCTTCTTACAACACAATCCTATGCATGTCTATTCAAAGTAATTCTCATTTGTTTAGTGGCGCTTGCTCCCCGGAAAGTGTGGGTAGGATTGCAGCTCTAATCTTTTAGTTTTATATTTCAAGAAATTCTTGGCTGCATTATGTTGGAGGAACAGGAAAGTCTAACTACTGAGACTTCCCACTGCTGCTCTCCATGATCCAATCCAACTTTCCAAAAGCAGGATTTATGACAGCAGTCTTTAAATCCTACAACAGCATCTGAGATGACAAAGAAGTCCATCCACTGAGGCAGCTTTGCACTCCCAGGGCCATAAATGATATACAACCAATGCTAGGTGCTATGTATTACAGAACACTGAGTCGGCACTTTCCCTCTGTAGAAGATTTAAAATGTAAAGTAACAGAGAAATGTAGGAGAAGATCAATAGTGGAGATTGGGAAGGTGATATGCATCGGTGGCAGGAGCCAGGAAGGTGCAATTTGCCCAGAGTAATGTGCAAAACTACTTGATTAGGAATAGACTTAGTTTAAAATAAAAAAAGTCTGGATGGCATTGTCTGTAATAATTGCACGATTAGGTTTTTTTATAACAGCATACACTGCAGCTGCAGTTCTGAATATGTATCAGACGGTCTGGATCATCAGGGTGGACAGAAGATACGGCGGACAGACGGCTTTGCAGAAACGGTTTACTCAGGTCAATGCCTTTACATTCACAGGGTCTCTGTTACATCACAGGGTGCCCCTAACATGAGCGCCTCCTGTTCCTCCTTAGGAGAGCCAGTTGCTCCCGTCTGCCACCGAGAGTTCAAGGCACTGAGGCCTGAGCTGGGACCAATCAGTCCTACGGGGTCAAAGGTGGTTCTTGGGCTTGAGCTCACGACCCTGGTCAGTGTGCTGGTGGCCTGATCGGGGGCACCACCAGGGTAGTCCCTGCTGCCTGGGTGTTGGCTTGTGGTCCCTGCAGGATGTTTGAGCTGGCCTTGGGTGGGTGAGGTGCCCTACCCCAGCAGGGGGGTCCAGTCTGTCTTGAACCCCAGAGGGCTCTAGTAGTTCCCAGTGCCTGGGGCTGGGGCCTCAAGGACACCTTCCAGGCCGAGGACAGGATAGGGAAGGGCATCCACCTCACACAGTTTCCCTCCCTGTGCTTCTGACACAAGGAGAGGAAAAACCTCTCTCTCTGGCTGCTGGGCCCCTTATGAGCCCAGCAACCTGCCTGGCTTGCCCCACCCCTTCCAACCACGTGACTGGCTTGAGGTCCTGCAAGATGTTGGGCCATACTCTCGGGGAGGCCCTTGGCATGGGGACTGGGTCCAGGTAGTACTTGCTGCTTGCTCCTGAGGAGACCCCTGCTCCCAAGGAGACCCACGCCATTGGGGCCAGGCCTGGGTGACAGATGGTCACAGGAGTTTGACTTTTTGTGGGTACATTTGAGCCTTTGCAAGCAATTGAAGCCACAGTTTGCAAAGGCTCACATTTTTGTGGATATCATTTAGAACACTATTCAGCAACTGTTACCCTGCACATGCCTGATCTCGTCTGATCTTGGAAGGTAAGCAGGGTCAGGCCTGGTTAGTACTTGGATGGGAGACCGCATGGGAATACTGGGTGCTGTAGCTTATACCATAGTCTTTCGAGACTGAAAGTTGCCAACCACTAGCAAAACTTCTACTTGGTTTCACATTGAACACATGTAGTGACACTTCTCATGTAGTTCAGCTCTCAGTCCCTTAAATCATTTGCTAAATATATAAAAAAGCTTTAGTCAATGAAAGTACAAATGAGAGATTTTGAACTTTTATGAGCTTCAGCATAGCTAATATACTTTCTGCTTCTGTACTTTATGTTCTGTTTGAATGACAGATTATTCTTCAAAAGTGGTGATTAGATGCCAAAAAGGACATCAAGCACCCACATGGTGCAGGTAAAAGTATTTTATTGGACCAGAGTACAGTAGCTCTTTTCTTGCTGTCTCATGCTGATCTAGTCCTGAACCATACTGATTGAGCGCTATGTAGAAAGCAACAGAGGCAAAGAGTGACTGAACATCGGTTACTGTTGTCTAACTGCGCTGAGGCTATATTACATCCTGCAGTGGGACACACTTTTCAAATAGGTACTCTTGTGACAATATTTTTGCTTTGCTGTTGTCATCAAAGTAGCTTCAAACACACAGAGATTTAATATTTTATCACAAGGGAAAGCAGGATGAGAGAAATTTAATGGTGATCAAGCAAATACATTCAGGAAACAGCCACTGACAGTGAGTTGATGAAAGCAAACAAAACATCTGTGTGGATGGGAGAGAAAAACTCAATATGTAGAGGCTGTTAAAAGTATTATACGCAAATGTTAGAAGCATACAATTGCTGCTCTCCTTTAATCATATATACCCGGCGACTTTGCTTTGTGTTCTGGGAAAAAGTTGCACAACTATCATTCAGCTGTTATAATTAGAGATCAGTTGCCATAAGCCCAATACTATTCTAAATTGAAAGAGCTATTTTTATAGGGAACTGTTAGTTAAATATAAATAACGTGATCAAGGGTGCAATCCTAACCTTGTGTTAGGCTGGCGCAAGTCCCTTGCACTGGCCCAGGAGGGTGGCAAACATCTGTAAAGCATGTTTGCGCCTCCTTTTGTGTCAGCTGGGCTGGTGCAGGGACGTGCGCCAGCCAACAGAGGCTGCATCTAGCCTTCGTGCCAACATGGGGAAGGAAGGTTGCATTGGCTGAACTCAGCCGTCACAGAGGTCTGGAGAGGATGGGGAGGAGGCAGGGAAGAGGTGGAAGGGAGGCGTTCTGGGGCGGGGGAGGGCGGGTAGAGGGCGTTCTAGGGGGCAGGCAGGTGGGCAGGGAGTGGCAGGCAGGGCTGGGACCCCGCAGTGAGGAGTGGCTCTAAGCTGTTCCATTCTCTTTGGACTTGCATCACCTCCTGAGGTGTAGCACGTTCGAGAAAGTCCATTGGGGCTGTGGTGGCTTACGTGGGGGTAAGGAGAAGAGTTTCCCCTTGCCTCCGGTTGAGCCGATTCTGGCCCGAATCTTGTGCTAGATACAGCACAGGCCTCCTGGCCTGCCTGATCAAACGCAAGGTAGGATTGTGCTGTAAATTGATCTAGTGGCAGTAACTTAATTGAGAAATGCCAGTCTTTGGAACATGTACTATAAAACAGTTGGGATCTTAAGCTTTTAGTATTTCCCATTTCAGGCCTCATGCAAGCCCCACACTTCCTCCCTTTTTCCTCTTTATATGTATGCATTTGTTAAGTCCCCTATAGTCTCTCACCTGTTCATATTCCCCTGCACCAGAACAAATGCCTTTCACCTTCATAGAAAAACTGAACCCTAGAATGCTAACTACACAGTCAGAAAAGCATCCCCATATCTCTGGCACTTGCACCAGTTGCCAGCATCAGGTTTCGGGAGGATCTTGGGCAAGATATCTTCAGTGCCTTCCTTTCTCAGTATGGGCCTCCCCTCTCACTCAGTAGACCCATCTCCTCACCACCACCACTGCCAAAAGCTGCGGCTACGGCTCCTCTTCACTACTGCTGCCACCACTCATTTACCAAGAAGAGAGTCTATAAGCAGGCAGGCAGCAGCAGTTACTGCCATTTCTTGATTTGTCACTGACCTCTCACTGAGGCACAGCAGTCAGGAGAGCAAATGGGAAACAATGGTGTTGAGGACTGGCTGCAATAGGGTCAGGGGGCTGTCAATAGAAAGTCTGCTGTGGGGTTGTAGGTCTCACAGGTACCTAGAATGCAGGGATGTGCGATGGATAGGGAGGCAGGTGAGGCAGAACCTCCCCACCAGGGTCCTTCAAAAAGCACTGCCACCATGTGGGGTGGCGCAAGCACTCTCAACCCATGTGCAGAGTGCACCTCCCACAATGGCAGCACTTTTCAAAGCACTGCCTCACCTGCCTCCCCACCCACTGCATGTCCCTGCCAGAATACGGCTCCTTACTTGCCCCACTAATGTCCCAGCAGCCATGTTTGTTGTATGACATTTTCCCAAACTGCCCTCAGGCCTCATTTAGATATGTTTATGTTCAACCAGACCCATATCTTCTCATTAATAGTGCTATGAGGCACAGACAGTGAAAAACAAGCAGAGATTAGTTTTAAAGAAAATTGCATGTGGCAAGCTTTAGGCATCTTCAGAGAAATGATTTTTGTGTTATATATTACAGCAATATATAATCAAAGCAAACCTATTCAAACAACACTCCACAGGCATGTGTCCCACAAGCCCCTTTTTCACACTGCTGTTCTGCTTTAATAGTTATTTGTCACAAGTGAGCTACATGAAAAACACAGAAAACAAACTCATTTAGAGCCCAATTCTATGTATGTCTACTCAGAAGTAAGTCCCATCATAGTAAACAAGGCTTACTCTCAAGTAAGTGTGGATAGGATTGCAGCCTAAAACAGAAATGCAGAACTTTTGTCCTCATACTGCAGTTTTAAATACGTAATTTTGTATCTCTATACTGCATGATGCAATGTATATAGAATAATATACTAAAACAATCACTCATACTATAATATTATGCTACATAATAACATACAATATAAAGGAATGATGAAATGTCCTTACCCCCTGCTAACTGGGCAAAAAGGTGCCCTTTAACTGGTGGCTCTCTTTTATTTAGCATATGGAGAGCAAATGTCCTTATTCCTCCTCAGACTGAGGAACCTGGGCCCGGAGTAAGTGTTATATTGATCTAACTAGGCCATGATTGGGCAGTAGGTGTGATCTGGAGGTGGAGCTGTTGCCCCACCTGAAAAAGCTAAGCAGGATCAACGTGGTTATGCCTTTAGGTGGGAGATCAGAAGCTGCTGCCAAGCCATTATAAGAGAACAGAGTCGCTGACAAGCCACTGTGATAGAGGGAGGAGGAGTGTGGACGAGTCAGCTGGTGGGGGGGCATCCTTGGTTTTGGGTAACCACGGGAGATTGCGGAACAGAACCCCTGTGGATACTAGGGCATGCCTGTAAATAAATTGAATAAATGATTTGTTTCTCAGGTCACCTGGACATAAGAGTCAGTGGTGTAGCTAAGAAGGTCCAGGGAGTAGCACTTGCACTAGGCATCAAGCTTTAGGGAGGCAATAAGCTGAGCTTGATATTAATGACCAAAATTGTGAAAATTTTTGTATGTACGAATGATACCATCATTGGAAAGGTAATTTAATGCAGAGTGCAATGAAACAAACTGCACTGGAATATCTGTATTCTATCAAAAGTTAAAGCCAATTAACCAGCAAGTGATAATGCAACTGCCTTATGGAACAAAAAGTGGATTTTCATAACTCAAAAACTGAACTCTGAGACTGATTGTTCTGTCCCGTTATGTTATTGACATGTTGCAATCGCATATTATGATATAGCATGGAGCCAATAAGGAGTTAATGAGTCAGCTCTTATTTCCACATATCATAATAACCCTGCTACCTAGGTAAAAAGGCACTTTTTCAAATGGTGCTCCTCTTATATTTAGCAGGGGGAGAATAACCATCCCTCTTCATACCAGCACAGTGTCTCAAACCAGTCAGGGGCACAAGTTTTATTTATTTACTTAATTAAATTTGATTTTGTCTTGTGTGTGGGGGGGGGGGGTTACAAATCTTCTTTGACCTCAGGTAGCAGATATATGCCTTAGCTATGCCACTGGCTGGGGGGAGGTGGCAGAGCAAGTGGGTGGCAATCTACTGGGGGGAGAAGGCAGTTTTTCTCCCAACTTTCACTGTTTAAAAAGCCCAGTTTTGACATCACTTCTGGTTGTGATATCACTTCCGGGGCACTGTTTGGAGCTTGGCACTGGGATTAGCTTATGCTACTGAGAGAAGTAGCGTAAGGAGATTTTCCTGTGAACATTTGCTATACTGCCTGGGCAGGCAGTTCTTTTCTCACCTAGCAGAAGCAAATTCAGTCATAGGAAGCTGCATGACAACTATCAAGAAGTACCCTCATTGACCTCTGGTGATGGGCATTCCCTCCTTCTTCCCTCAAAAGCCACTGTGGCCCAGCAGAATGGGGAGGATAGGATGGGGAGGAACTGCCCTGGCCTGTCCACTTGCATTCCATCTGTCACTATTGCTCCACTGCCTGCCACCTACCCACAGTACCCAGAAAATGGGAGGGGAAACCTGGGTTGGTTGTGGGTGTGGGAGTGACCTGAGGATACATGGGCAGCACATGCACATAGATAAGATCCTAGAACTGGGCCATGCCTCTGCTCAGCACAGCTGCCTTGGGTGCCCTTCGGGGAGAAAGGTGGAATAATAATAATTAATAAATAAACTTGGCAATGGCACTGGCATGCACAGAGCACCCATGTGCATTAGAGTATGACTTATTCCTCCTTTTAGAACTGTCTGCCCAAATAATTACTCATATAATCAGTAGTATTCACACACGTGCTCCTTTTTTTGTTTCTGTTCATGTATTGCAAAACACAAATCGCAACTGAAACATGAACACCAGAACAATCAGAATTTCTGTCCTGCTTTGTAAGAAAAAATCTATCACGCATGTGGAAAGTTGAAACACAGCCTCTCTTGTACATTCTTGAGGCTTTGCGCAGCCTATTACTGACTGTCAATTTCATCTCTGCCTATCTGCTCTTAAGACCTCTGGGCACGACCTCTGTGTGGAACAACTTGATCAAAGGCTACCTACAATTTAACATTCAGACTGAGAATGCCTGCAGAATTTCTAGTTCCATTTGTGCCATTCTGAAGACACTGGCTGAAAATTAGAACCTGTGAGAGCTCAGGATATGGGGGATGTGATACAGGGTGCATTTTCCAGTTCTTTAATCTTGAGGACAGCTAACTCATTTATCACTCAAGGCAGGAAAAAATATAGTGTCAATGCCTCCTACACAAATATAAACCACTATAGATAGACCACATATATTACAAGCATGCTGTACTCCTCTCTCAATAAAGATGCAGTGTCACTTGTTCTAATAAATCTTGCAAGTCAGCAACACAATATGATGAATAGTGTTATTTGGCAGGATAGAAAAATGGGACAAGGACTGAAAACCTGTGCATGTCTTGTTGCCTGTTATCTTCAAAGGCTCTGATGGGATGATCTAAAAGGCACATTCTTCCATGGGTACCAGCCTTAAAGGGATCATTGGATTTAACTCTCAATGTATTTCAGCATCTAGCACACTTCAGGCAATGTCCCTGTTGGTTTAAAGATGTGTGTGGGGAAAAAAATCCTTAGGGAACTTATTAAAAAAATGGAACAGTGGGGCAAAAGCAGAGAGCCCCAAGTTTTAAATAGACTGTATTCCTCTCAATGATTGGGGCAGGCAATGAGAAAGCTGATGGCTTTAGCATGATGGCTAAAAGACAGAGCTACAAATCAAGACTTTACCAGTTTAATTCTTTCTTCTGCTCTGAGCTCAGAAGGTGGCCTTAGGCAAGTCATTCCCTCTCAGCCTCAGTTGCAAAAGGGGAATGATACTGCTTACCTTACATGTTTGTTATGTTATCTGTTGTCCTCACATGTGAAGTGCTTAGCCTGCTCAAAAATCACTATACAAATGCTATTACAGGCATTTTATTAATAATACAATACACTATACAAATGCTATTACAGGCACTATACAAATGCTATTGCAGGCTATTACAGGCATATTACAGGACAGCATGAGTCCCCTGCTCATTTGACAGGTTAGGGACTGGAGCAGTGTTGAAAAGCGGAAATGGTTGAAAAGTGGAACCCAGTCTTTTTTTTAGTTTACAAATGTTGCTTCCAGTGCTTTTTTAGCTAGCAAACTGCAAATGGCTTTTTTATCTTGCAAATTCCTGCTGTCACATAAAGATTTCTGCAGATGGACTCCCATTAATACCTTCAGAATAGGAACAGAAAGGAAGTTCAAGTTGGCATGGGCTCTCTCTCTCTCACACACACACACACACCAAAACAGTTTTAATCACCATGCTATATGCAAATTAACATGAGGGAGGGGAATTTTAGCCTTTAGAACAGCAGAGAGAGGTTGAAAGAGTGGAATGTGCCTTGAATGAATGAGTTCTGGGTATAATTGAAAAGTGTTGAAAGAGGTTTCAACAGACAGACAGTGGGGGATACCTGTATTATTAAATCAGTGTAGTAAAATTTTTGTGAAAAGAACCTGAAGACATTTTGGTTTTCAAATTTTAAGGGCTACCATAGTATCATCTTCCCATATTGCATTCCAGCTGTTCTAACCTTTTATTTGGTTCTCAGGTCAGCTCAATGTGGAAGGGCCTCTCACTCAGTGATAGAGCAGATGCTTTGCATGTAGAAAGTTGTTGTTTCAATCCTCAGCATCTCTACGTAGACCTGGAAGAAACCCCAGCAGCAGCGTAGCTGGGTTGGCCAGCAACTGGAGCGGGGGTGAGCATGTCACTCCCCTGCACCCTCCCTGTATCTGGAATGACTTAGATTTGGATCCAAACTGACATGCAAAGGGAGGGAGAGCCTGTCTATGCTTCACACACTGCTCTAAGCACTTGGGCAGCAAATGCTGCATACCCACCTCCCCCCCACACACACACCAGGTTCACTACACTACTGAACCCCAGCTTGACACTTTAGGGAGCAATTCCCAGGCAATGTAGCACTAGATGGACCAGTAGCCTGACTCACTATATGGCAGCTTTTTATGCTCCATCTATAACAAAATAAAGGTTTCATTGGTTTGCAATTTTAGGTGCACTCAAGGTCCAGTTAGTCATCATATTTAGCATCCAGAACAAATTGTTTTGCCTCATTAGACTGAATTTCCTTATGATCTCTTCTGCTTTAAGTCTGAACTCATGTTTATATATACAAAGGATTAAAACAACAAGTTTACAGTAGCCATCAAATCTGAGGGTTAAATAACCAGCCTATTTGCATGATTTATTATTATTATATTATTATTATTATTATTATTATTTATTAATTATTATTATTATTAATAATTATTATTATTTATATACCTACAGTACAGTTTATAAAGTAAAATAAATCTAATGGTTCCCCGTCCCCAAAGGGTCTACAATCTAAAAAATAAATAAATACAGACAAAGTACCAGGAACATCCACTGGAAATAACACCATGCTGGGCTGATGAGGGACAGTTGCTTTCCCCCTGCTAAATATAAGAGGGGTCCACTTTAACTATCTGATCCCCATAAGATGAAGTGGCATGCTTTGAAGATCATCACAGACCAATTGTTCATTGTTCACCTTTCAAGATGATATATATAGAAATCTGCCTTATGTTGAAAGCATATAGGGAAGAGATCTTCAGGGTATCAGTCAAGGGGCTCTCCCTCAATCCTACCACCTGAGAACTTTTTATGCAGAGATACCAGACAGTGACAGCACAGTCACACAAGCCTATGCATGTCTTACATTGAAGTTCAATTGAACATACTTCCAGGTAAGTATGTATACAATTGCAACTTAATCATTGGCTCTTTTGCAGGCAATCCATGTACTCTACTATAGAGCTGTGGCCCCTACTTGAAGTAAATCAAAACTGGGGTCTAGTTTAAAATGGACATTATTATTTCTTATGTGTAGGTCTCTCTTTATGGCCACAGCAGGATTCTCAAGATGGCTAAAATTTCATAGCCATACAAAGTAAATTGAAATCTACAATAAAACAAGTGGTGGGAAATGTCTCAAATTAATCACAGGTGCTTAAAACATTACTTTCATTTCTTTAACTCAAGGCTGTGAGTGTTCATCCATACATACATTAGGCAACTATAAGATTTCAGTTATCTTTGGTTGTTGTTCAGTTTCTAATGTGCATTGTAACAGATTTGGAAATAATGTATTGTAATTTCCCATCTCAGATTTAATAGAAGTAGGTCCTGCACAATCTTATGTAAATCAAAGGCCATAAGGACACAGGCTTGTGTACATGGCCTTAGGAAAAATGAAATAAGCACTAGGTGATAAAATGGTGGAAGCATATGTTCAAATACTCCATTCTCTTGAGTCCTATGGAAACACTTTACTTCTTAAATCATATTTTGAATGAATTGCATAGCTTGGAGGGGAAAAAAGTTGTAACAATAGATATTTACCAAACCTACTGCATGCTTATTTTAAAATCTCCCAAATGTTCAGCTTCAATGTACACAATGAATGCCTGAAAACCAACTGGATTCAGGCCCAATCAGATTCAAACAGCTAAAGGGGGTGGGTGGATTGCCCCTTTCAACATCAGTTGAGAATTTCATGTGCATATGATTGTGGACTCCTAAAAGCAGAGCCATACAATCCCTTTCATGCACAATATACTTGCAGAATGAATGCTAATCTAGCACAAGATTAGCATCGGATGTGAGCATTTGTTCTCCACACCTTTTAGTCCATTAAAATGAGAAATGACATGAGAATGTACAGTTGTTGACAGTGACAGTGTTTTATAGTTATCACTCATCAGAACAGCCAGGCTCAATCGTACAGCAGAACTGCGGAATTGTTTCCTTGAGAGTGACAGATGGTATAAATAATTCTATTATTTACATATCTGTCCCACACTGCAATTTCAATTCAGAAAGTAAAAAATTCTGTTAGTTGGTTTTAACACAGCCTTGTTCCAGGTGTTTTACCAGAACAATGGATTTCATACTTCAAAAGGAATTAGCAGTCAAAAACCTTCGAGCTGTGAAATGGTTGGCTTAGGCTGTGCAACATCAGCACACCACTGTGCATTTTATGACCCTCCTTTGCTGCAAAAACTGCTACCACAAAGGTGGAGAAGGAAAGCAAAGCAAAATGGAGAAGCTGGGCGGGCTGGGATTGGTAGTAGGCAAGGGGGCTTAAAGAAGCTTAAGATAGGAAAAATAAAGGATTTCATTTTTTTAAATGCAAAAGAAAGTCACCTACATTTTCAAGATATTTGGGAAAGGAAGACACTGAATAACTTTCATGGAGCAAGAATAATCCAGTAGTTTGCTGGAGATCCTGGGCCAAAGCCCTAGACTGGACCACTTCTAAAGCATCCTGGCAGCAGTGGATGGTGGCTCCTCCTTGACACCAGCAAATGGGAGCATCCTCCAGAGGCTTTGTATTGACACAGGAGTCTCAAAGGGACACTCCCTTTTATTGATGGGGTGCCAGGGACTGAAACGGCATGGACCTCTTGGCCAACACACATCCGTGCTGACAGTACAGAATAGTTCAGAATGTTGGCCCAGGTAGGTGGCTCTCTGGCAGGTGGGTGCCCTTGACCAGTATCTGGGCAACCCCAGATATCAGCCCGGAACATAAACCAGCCAAAGCTAATTGCAACCAGTTAGTTGCAAACAATGAAAAGGGCCTTGGCTGCAACAAATCTTTCGTGTTGATTGTACCCTAGATATTAACAGACACCTTTTTTCCATCTCTTTGAGACAATGTCATTAGCTGGTACAGTAGGATGCCCACCAGATCCAGTATGTCCAGTGCAGTTGGTGAGGGCAGAAGGTGGGGAGGGTGGAGAGAAGGTGGGGAGGAGATGAGTTGGGGTGCGCAGATTGGGCCCAAATGGGAGCAGGACTGGCAGCTCCTGCACAAACTGTATCCCAACTCCCTTCCCAAGCCTGATCTGCCTGCACGGATATCGCTGGCTCAGATCCAAGTTGATCCTCAGCTGTTAGGGCTTACCCTGGTGCAAGGGAACAGATCCTATGGTTGGGCTACACCAGCAGAACACGTGTTCTGGTGTGCAGTGTTGCAAAAGAACCATAAAGAAAAAGAACTATAAAGTACTTTGCAACAAAATTAGTAACTGGAGCATCAGAAGGAAGTCAGGAGCTTTCCCCACACACTGGAGACTTTCCCCATGCACTGATGTCCACCGGACTTAGTAAGTCCAGTGTAGAGTGGGGGAGGGTAAGGAGGGGATGGGAAGAGATGGGGCTGGGTGGGCAGATTGGGCCCAGGAGGGAGTGCAAATTAGTGCACTGGTCTAGTGTGCACTGTATCCTAACCTCCTTCCTGGGCCTGATCTTCCTGCATGAATCAACTCTGACTTGCACCAGCGATAATGCTAGCACACATCTGAGTTGACCCATTGCAGCTGTTGGGGCTTACTCCAGGACAAGTGGACAAATGTCCTCTTACCCTGAGTAGACCTCCAACAGCCAAAATTCCCATGTGGAGTACAGTATAGTTCACAACGGTGCCACTGCATTGCCATTTGGGAATTTAGATAGGATTGGTAACTGCAGACATCTTTGGGTTAGATATTCAAGATTACAAATGGCAAAACTCTGGAATACTACAGATCATTAAATGAGTCCTGCTTTTATATGGGCCTCTAGGGGAAAAAAATATACATATATATACCTCTACAGAAAAAATTCTGTGTAGAAACATGAGCCTATGTAAACATTATTGTTGAGAAAAGGATAATGAAAAACATTCTCCTGAAGATGTCATTAGAGAGGAAATGACATGTAAAATTGTTTCTAAATTGCCCATCATTCTGATTTAATATGTTAAGGAGAAAATATGAAAGATTATATGTTGGTTTTTCAGCATACATCTTTGTCACTTTTATGATGACTGAGTTGCACCATTTACATAGGACGTAGACTCTACATCTACGTCTAGACTAGGAAAGTATGCAGTGGAATTAGCCAAAGTACCTAATGAGCCAATATGTAAAAGCTGCACCAGATAACAAAAGATCTGATTTTTACAATTTCCAACACAATCACAGTCTTAGTAACTAGGTTTTTTCTGCCCAGGTATGCCAAGCACAGGCTCTTCATTTTTTTTTACCTCTATTTTATTATGGGAAAGGTGAAAACTGTGCTATGATTGGTAAGCAGTCCTTTAAAAGCAGGCTGCATGCTTGGAAAAGAGTTCACAGATAGCATTTTCAACCTCCCAGCAGTCATCTATAATCCTCCCAACAGGTTGCCGACAATAGGATAATGGCCATGATTGCACATTTCTGATGCTCAGGAATAAAATAAGGTTGTACATTGATATTATGTTGTCCAAGAGTTGTCAAAGCAGGAGGAGATTTACCTTGATGAGCTCTGAAACAAGCAGCCTTGCAGAGTAGCAGCTGAAATTGCCTGAACATCACTGATGGATCAGACATTTCAAGAACAAATGGCAAAGATGCAATGTGAAGAGCCAATCACTGGCAAGATGTGGTGTGGCTATGCCTTCACTTGCTTTGTTTCTTTCAGATATTGAAACCACAAACTGTCCTTCAGCTACAGACCGAATGTCTTGAGTTTTGCATCTTGTGGTCTTGGATGGCAAAGTACTGTGAACTCATATGGCATTGAGATAGCCAGCAATTCATCTAAGACTAGATTCACTATTGTGCTCAATGCAATCCAATCTAGAGCCCTTACCATTGGCATAACTGTCCTAGAAACCTGCAGTCGGTTAAAGTAATCAAGTGGACCATTAGTAAAATATGTAATGCAATATGTGAGACAAGCTGGACATGCTCTTCTGTCCGTCATTTGCAATCCCATTAAAATTGTTTGTTTCAATTTGTCAAGCACCAACAATTGAGCCAGAATATTTGTACGGTGGACAAACACAGCCTGCTGATCGTGCATGAGTCATCCAGGCCCTCCACTGCCATGAAGCTCGGCATCCATTGAGTTGGTTAAGCAACAGCGTCATGTAGGACCAAGTCCCATTTGGCAATCATGTCAAATGTCAGTGCAGAAATAGCCAACCCAAACTTACTGCATCTGGTACAATGCTATTCTGAATTAGCTTAAATGCCAACAGAATACCAATAATTGTTACTTTAGGTATTTTTCAGCACAGCATGTCTGTTATGGAAGTAGGATAGGGTAATAATTTACATAGTTCCAGTGGTAGAAATATTTTGGCCATCAGAATGATATATCTGCTTGTTACTGAGCAGCACCTGAGGAGCTTGCCTACATTTTTGCTAGACTATAACTCTTTCATCTGGTATAAACACATATCTTGGTTTTCTTTAACTATTGGGGCAAATCTAGTGGCAGAAATGAAACAAATTGGGTTTCATCAGATTCAATCTGCCATTTTTGCTCTCTGATTTTTATCGTAGCCCCTTTGGAGGTGTTCATTTTGTTAATTGATCTTGTGTTTCTTATGTTTACTTTCCTATATTTTCACCATTTTCTCACAACGAGGTGCTGGATTTGGAGCTCTTAAGGGACTCATCTGTCTCCCATAAACAAAATTTCACTTGCATGCTTTGCAGAAGCAAACACATTTTATATGGTACACTTGGAAACCAATTACCTGTAAGACTGCACAACACCAGAGAGCACACCAACAGCCACAGAGTAAGTAACACGCCATTTGTGACTTCTCATTTAATTCAACAGAATTGTGAGGGGGATTCTCATCTCACAGACAGACTACATGACAGTCCCCTGTACAGTGCTGTGATTCTGAGCAGTGCCTTTTTCTGAGCAGACAATCTTTTCTTTATTAGAGGTAGTGATAGCAAAATCCATTGCAAATTACAAGCTGTGAACACTATTACTCTGGCATGACCGTGAACAGCTTAATAGTTTTCAGCTCCACAGGTTGTGCATCATCGTCTTGCTCCAGCCATATGGCTCTGAACATTATCTGTTGAAAAGGCACTGTGGGGTACACTGGGGCTGAAGATATCCCAGCAAACATATCAGACAGTGTTAACAAATCCCTTCTAATCACATGTAGGACTAAGACATGATCCTGAGCCTACCAGAATGGATGGTAATTCTGTCAAATATGAGTCCATCAGATCTTAATAACTAAGATAACTGGCTCAAGGCTCATATGTTTTGTGGGGAAATTCAATTTTTTTCTTGGTGAGACAGGTGATCCCCCCCAAAGGGTGATCCCCCCCCCCGCCAAAGTTTCTTGCAGTGATATTCATGGCAAGGATCCAACACACCTTCATTACATACAAGGATTCAGCAAGTCTAGTATTTGAGGTCCATGGACTCATTATAGCCCACAGTCTAACATCAAGTTCCACCAGGTTCATTCCTTAGAATCTTCAGATGGGGATAGAAAACATTCCCATTTGAAACCATAGAAAACCAGTCATTCAGTGTGTAGACCAGGGGTGCCCAAACCCCGGCCCGGGGGCCGCTTGCAGCCCTCACGGACTCCCAATCCGGCCCGCAAGTAGCCCCCAGTTTCCAATGAGCCTCTGGCCCTCCGGAGACTTACTGGAGCCCTTGCTGGCCCAATGCAACTGTTCTCAGTGTAAGGGCAACAGTTTGATCTCTTGCATGAACTGTGAATAAAGGATCCCTCCACTGCTTGCTGTTTCACAACTGTGATGCTGCAGCAGCAGTGAAGGAAAGGCCAGTCTTGCTTTGTGTAAGGACTTTTATAGGCCTTGAGCTATTGCAAGACCTTCATTCAGTCAAATAAGTTCCATCTCTAATATAGTCATTTATGTAAATATATGTAAATTTATTCAAATTTGAAATGTATATTAATTCTTTTTTATTTCCAGCCCCCTACACAGTGTCAGAGAAATGATGTGGCCCTCCTGCCAAAAAGTTTGGACACCCCTGGTGTAGACAATGGCACACTGAAGGTCTATCCAACTTTGCAACACCAATGCAGCTACAATGCAGCCCCAAGGTAAGGAAACAAATGTTCCCTTACCTTAAGGGGGCCTCTGTGAATATCCTCCCACCACAGGATGCAGTGCATACCCCTTTGGCACGGCTGCATCAGTGCTAAAAAGTTGGATAGGACTGGGTCCTCAGGGACCTCATTCGGTATAAAGTAGTTTCCTGTAGATCTTACCTCAAGAGGAACCTGATTCAGTAATGAAAACATGGAAGTGTTATACAGATCCTAGCATATTTTGCCCAACTATTTGAACACGTATTAAAATGTTCCCTGTTGCTTTTCCCAAAAGGCTACATTAACTTTTTTTTTTTTTGCCAATTAGATGTGCCTTGCTTACAACACCATCTGATGGATGTATACTCAGAAGTATGTTCTATTGAGTTCAATGGGATTTACTCCCAGGTAAGGAGGGAGTAGAGGGAACTGATTCAGTATAAGGTAGTTTCCTGTACATCTTACCTCAAGTACCCCATGTTGAGAGAAACATGGTTCATTGTGAAAGTTTTTCAAAGGTGAAGTAACATTTTGTGAAACACACAAAATGAACACACCACCCCTAAAGTCCCCACCTCCGTACCAATAGGAATGTTGTCAAAGCAGGACCACCCACAAAGAAGTTGAATGTTTCTGGATACTCACTGAACTTCAGTGGTTTGTCCAGTTTTGAAACAAAGCAAATGGGGGGGAGGGGAGTAAAAGAAGCAAAAAAAACCAACAACCTGTGACACTTTGCTTCCACAATAGTCTGAAGTTTAAAGTCTCTGAATTCCCAGGGAGGCATCACTCTCTAATGGGTAATGTTCTTTAGAAAGGCCATATCAAAGGAAACACAATCCAAAGATTGTAATTTATTGTAACAAAGATTGTACAATCCAATGGGATTGTAATTTACAAACTGGAACACACACATATAAGAGGCAACAACCAGGAAGCAGAAAGATAGACACCTACACTGGTGAAAGTGTATACATTGTATAGGTGACTAAACCTCAGCCTACCCTAGAATGCTACACTGTTTTCAATACTATTCTGCAGGCCCACTTCTCACTTCTTGTTTGAGCTTATCCCAAGCACCTGAAAAACCTATTGAAGGCAATTAGCAATCATCAGCAATTGGCAGATGGCAGGTCTAGTATCGCATGACTCAATACCACCTCCAGTTCTCTCCATTCCATGCCTAAAATTCTTTCCTGTTTTTAGCTGGTAGCCATTTAAGAACTACTTCAAGTATAAATTTTTCTACTGCCATTTTGAGAATGCCTACACTGAAGATGCTCAAGAATGGCTGGTGACAGGCAGCTTTGTGAAGGGTGACTAACCAGAAACAAGGTAAAGGCTGCTTCAGATATGACAAATTCCAAAACAAAAATCAGTATATTTTAAGAAGTAGCATAAAGCACATGCGTGGGAGGCTGCGCTTGCCACAGTTTTCTACTGTGTGTTCGCACACCAAGGCACAGTAACAAGGATTTGCAATCTGTGGCCATCTGTGCATGGATTTTGTGCTTTGTTCCTCCATGGAATTTTGGAACATGAGAATTGGTCCCAAGACACAAAACTGCCACTGCTTTAGAACTTTCTCCACTGTTCATGCATTTGCATGCCTGCTTCCATTTTCTGCCCCCCTTGGAGTATTACAGTGGGGCATGGTAGCTGTGGGTGGAAGATTCTGTGCTCTGGATGTGCTAGAAATGAGCAGTGTTCCAGCTGTTGACCTTTCTTCTTTTTGTTGACCTAATAACCAAAGATTGTGCAATACAGGTTGAGCCCTGATATCTGTGAGGGTTCTGTTTCAGAACCCCCATGGATATGGAATCTACTGATACTGGGGTCCAAATTTAAATCCTTTAAAAACAAAAAAGGTGCCAAAATCCAGTGTTTATACCTTCTCACAGCTACAGTTTCCAAGACCGTAGAGCTACTTTTAAGTCTGAAAGACTCACTTCCCCGTTGTGCAAGGGTTCATTTGTTCTCCCAGGCTTGCCCCAGAATGCATCATGAATATGCTGGGGCAAACCTGGGAGAAATCCAGGAACTTCCACATGACCCTGATGTGGATCTTTCAGTCCTACAAGTAGTTCTAGAGTCTTGGAAACTGTGTGCAAAAAGGTAAAAACATTGGATTTTGGCATCTACAGTGAGTCATGTCTGTGGGTGCCAGCCCCATAGATATTGTGGGTCTACTGTTTCACACTTTTCTTCCTGCTGGGTTTTTCTACTTGTGTGAGGTTAGTTCTTAAAGCTTAAAAAATGGGGGGAAGGGGGTTTCTGAATGATGGTGACTTTATAGCATAAATAACTTAAATATAAGATTGAGACTATATAAAGAAGAGGAGGAGTTTTTTTTATGACAGATATTTCTAAGTGAGCACCTGTCTGTCTCAGAGAATTGCATACCTTATACCTCATCCTTCAGAGACTCTAAGCCACACAGGTTAGAATGAGCAAAAACATCCTTTTTATCATGTTCTAAGCAAAATTCACAGCATTTTTTCCCCAAGCGCAAAGTACAGCATATGGGAAATGTTACAATTAGGGAAGCTATCCATTGAGATGGGGTTATAGTAAAGCCATGTCTGTCACTGATTTTTTAAATGATAAAATTAATACTGGCTGTTGAATAATCAAATAGAAGTATCAAGAGAAATCCTCTCTAACCCAGATCAAGCAGCAAACTATTTTTAAATTCTAAAATACAATCCTCTGAAGACTACCAGCTTATGATCTTTTAATGTCTTGCTCTTTTCGAAGAAGGCTGAATAATTAACCGTATTACCATGAAATCCACCAGATAACAAAAACGGTTCTCTAGAAATAGGCATATCACATGGTTTTTAAAATTCTTTTCCCCTTCAGGAATGTTAAGACAACAAAGGTTTCATGCAGTATTTCAGTTCTCTCTTATTGGGGGTTATGATCCAACTAAAATTAAAAGTTCTGATGTCTTCCAATGGAGTCAATGCAGTTTAAAAGCAAGTTTGAAAATTTAAAATTTTAAAACAATTAACAAAAATTGGCTGAATTACAGTCTTTGATTTGCAGTATAATTTCTATTAGTCCTGAGAATGAAAGTTTTAGGTGGGGGAAATGGGCAGATGGAAATGGGCTGTATCAAGAGCAAATCATGATGAGTTTATTGGAACCTTTCCTCACTGCCAGCACAAAAGAAGGTATGTCATTCAGAATGATTAAACACAAGGTGGCTGATTCCCTATGAATTCATATTGTTTGCATCCATGGTACATCTGCTCATTAACATGTTCACTTGAGCATAAAGAGGAAATGTGATTCAGCCTCCCATTAAGGATTTCATTTGGTTATGAGAACGTATACAATACACTCATCTCTGCAAGAAGAGACACTATGCTTTTGAGGACAACTGAACCTTACTATAGTGTTAATGGGAAAACAGATATTGATTTGGTCAAGTTAACCCATTTTTGCCCAGCCCACAGGACACTTGGTCCCTGTTGCATATATGCAACGTTGGGCAGAAATGGCCTAATCTATATATTTGCTTGTACTGTTGTCCATGTGAAATAATGCTATTAGCGCTTCCCTAGCAGCTCCTCCCCTCCAAAAAGGAAATAGCAGATGATACATTAGTTGTGATACTCAGTACAGAGTTGTCATACGATTTGCAATTCATTATTACCCAACAAACACACATGCAAAGCAAATGAGACATCTCAAAACCTTGATGCTTCTCCCTGCTTTTCATGCTGTACTACAAGTGAGTCTGGTTGATTTTGGAAATATTCTTCTACCTATAGCATCTGACTTATTTAGAATAAGGAATCTAATAGCTTGTTCACTCATGATGGTTAACGTTACCTTGTGATATCAGATTTTCTTTAACGTTGGCCTAGAACTTGTGAGTTGTAATTCAGAAGAGGACAAACTGAATTTGTTTTCTTTTCCTTCCTGCTTGTTTTAAGATATTCAGACATTTAAAAAAAATTAAGTTAAATGTAAATAATTTACAACCTTATTTAGATTGACAAAAACACTTAAACTGTTTATACTGTGACTCGAACATCTGTAGTGAACAGTCTCTCTTGCCACTAGAGTCTCCTCGACAGGGACAACCAGGCACAGATCACTAAAACAAAAAAAATGACTGAACTAGAATGGATTTGCAGCAAGTATTTTTTTTACTGCATGCCTTTATGTGGCTTTTTTAAATGTCTAACTTGTAAAGAACAGTGAAAACATTAGGAAAATCCTGCTATTTTTCCTACTTTCTGGATTATCAGTTTTTTCCCCCCAAATATTTATGTACTGCTTTAAAAAACATTTTCAAAGCACCTAACATAACAATGGAATAAGAAGATGGTTCCCTGCCCCGTCCCTAACACAAAACGGCTCATAATTAAAAGAAAAGGCAACAGCAAACGACCACTAGAAACAGGAAGCACTAGCACAGCTGCTCTAACCTGCACTGGCACAGTGAGGCCACACAGCCTCCAGTGCATCCAATGAAGCTTTGGAGCAGGTTGGTGGTCTCCTTGGTGTAATGGGATATTTTTCCCCTTACTCCGAGTAATGCCCCAGCCTGCCACATGGGGCTACTTGGATCTGCACTTGCTAAATAGGGTGTTCAGGCTCAGGAGGGAGAATAGGACATGAGAGAGTCCTGGAGGGAGAACAGGGCATTGCAGTTCAGGAGGCCGTTCAGACTCAGGAGGGAGAATAGGACATGGTAGAGGCCTGCTCTGCCAATCCAGCCCCCCTCTCAGGCCCAATCCACCCCATTCCACCCTCCCCCTGAAATGCCTCCTCCCTGTCTCCATTCCACCCCTCCCATCACCCCTCTCCCATCCAGCACATTCCTTACCTTTGCTGGCAGCCCACACTTTGGGATGCAGCATCAGGCGGGTAGTACAGGCCTCCCTGCTGGCACTGCTTGCTCTCTGGGGCCACAAATGTTTACAGCATGTTCACAGCACCCTCCACAGGTGCAGTGACTGCTGCACTGGCAGAGAACCGGATTTGGATTGTGCAGTGGGAGAGGCAAAATGCTGGAAGGAATAGGAACAGTTGCTTTCCCCGATTAATATTAGAGACCCAGGTGATAAGGTGCTTCTTTGCCCAGTTAGGAGAATATCAGTGCATTATCCTACAACTATACCCTGTCTTCTTGAGTGCATGCCACTACTTCCTGAAAAGTCAGCGTTTCTCAAACTTTAGCACCAGGACCAACTTCTTAGAATGAGAATCTGTCAGGACCCACTGGAAGTGATATCATGACCAGAAGTGACATCATCAAGCAGGCAAATTTTTTAACAATTCTAGGCTGCAATCCTACTCACACTTACCCAGGATAAGTCCCATTTACTATCCCTGCTAAAAGCATATACACAGTAGCTGGTTAAAAGTACAGATCTGTAACATTTCCCCAAATGCAGTCACATACCATGGTAGCATCAAGTCTAATATATTAAGAATAAAATATTGAAATGAATGGGGACCCACCTGAAATTGACTCGCAACCCACCTAGCGGGTCCCGACCCACAGTTTGAGAAACACTGTGATAAATACATAACCAACAGTCATATGGTAGCTACTGTGGCATGATTTGTTATCATAGCTTGAACCCAGAACGTCCAGTACCCAGGGCCAAATGACACATTAAGTTAAATTAACAAAACCTGGTGAATTTTTTCTTTCTTTATGAATAGTGCCTGGGGGCAGGCATAAAACATGGCAAACCCATTGTAGGCATACAGCAGCATTTCTCAGTGTTTGTCCCTGCACTGTACCACTTTGCATGGTCCACTTAATGGAAGTTCCACTGGAAGTAATGGACGATGATGTCATCACCAGTTACTTCTGTATTGGGAGGACAGAGGCAATGTGACAAACAGTGGTAAGAGGCTGAGGGCTGACAGGAGACTTTTTTGAGTGTGCAAAAAGCGCACACTGGAGCTCTGTCCACTGAGCTGAGCCTCCTACTGCTGCTTGTAGGTTGCATTGCATAGCTTGCATTGCTGGTCTTGCTGCCAGGCAGCAGGAATCTGGGGGTCCCGTGAGTACCACTGGACACCTCCTCAAGAACCACCAGCAGTACAAGTACCATTGGGTGAAAAACATTGGCATAGAGGATCATAGTACTTGGCCCCTCCGTGGTTCTGATTCTGAATGCACCCCCTACACACACACACACACACACACACACACACACACACACACACACACACACACACACAAATTTTTACTGGAGAAAGTTTCCATTGAAAGTCAATGGTAGCTTTTTTCAGTACAAATTGCATATGGGGCACAGTTGGAATTATGGTGGGAGCAAAGTACTTTCTCAGCTTTAGTACTTCTCATTCATGCTGCTCCTGTCATCTTCCCTAGTCTCCAGCAATAAAACTACCCAAGCACCCTTTGTATTTCAGTACAGTGACTACAGGCACAATCCTAACCCCTTATGTCAGTGCTTTCCAGCATGGGCATAGCGGTGCCAGTGGGACATGTGCTGCATCCTGCAGTTGGGTGACACTCACGGAGGCCTCCACAAAGTAAGGGAATGTTTGTTCCCTTACTTTAGAACTGGAAAGCACTGACATAAGGGGTTAGGATTGCACCCTACCCTGCCTGTTATTAAACTCCCCACACACAGTCACAAAACAGGACTATGGATTTATCCACTTCTAATCTGTGTGATTCCTCAACTTCCACAATTTGAACCACAAAGTGCCACAATCAAATTCTATCCTCCCCCCCCCCCGTGCAGTCATGCCGAAAAGGCTTGCACTGCATGGGGGGGGGGGAGTGAACTGAGAGACTTGGGGAAGGTAAGGGAACATATTTCACCTTACTTTCTCATAAGCTTCCCACTCACCAATGAGCCTTCTTGGACCTATACCAGCTGTTTACCTGGTGCAAAGGGGTGTGTGTCAGGATGCAAGGAAGGGGATAGCATCTGGTGTAAGTCATCTACTCTGGCTGCCAACTCCTCCTGTTTCCCAGTATGCCTCCTGCCCACCCCGTTCCATCTCCACTACCAACTTGTTTTCATCAGTGAGCACTCTGTCATCCTCTGTCATGTGGTGGGTCTCTGCAGCCTCCCCACAGTTTTGTCTGTGGAACTCCTTGCTGCAGGACATGGTGAACATGTCTGGCCTAGATGCCTTTAAAAGGAGATTGGACAGATTTCTGGAGGAAAATTCCATCGCAGGTCACAAGCCATGATGGGTATGTACAGTCTGAGCCAGTTGCTCATTATGAGAACCGGGTAAGAATTTTTTTCTGTCATTCTAATTGGCCATGGAAGGCAGTTTTTTAAATCTACCTCAGACTAGTGAGGGAGGGAAGGTGTGTTCATTAGGTTTTATTTATTAAAAATTGGTCACTTGTGTTTAATAAAATGGCCCAAGTTAAACCCAAGTGCAATCTGGTGTCTTTGTTGTGAGGTGCAAGGGTAAATAAATAGAATGCCAGATGCAGGGGCGTGGCAGTGAGATGCAAATATCTTGTGGTCTTGTGTGCTCCCCGAGGCGTCTGGTGGGCCACTGTGAGATACAGAAAGCTGGACTAGATGGGTCCTGATCCGGCATGGCTCTTCTTATGTTCTTAGTGGCTTTTATGACTACTTTAAGGCATTCTCCACTGGGGCATGCTAGTTCCACCAGTAGATCAGCCTAATAAGATTGGGCCAAAACAGAGCGAAAATGAACCTTGTAATGGTACCAGATAATTTTCAGTACTTGAGACAAGTCACATTCTAAAGGGAAATGACAAAAGCAAAACAAAAGCACAAGCTCTCTTCTTTCTATCATATCCATACTTTTAGAGAAAAGGGGTTTTTATGTAAATCATCAGCAGCTATCCAAATAAACAGCAAATGGCATATGTGTAAGGTTCCATCATTATATAATTACTTGGTAGATTCTAGCAATAGAGCATTTGGGAGAACTAGGGTGCTCAAATATACTAGCGTAATACCTATTAAGAATTATTTCTTGCTTTCTTGTTTCAACAGATCTCTGGAAAGACTGGTATGGGTTCTCCTTATACAGAGATGGAAATGGCAACTATTTTCCTTGCCATATTGATATTTCTTTTCTTTACAGCATTTGGCATCTACAGTGAAAGTTGGTATATAGTATACAGTCATAAGGATATGGAAAAAAACCAAATCCAATATCACTTGCCATAAGAACAGTGATACTAGTATGTTTATCTTGTAATATCGTATTAGCGAATTTTTCATGAAAACAAAGACTCCTAGGGAAGCTGATAGTGATGGCTTTGAAATTTTTATGAGTTGGAACAAGGTGGTGTCTTGTGATTGACCAGGGTCCACACTCATCAGACAGGCCACTCAGCCAGACCAACTCCTGAACCTTCCAAACCAGTGGCAGTAGTAGCACTCAATGCACCATCGGGGGTACCATGGGAAACAGTGCAGGGTTTTGCTCAGAGTCCCCAGCAACCTGGTGCCATCTCTGAGATAGAAAATCTAGTTCAGTTCTCTTCCTTTAGATTTGCCTTTGAAGAATCAAAATTTCTAGAATAGTCAACAAATGAAAGCGGTAGGAGTGGAGCCTCTTCCTACAAATAACCAACATATACCTACTCTTTTAAGGATTTATATATCTCTCATGTATAAGCTGTTACTTGTATCCAGATGGAGCTGCCATTGGCAAAAGTAGTTTTTATGAAAGGTTTCTTGTAACCCTTTTCAGCACAACCATAGCAGAAGTTGAAAGGTTTAAAACAAACCTTCAATCCATGCTGTAGTCTTGAAATTGGGAGGCGACCACACTGGGCAGGGAAGGGGAGGAACAGGGACAGGGAGGCTGTGGGAGGAGTGGATCTTGCAGCAGTGGCATTTGCCAGATCCTTTTCCCTCCATTAGCAGCCTGCCCACTCTCTTTCTCTCCTTGAATTTGCACCAGCAAATTGGTTCAGGGAGACCAATTGCTAACTGGGAGGCTTACGGAGGTTTAAGGGTATTTAAATTCTCTTTCCCTTCCCAAGCCTCCTGATCCACACTTCTGCTGGATACAGTATGCTCCCTTTCAGCATGGTTGCCCTGGCAGGGGAGAGGGGATAGGATTGGGCTGTTAATGTAACATGTAGTTTAGCATTTAAATATCTAGAGCTGGCAATTCTTAAAAACAGTAGTGGGGGGACTCCAATAGGACATTGTAAGTGGGGAGCCATATGCAAGTTTCCCCTGCCAAGACCAGGTTCCGTGAGAAACTACCTAGTTACAAAAATACTCTACCCAACTCAAACCCACGTTTAAATATGGGAAAGGTCTCTGTGGACCACTGGCTTGTCACTAAAACTCCTATTATTTGCCACTATGAATCTTATTTAGGGAGATGAAAAATTTTGAAGTTCATGCAATCAAAGTCTTGTCTTCATGTGCAGATACAAGCCAAAACTTAAGCACATGTGCAGCTGAGTCAGTGAATGTATGAGCTGCAAGGTTTTTTTTTTTGACAATATCCAACATTTTGGCTTGATAACAAAGAACTTTCCAACTATACCACAGTATGTTGAAAAAATCTACCTTTTGAAGAGCACTGCATCACTTAATCAAAACACACCTAGGACACAACTAGGAATGGAGCACACCAAAGGCAGATCAGGTGGATACCTTCACTGTAAGTCACTATTGCTTCATGTGAGATTGACTTCTGTGCTGCTTCAGTTGTTGAATACAGTAATATATGTACGCAGCTGCTTCTTCTTATCCTTTCCCAGCATTTTTTGTGGCTTCTTACTCTCACTGCTATCATTCAAAACAGTTTCTGTAACACCGGAATAAGAAGGCATGATCTCTCCCAAATGGATTGTTGCCCAATCTTCACTCCTACCCTACTCCTGCTCATGCCCACTATTAATAAATGTTTAAACCAAATATTCCAAATTCAGAAATAGATTTGAAAACACATGCTCTAATCATGCATAGATCAAAGTTTTTAAAATGCTAGTGATTTTTTTTAAAAACTCACTCGCTTGACTGAAATGAGGTGTCAAAATATAAGAGAAATTATTCTTCAGATAGCATTTGGAAAGAGCTCCCTGGGGTCTGATTTTGCAAGATGTTAAGTACCTCCTTGGTTGCACTAAATATTTCTTACTACCAGTGACAAGCATTCAGCACAAATGAGCATTTAACAGCAAGTGTAACAAGAACTCTTCATCACAAACCTTGAAAACACAATACATGATTCCCATGGGTGGGGATCAAAAACTAAGGCTGCAATCCTATGCACATTTTCCTGGGAATAAGTCTCATTGAACATAATGGAACTTACTTTTAAGTAGACAAGCATAGAATTGCACCATAAGTACTCCCCCCCCTTGAGGGCTGATCCTCACTGTATTGTACTTGAATCTATTTGCTCGAGTGTAAAATAAATGCAAGCTCCCTCAAATGGGAAGGGAATATGCTTGGAGTTTTAGGTGTGTATGTTTATGCTTCTGCTTTGTTTAAAAGAGTACCTATACCTGCATGCCCTTCATACTTGGCAGTACAAAAGTAAAGAGAGAGTCAGCCTTGTGTTATTGTACATGGAATTGCATCAATATCAGGTTGTCAGATGCCACAAAGTTGGCTTATCTGTTTGACACAATCTTAGATACACATAGATATGTTCTTATGTTCTTGCACAATACTTACATTTGAGTCCAGCTGGATTCTAATCAAAAGGACTCATGTTTCACACTGAACATGCACAGAGGAGGATATGGGATCAAACCCACTGGCCTCACTACCATTGTGTGTTCATACAAAGGGTATGCATATAGGTTATCAGAAACCCTTCAAAGGCAGATACAACATAATATGGACAGAGCCTATAATGTGTGAAGAGACCTTCTGAATGCTAGAGAGGTGTTTTTTTTTAATCTAGTGATGGCATAGCTTGAAAAGCTGACCCTTTTTTTCCTGAGGCTAGACAAGGTAGATGTGAAAGGGTGGTTTCCTTTCTCCAGTTCTAGTCACTCCAAATAAAAATGAAGTACATTTTTATCTTACCACCTGCCATCTCTGTCTATAAACATACATATGCTTTCATAATGGGAAAATGATGAGAGGCCCGACAGCAACTGTTACCCTGCACATGCCTGATCTCGTCTGATCTTGGAAGCTAAGCAGGGTCAGGCCTGGTTAGTACTTGGATGGGAGACCACCTGGGAATACCTGGTGCTGTAGGCTTATACCATAGTCTTTCGAGACTGAAGGTTGCCAACCAACCAACCACTCACTAGTTCTGTATCATTGGCTTCAGGTGTGTGATATGCATAGCTGTACTAAAGTAGGTTTCCATTCAATCAGGGCCCATGAGCACATGGAGTGACTGAGTAGAGAGAGTGGCTGTGCCCGGTTGTCAGGGACTCTGGGGTGCAGGACTGCACTGGAGGTGCCTGTACCTCTGTCCACTACCTGATAATTTGGCTACCACTTCCACTAGTACTGAGGATTCAAGGCTTGAACTGGCCAGGTGAGTGCCCTGCCAGCCCAACCTGACCAATTTCTGAGGCCACGCTACATACAGCCTACTTTCACCCAAATACCCTGAATTAAAGGGTCATTTTCCCTTTCCACATATTCACTGAAGGGCTATTATTCATTCCATTCTTTCCAAAGTCAACATTCTTCATTGTCCTTGTTTCACTACCTTATTAGTGTGGTTACATGGAATTGATTCTCTTTGTCCCATAAGAAGAAGTTACAGAGTTCCCTCAAACAGATAAGCCTGGTCCACACTGCCAGCAGGTCCCCATGAAATTGCCTGTAGAATCACCTTAGCCCACCAGTGGACTCAAAAACTGGCAGAAATCACATAAAGTCCCAGGTGGCATATACCAGGGCCTCCAAGTGCATGAGACCAATATCCCTGCCTGTTCTGATCTGTAAAACTGCAACAGGCCATTTCCAATCCACTGTGACTGCGCATCTTGCATTTCAACAGTGTGTAGTGATTCCACGTGGGAGGAATCGGTTTATAGCATTCGTGTGCTATAAAATCCCAGGGTGTGATCTGAGGATACATGATGCAGTCCCCTTGCTGACACTGTCTTGGTCTGGTCAAAACCTGGATGAGTGACAGCCCAGAGACCTCATGTATGCCCTCTTGAATTCCATGATGGAAGGAAGGAAGGTCGTCAGGATGGAAATATAATACAACAATAACCAACAGGCTGGTGGCCTCATGAGCTCTTACAATTAGTTGTGCAAGGACTATCAACATCTGAATCAAACTAGTGCAATTTCCTCAAGTACCTATTCCCATAAGGGAACTAACAAAGTATCTAGTCAAGCATTTCATTAAATGAAATAAACAGATAGTTAGTACTGAAGTGAACTCCTTTAAAAAAAATAAAACAATTTAGCATCACAACAGCTCCTCATGCTGATTTGCAAGATGAATCAGTGCCATTTTCAGTCTTTGACAAATCAGTGACCTCTGGACAGGGCAGGGACCCTCTGGCAAGGGAAAAAATTCCTCTCTCTGCCACTGGATGGGAGTTTCAAACAAGAGGACTAGATTGTGGGGTGAATGGAAGGAGTCTGTGTTCTCCTGCAAAAGCATAGCTAGAAGAAAAGAGAAACCACCTCTCCTTTTCTTGCCAGACAACTTGAGGAGGGAAAAGAGGCAGGGCTTCTCTCCCTCAGAAGAACTGAGCATATCTGCTCCAGCTGTGTATGCAAGAACAAGCCATCTCACATCAAGCCCCCACATGAACCGAATCAAAAATGACACATGCCAACACACGTTTTGCTATCATAGAAGCTAGACCTATTCCTGGGTATATTTGGGGTGCTGATTGCAAAAATGGCTTCAGTTTTACCCTATCACATCTAGTTTTGAAGATATGGTATGGCCTCATTAGTGAATGATTCAAGCTGCTTCCTTGTGAGGCAGCTTACACCAGTGATTCTCAAACTGGCGGGTTGCAACCCACCAGTTTGTGTAACGCTTCCTCCGTCCCTTTAAGGGGTGGGGGAAGGAGAGGGAAGCAGCGACGCAATCCCCAGGATCGTGTCGCTAAGAGTGGGCAAGGGGGGTGCTTTAAGAAGGCAGGCTACAGGAGGTGCGCGGAGCCCTGCACAGTCCTGCACAGCCCTCCCCGAGGCTTGGAACTTTCACCAAAAGCGGGCGCAAAGCACTTCCGTTTTGCAGGAGGTGCTTTGCGCCCACTTTTAGCGAACATTCCAAGCCTCGGGGAGCGCTGTGCAGGGCTCCCTGCACCTCCTGTAGCCTGCCTTCTGAAAGTAAGTGCAAAGCACCCCCCTCACCCCTCCGCCACAAGAATTTACTGAGGGAGTAAAGCTCCCTCAAAGTTTGAGAACCAATGGCTTACACCACGAGGAAGTGGCTTGAACCATTCACTAACAAGGCTATGCCACATCTCCAAAACTAGACACAACCAGGCAAAAAACGGATGCCATTTTTTGAATCAGCACCCCAAATTTATATAAAACCACCATAAATTTTTTTTTTAAAAAAAATTCTGACTCTCAATTTCACAGTGTAATTTTTTTTCTTATTTTAGATCTGCAGGTGCCAAACCCCAGCCCTTAGGCCAGATCAGGCACTGGACGAAGCCTTCCCCATTCATTATGCATTGACAGGGTGACCAGATACAATGGAGAATGCAATGCTTACACAATTAACCACTGTATAAAAGAGAGAATATTGGCAGATGTAGATTTTTATGTTTCTATTTTAAGTTGCACCTGCCAAAATTCCCTCTTCTCCACAATAGTTAAAGGCAGTGGTATTCAAACTGGGGCGTTGCGACACCCCAGCCTGTGGGTCCTGGCCTCTGCCCCCTTAAGGGGCAGAGCAGCCAGGAGAGAGAAGGAAGGCAGCTGCGCGATCTGTAGAATTGCACCCCTCAGGGGGGCTGCAGGGGGTTTGGGTGCACTTGCCCAAGCCTCCTGCAACTTCCCGGGGTGCAAGGAGCCCTGCGCAACCTTCGGGAGGGCTCCCAGTCAGGAAAAGTTAAAGTGGAGAGATCGTGCTACGCTACACAAAACCGGAAGTGGAGCACGATCACTCCGCTTTCCCTTCTGATGGGGCTGCAGGGACTGGGGTGCACTCACCAGTCCCTGCAGCTGCCGTCCCTGTGTGCGGGGAGCCCTGCGTGAGCGCCTGCAGGGCTCCCCAGGTCAAGGAAAGGGAGAGTGGGGCAATCGTGCTCTGCTTCCTTGCAGAGGCAGAGGAGATTGCTCACTCTCCCTTTCCCTGACCTGGGGTGCCCTGCAGGCGCTGGCGCAGGGCTCCCCACACACAGGGACAGCTGCTGCAGGGACTGGTGAGTGCACCCCAGTCCCTGCAGCCCCTGAGCAATGCGATCCTGGGGATGGTGTTGTTGCCTTCCCCCTGCCCCTGCTGCCTCCCCTCCCTGCCCCCGCAAAGACTTACTGCGGGTTTCAAACTCCCGGAGAGTTTGAAAACGGCAGGTTAAAGGTATAGGCACTGTGTCCTCCATTGTATCTGGTCACCCTACGCATTCTGCATACTGTTCCTCACGGCTGCTCCTTATCTTGCAAGCTGATCTCTTCAGAAAGTTGCAGGGGGCAGCCACTTTTGTTGCCTGACACCCTAGCAGGCTCTGCACCCCAATTTCAAGGCAGAAGTGGCTTCCTGGAGCAACATTCTGATGAGATCACCATGCAAGATAAGGAGCAGCCACATGGAACGTTAAGTGCCACATGCAGCTGGGAAGCATTTTTGGTAATGCATTGGTCCCACGGTATGGGGACCACTGTTTTCCAATCCCAGAAAAGGAAGCCTAAAGTGGCTTATAAGTTAAACTACTGGACCTACAGGGGTGTGTGCACGCATGTATGTTTGCATGATTGTGTGAATGCTTTGGAGACTATTTTAAGAGTAGTTGTGTTTAGAGTGAAAGGCAGATTGTTGGGAAACAGACTGCTGTTTGGCTTGCAAGGATATCTGTGGATCTTTGGGAGTACCTTATTCTTTGCAACCTGTACAAAAGGAAACATCTCCAATATTCAGATTCAGCTTGATGTCTAAGGCATACACAGTTATTAAAGTTGATCAATTGCATGTGGCTAAAATCCCTTAATTAGCATACAACTCTTGATTGGTTCTACAGAGCATTTTGGAAGCTAAAAGAAAAAAGAAGTGTCAATAACTATGCTGTACAAGTTTTAAAACTGGAAGTCACCATAGTGCAAACACGTAATCACGCTCGTAATTTATTTAACTATCAAACCATGTCTACATTAATATCACAATGTTTCTCTACCATGATGAGGAAATGCATCATCATGTCACCCAAGGCATCACAGCACTGTATCATTATGTCAACACTTTTCATTAATGATGGATTTTGGCACCTACATCCAGCAGTGTCAGGGTCTGGGGGTGAATGTGAAGGAGTATGCCTATCACTTCTCCAACTACTGTGACAGGACACAGACAGACAGATCACCCATCTTAGGAAGGAGGGACATCACCTTCAATAATTAAGCTGTACTGGGGAGAAAAGAACAGAAATAGGTACTTTCAGAAGAACTAAAGATAAGCTCTCTAATGGTTTGGCTTGAAATGCGTATACGTAAACACACAGCATTTTAAATAGTCTTCTTGCTTGGCATCTGTAGTATTCGGTTTCAGAACCTTTATGGGCATATTACACATATACATAGACAAACAATTCATAGACTTTAAAAAGTGATACTAATTCCTAGAATGTTAAGAAGTACACCCCATTTCTCTAATACTATTGATTGGACTGCAATATACTGTAGTATTCTTTCATTAAGCTACTTTCAGAGAATAACCATGCTACAGCTCAATCCTACGTTACATCCTGCATTCTACAGTGTGGGGGGGGAGTACTGGAGGCCTCCTCAAGATAAGGGAACTTTCACTCCCTTACCTCAGGGTAAGCCCCCATAACCCTGATGGGTCTCCTTAGTCAAAGGAGAGTAAGGGACACAAAACAGGGATAGGAGGGGGAAAGGATCCTGGTGACGCTGGACCGGTGCCGCCATGGTCTACCACCTCTTTCCCTGAACTGCCTCCTGCCCACCCCACCAAATGCCCACCCAATGCCAGCTTACTGGCACCAGGAGACCTGGAAGGCTGTCATCGCTCAGCCAGAGCCACACGCTGTTTGCGGTGACAGCTCCAAAATGGCTCCTAGAGGTGCTCTGCACTTTGCCATTAAGGCATTTACATAAGTGAAACTCTCTTCTGCTATTATAGGGCAGCCTATAGGATTGGGCTGTTAAGTCTTGTTGAAGCCAAAACAAGGAAGAGGCTTCTGGCATCTTAAAGAATAACAAAATACATTTTAGCATAAAATTTAGCATTTTTCATGGACTAGAGCAGGGGTGCCCAAACCCCGGCCCTGGGGCCACTTGCGGCCCTCGAGGCCTCTCAATGCGGCCCTCAGGGAACCCCCAGTCTCTAATGAGCCTCTGGCCCTCCAGAGATTTGTTGGAGCCCACACTGGCCCGACACAACTGTTCTCAGTGTGAGGGCGACTGTTTGACCTCTCGTGTGAGCTGTGGGATGAGGGCTCCCTCCACTGCTTGTTGTTTCACGTCTGTGATGCAGTAGCGGCAGCAAAGGAAAGGTCAGCCTTGCTTTGTGTAAGGCCTTTTATAGGCCTTGAGCTATTGCAAGACCTTCATTCATTCATATAAGTTCATCTTTAATATATTCATTTATGTAAACTTATGTAAATTTATTCAAATTTTCAATGTAAATTAATTCTTTTTTTCCCCTGGCCCCTGACACAGTGTCAGAGAGACAATGTGGCCCTCCTGCCAAAAACTTTGGACACCCCTGGACTAGAGGATACTTTGGGCAGCTGATGAAGTAGACACTAGTCCCTGAAATCTTCAGCTAAAATTAGGAAGAGGGGCCATAGCTCAGTGATAGAGCACATACCTTGCATGCAGAAGATCAAACCCAGGCATATCTAGGTACAACACAGAAAGACCCCTCTCTGGAGAGCTGGTACCAGAGTGCTGACAATGCTGAGCTAAATAGATCAGTGGTCTGACTCGGAAGACAGCAGCTTCCTAAAATAAATCTGTCAGTCTCTAAGGTGCCTCAGGGCTCTTCTATTCAAGAGATTTTGCCTTTAGAAAAGTGACTGGACAACCCTCATCTCAAGATATTTATGCTAAAGTGGTCACTTTTCTTATTTCCTAATGCTTTCAATTCATTTCAGCTGTAACCCACCTGGTGACAACAAGGCTTACTCAAATGCGTGACTAAATCACTCTTTGTTAAACTTATTGATGTGTTGATCAGATGGTGAATTTCTTGAGATTTGATTTCCATGTTTACTCCAGTAAGCATTGTGTGCCTAGATAAAACATTTCAAAGCACAAGAAGGACTGCTGCTTTTTCAGTCTAAATCTTATGCAGGGCTGCATCATCATTTCACACATTCCATTTTGATTACTGAATTTTCAAGTTAAACTAAACAATTAATTGTATGTTGTTATGCACTCCCTACTTCCAAGCAGTGGGCTATGCCCCAGTTTCCAGGGACCCTTGCAGTGGGATTTCTTTTCCTTTGGATGAAGGTATAGTGTCTTTGAAATGCTCAGTTTATTTGCAAATATACAAACAAGGCAGAGTGGAAGGAAGCAAACAAGCGTTCCTGACTGCCAGAGGCAAAAGATGCACTAATTCTACATCAGATCCCAGCAGAGCAGCAGCTACTTACAGCCTATACAAGGCAGTGCCCCAATTTAGCTATATCCAAGGAAACTCTCAGCTCCTTCTACTCCCATTAAAACTGCACAATTCCTTGTTTCTTTGTCCTCTGCTTTTAGTTCTGTATAGTATCACTTTCTGAAAGCTGGATTTCAGGCCATCTAAAGAAAAAGAAAAGTCCACACCATTAAAAAGCATTAACATGCTTTTGTCAGCTTTTTGATTCCCATCAAGCGACCCCTTCTTGACTTCCATTAAGTGACATCTTGAGCAAAACCCTAGCAACCGCCCAATTCACAGTAATCAAGGCAGGGCAAACATAACAAAGTTGTACACACCACAGAGGCCACTGTACCAATTTTATGAAAGGATGGATGCATCAGAGGTGGAGTGGATATGTGTCTTCACATTTATACAGGCTGAGTCTCTTTACTCCTGAGGGTTTCCTTCCCAGAACCCACTTGGATGGCAAAAATCGCTTTAAAGCAAATCCATTTAAAAAACAATGTCCCTTTGCTAGGCGATTTAAAAACAGCCTTGCTGAGCTTTGTGATGTAAGACAGAGTCATTAGGCAGAAAATCCATAAATCAGTCTCTCTCCAAGCCTTAGAAAAGTTTCACTCCAAGCCATCGACCCCCTCCCTTCACCCAAAGAGTAGTGCTGGGAAAGAGTGCAAAGTGATTATAGTTCTTTCATGTGCTCAGGGGGAAAGGTGGGGTCGCTTGCCTTGGAGTGAAGCTGTTCTAAGTGCCTGGAGAGAGAATGATTGATGGACATGATCAAGAGCCAGCTGCCCTCTCTCGAATTAATGAGGCTATTGTTAAGCAACTTTTTTCCTTTAATTGAAAGGGTCCTTCAGTTGAGATAAAAATTCCATGGATAATTAGGTTATACCTGTATTCATTGTCTTCCTATTATTCATAGGTGGTTAGAGGGCAAGAGGGGATAATTGGTGGAGATAATTGGTGGAGCTGCTGCTGCTGAAGCCCCTTCCTGCCCTCAACATAACTTCCTCAATTTCATTCCTCCTCTTTCCTCCACCCCTACCCACCACCCACCCCCACATTGACTTACTGGTGTCAGGGTTTCTCCAGAGGGCACTGTCACACAGCTGCTCACCCACTTGCGGTATTGGCCAACCTGTGCAAAATGGCAGGTCGCATTTTGCAAATACCATAAAGCACACTGCACCACCAGGACATGCATTCCAGCAGTGCACTGGCTCAATAGGATTAGGTTTTTCCTTGCCTAACGGGGCTGTCGTAAGGATTATGTCCAAATAAAACAGATGACACAAACACACACTTTGCACACTCAGAAAGTGCTATACAAATGTCAAATGTTAACTATTGTAAAACTTTCTGGAAAAATCCAGATTCATATATATCTACGCACATAGCTAGTTGATATCAAACTCACTTGGATTTTAAAACATATGAAAGAAAATTTAGATGCAGGAGAGGACAGATAATTCTTGAATGGAAACTGAGTTCTTTTTGGAGCTATATGTTCCAAGGCGGATTGCAAGTCACTTGCCAAGAATAATTCCAGGGAAATACAGGCGTATAACTATTAAAATGAGCAACGATTAAGGATTGATTAATAACAAAATAAACACTGCAAATACATCAAGCAGGAAAATAATTGAAATAAGTAATGGCTGCTCTCATTCTAGAATGTACTTCTTAGAACTTATATTTTAAGATTATTAGGTATTTTATTCTGAATAAGGTTCTATTAAATCTTCATTTAAAAATATTTTGCCATTGATGGTCCAGAATTTAAGTTGCTCCTTAATGCAAAGTAATGGGTTGGAGGAGAAAAGGGAGAAGTACCTACAAACAGTAATTACTGGCATCATTGAATGTATTTTGCACAATAAATACAGGACTAATAAAGGAAATGCAAAGTCCCGTTATCTGAATTGCTAAAATGCACATAGTCATTTGCCTTGTAAATTCTGTGACAGTGTGATCTAAGTTACAGCTTTAATTAGAACTGAATTAAATGCAGCACTTTTAATCAAGTTGAGTATCCCAGAATAATAAAGTTCCTGCAAACTGAATTTATACTCTGTGGACTTCTCTAGCTGCCTGGCCTAAATCTCTCCCCTTCAATATTAGACCTATGCAGATGCTCTAAATTTGCAAAGAATCAAAGGTGAGAATAGAGGCTTGTGCCCCTTAGCTCTACCCCCAATCTCCAAGCATTGATCCAAGGCCTGTACAGAGATTACATGCATACAAAATGCATCCTGAAGAAGTTCCAGCACAGACCTTGCTTGATAGAGCCTACATACTGCTTGTACATACAGTACATAGATTCTGTGCTTTGGATCAACACATGGAGGTTGGGGGGTGGAACCAGTGAGCACAACCTCAACATCTCTCCCAAGATTTAGAACAGCTGCCCAAGATTCATTTCACATTCAAGAGTCTATCTCTGGCAGCCCAGGAAGAAGGCAGCATGGCCACTAAGTAGCCTGAAACAAACCAGGGGCTCAGGTTAAAGAATGAACCAGGATCTGAAACCATGGTGTGATCCTGGCTTGGTTTTTTTTTTTGTTTTTTTTTTTTTTGCAAATTGTGGTTTGAAGTAAACCACAGTCCTCCAAGGGTATTCATAATACAGAGACTGTGGTTTATTTTACAGCAAACATAAAAGCTCTTGCTCTCTTCCTCACACACATAAAAGTGGAGAGAGGTGCAAATGGTTTCTCATATTATGTACTGATAATAAACCAGAGGTGGCCAAACCATGGCTCATTCTTGTAGTTTTCAAGAAAATGGCGCACAATGGAATAATGTGGAAGGAGACCCTGCAGTGTTTAAAGAAAAATATCCTTTCCAAAATGTTTCTACCCAAAAATCCAGCCCACAAAAGAACACTGCTGTTTCCCCATTCCTCTTTTTATTTCTAGCCAATCAGCTCATCTGAGACATAAGAACATAAGAACAGCCCCACTGGATCAGGCCATAGGCCCATCTAGTCCAGCTTCCTGTATCTCACAGCGGCCCACCAAATGCCCCAGGGAGCACACCAGATAACAAGAGACCTCATCCTGGTGCCCTCCCTTGCATCTGGCATTCTGACATAACCCATTTCTAAAATCAGGAGGTTGCGCATACACATCATGGCTTGTACCCCATAATGGATTTTTCCTCCAGAAACTTGTCCAACCCCTTTTAAAGGCGTCTAGGGTAGACGCCAGCACCACATCCTGTGGCAAGGAGTTCCACAGACCGACCACACGCTGAGTAAAGAAATATTTTCTTTTGTCTGTCCTAACCCGCCCAACACTCAATTTTAGTGGATGTCCCCTGGTTCTGGTATTATGTGAGAGTGTAAAGAGCATCTCCCTATCCACTCTGTCCATCCCCTGCATAATTTTGTATGACTCAATCATGTCCCCACTCAGGCGTCTCTTTTCTAGGTTGAAGAGGCCCAAACGCCGTAGCCTGTCCTCATAAGGAAGGTTCCCCAGCCCAGTAATCATCTTAGTCGCTCTCTTTTGCACCTTTTCCATTTCTACTATGTCTTTTTTGAGATGCGGTGACCAGAACTGGACACAATACTCCAGGTGTGGCCTTACCATCGATTTGTACAACGGCATTATAATACTAGCTGTTTTGTTCTCAATACCCTTCCTAATGATCCCAAGCATAGAATTGGCCTTCTTCACTGCCGCCGCACATTGGGTCGACACTTTCATCGACCTGTCCACCACCACCCCAAGATCTCTCTCCTGATCTGTCACAGACAGCTCAGAATCCATCAGCCTATATGTAAAGTTTTGATTTTTTGCCCCAATGTGCATGACTTTACACTTACTGACATTGAAGCGCATCTGCCATTTTGCTGCCCATTCTGCCAGTCTGGAGAGATCCTTCTGGAGCTCCTCACAATCACTTCTGGTCTTTACCACTCGGAAAAGTTTGGTGTCGTCTGCAAACTTAGCCACTTCACTGCTCAACCCTGTCTCCAGGTCATTTATGAAGAGGTTGAAAAGCACCGGTCCCAGGACAGATCCTTGGGGCACACCGCTTTTCACCTCTCTCCATTGTGAAAATTGCCCATTGACACCCACTCTCTGCTTCCTGGCCTCCAACCAGTTCTCAATCCATGAGAGGACCTGTCCTCTAATTCCCTGACTGTGGA
This sequence comes from Tiliqua scincoides, assembly GCF_035046505.1. Taxonomy (NCBI): domain Eukaryota; kingdom Metazoa; phylum Chordata; class Lepidosauria; order Squamata; family Scincidae; genus Tiliqua; species Tiliqua scincoides. Next base: position 50,207,450 of record NC_089826.1, read on the forward strand.
GTTTTTTCAGTAGTCTTTGGTGAGGGACCGTGCCAAACGCCTTCTGAAAGTCCAGATATATAATGTCCACGGGTTCTCCCAAATCCACATGCCTATTGACCTTTTCAAAGAATTCTATAAGGTTCGTGAGGCAAGACTTACCCTTACAGAAGCCATGCTGACTCTCCCTCAGAAAGGCCTGTTCATCTATGTGTTTTGAGATCCTATCTTTGATGAGGCATTCCACCATCTTACCCGGTATGATGTTAGGCTGACCAGCCTATAGTTTCCCGGGTCCCCCCTCTTTCCCTTTTTAAAAATAGGCATGACATTTGCTATCCGCCAATCTTCTGGCACCGTGGCCGTTTTGAGGGACAAGTTGCATACCTTAGTCAAGAGATCTGCAACTTCATTCTTCAATTCCTTAATAACTCTTGGGTGGATGCCATCAGGGCCCGGTGACTTATTGATCTTTAATTTATCAATGAGGTCTGAAACATCTTCTCTTTTAACCTCTATCTGACTTAACTCCTCGGTCAGGAGGGGCCGTTTGGGCAGCGGTATCTGCCCGAGGTCTTCTGCCGTGAAGACAGATGCAAAGAACTCATTTAATTTCTCTGCCATCTCTAAGTCTCCTTTTATCTCCCCTTTCCCTCCCTCACCATCCAGAGGGCCAACCGCTTCTCTGGCGGGTTTCCTGCTTCTAACATATTTGAAGAAGCTTTTATTATTCCCCTTAATGTTGCTGGCCATGCGTTCCTCATAGTCTCGCTTGGCCTCCCGTATCACCTTCTTACATTTCTTTTGCCACAGTTTATGTTCCTTTTTATTCTCCTCATTAAGGCAAGACTTCCATTTACGGAAGGAAGCTTCCTTGCCCTTCACAGCCTCTCTAACTTGGCTCGTTAGCCATGCGGGCACTCTCCTGGATTTAGTGGAACCCTTCTTTCTTTGCGGTATACACCTCTGCTGGGCCTCTATTACTGTTGTTTTAAGCAGCCTCCATGCACTCTGGAGAGATTGGACTCTTTTTACCCTCCCTTTCAACCTCCTTCTAACCAGCCTCCTCATTTGGGGGAAGTCTGCCCGTTGGAAGTCAAGGGTTTTTGTTAGAGATTTGCCTGGTATTCTTCCCCCAACGTGCATGTCAAAACGGATGGCAGCGTGATCACTGTTCCCCAATGGCTCAGTAACGTTTACATCTCTAACCAGGTCCTGCGTACAGCACAATATTAAATCCAGAGTCACCTGTCCTCTGGTGGGCTCCGTGACTAGCTGCTCTAAGCCACAGTCATTTAGCACGTCAAGAAATCCGGTTTCCTTATCATGACCAGAACACAAATTGACCCAGTCAATATGAGGATAATTGAAGTCCCCCATGATTACAACCCTGTCCCTCCTTGTCACCTCCCTGATCTGTTTCCTCATTTCAAGGTCCCCATCCGATTTCTGGTCTGGAGGATGATAGCACGCCCCCAGTATTACATCGCTGCACAAGCCTGGTAATTTAACCCACAGAGATTCTACAGTGGAGTCAGACCCACCTTCAATCTCTACTTTGCTGGATTCTATCCCTTCCTTAACATAAAGGGCCACCCCACCTCCAACACGCCCCTGCCTGTCCCTCCTGTAGAGTTTATAGCCCAGGATTGCGGTATCCCACTGATTCTCCGCATTCCACCAGGAAGACACATTGTTCAGGGTCTTCCAAAGCACATACCACAAAGACAATCTCTCCAACTAGGCCTGAACTCAATTTACAACAGTTGTAAATTGAAAAGAAGTCAACAAACCCTCCAAAAGCCACCACGTGCTTTTGGAAAGGTGGGGTATGCACGTATGTACGTACGTCTAAATAAATAACTAAATAAATTAAATAAATAGAAACCCCACTGAACATGTACTACTCTAAAGTTCTACACCTTTCTAAGCCAGAAGGAGTCATGCATCAGTATTGCGTTAGTAAAGAACAGGAGGCGTGTCTGTTGTTCTTAAATCTGAAATCACACTTGTTTTCCTTCTGGGTTCAGAGTTTGATCAGGAATATTTCCCTCAGCTTCCTAGTATTCTTGCAGAATTATCTAGCCTCCACTTTTGAGCCCACTGCAGCAGCACCTGGTTGCAAGCTACTGATAGAGAAAATTATTTTCAATACATGAATTAAGCAGAAAAGCAAGAGAGGAATGGAAACATCATTAAACAACCTTCTTTTAAAGAAGCATGAGTTCTTGTTCAATTGCTCCCTTTGTAGTTATAAAAACTTCATTCTGAACATTATCATGATGAAGCCTCTGTGTCGGGGAAAGTCACACGATCAGTCTCCTCTTTGTCAGGCCATTTTTCCTTCCTACACTGAGTGGGCCACAATCACGGCAAACAGGAACATTTAATTGTATTCCACAACTATACGTGCCATGTCTCTGCAGTGTAAATCTTAGAACTGTTCACAGTATTGAGAACATACGATGCTGCCTTACAGTGAGCTACACCACTGGTTAATTCATCCCAGTATTGTTCATTTTTCTGATAGCTTCTTTCCACTCTCTTGGGCAGAGTATTCTTCCAGCATGAGATTCTTCAACTAGAGATAAAGACTGTTGGATTTGGATCGCCTGCATGTAAATCATGTGCTCTATTTCTGACCTATGCTCCATCCGTGAAGGTAGGATTTGAATTCATAATCTCAAAGGCTTTTGCCACAGTTAACACATAGCAGCATTTGTGGCATGCAGGAAAAGGCCTATCCAGATCCTGGGTAGATAACGGTCTACCCAGACCGTTTAATGCAGATGCCCACAGCCAGGTTATGGTGAGTGTGACCCAGTCCTTGGTTTCTCAAGCACAATAATAACAAGACTTTGCACCTGCGCAGTGCTTTCAAAGTGTTCCATGTGCATTATTTGGTTGTTATCCTTACAACAACTCTGTAAGTGTAAGGGAAGTTCTATTATTGGCCTCCTAATTCAGGGCTGGCTTGTCCATGAAACGGCCCAGAATGGTCAGGTGGTCATCCCTTTTGAGGGGTGGCAAACAGCCAACCATCTGCCAACCACTCCAGCCTGCCAACCACTCCAGCCTGCCACTTTTTGATCCTCATCCAACTTGTGGAGAACAAGCACTGCTGGAGGGATAAGGGGAAAGAAAAACTGGCTGCTATAGAACCAAATTACTTGTTCCCACCCCCTGTTACTTACAAAGCACCAACTGGCAGGAAGAGGCTATTTGGAGCCTGTATGGCCTCTTCCCTTCTCATTACTTTGCTTACTGGGAGTGTGGCACACAATCTCCTTGCTTCACATCCTGCTTCTGTTCCTTTCAAACAGAAGCAGCGTGGAGGACAGAGGCTGTGGACTACACAGTACAGGGGACAGTACAGGGAAGGGAAATGGGCCTGCAGGTTCCAAATCATCCCTCTCTGCCCAGTGTGTGCTTTGTAAGCATCAAGTTGCAGAGGTGGTATTTTGGGAAGGATTCAGGCAGCATGGAGGAATGCACTGCCACTACCTTTATTGCATATGGCAGTGGTTCCCAACCTGGGGTATGGGTACCTCCAGGGGTACTTGAAAAAGCATTGAATAATGGCGGGAAAAGGCAGGTCTGTATTACCTACCTAGACTCCTTGCAGGGCTGGCATTAGAATGCCTTGTGGGCCTAATATGAGGGGTACAATTTATGGAAGTGGGCTGCCAAGGGGTATGCAAGTGAAAAAATGTTGGGAACCACTGGCATATGACATACTACAGATGAGACTTAAACTGGGGAAGTCCTCATTTACAGCTCTCTCTCTCTCTCTCTCTCTCTCTCTCTCTCTCTCTCAGCCACTATATGCTACCCCAGCAAAATTCTCATCAAGATTACCCCCACAGCTGAATAGGATGCGTGTGCAATACCACCAATAAAATCCTCCAGGAAAACACAGCCACTATCCCCTTGAAGGGATGTTTTCAAATACATTGTATTTGTATCTGCACCAGTTCAAAATATATATAAAGTCACAGGAATAAAAGCTTTAAATATGCAAAATCACATCGCGAACAGAGCTGGCTTTTATCCCCCTTCAGTAAAACAGACTCTGACATGTTTAGACTGACACAATCCTAATTTTTGTAGGCTGTTATGTGAATAAGCAGATTGCCTATCAATATTTTTTGATCAAATGCAACAACTCATGTTCGATGCATTCCTGTTTAAATAAAACCATTACAATATCCTAAAACTGCTATATTTCATGTGCATATTTCCTGTGCAACCATTCCACTTCACAGTCTCACAGTGGTTATTACACTAGCAAACATATATTTCCTTAAAGGTGAATGCTTAGTTCAGTGGCAGCAGGGGGCTGGCTGAGATTTCAAGATGCTTAATATTAAGGCACGTGGGGGTTATGAACCTCACATTCTCCATAACTCAGCCACAGTCACGGCTCCTCCTTTTCTGTACTCCCATCGTGTTCTGCCTTTTGAAATGCAGGAACAAGGACTAGAGAAGTAACAGAGTGAAGAGTCGAGGAGCAGAAGGAGTAGAGTGGCACTGGCCGTCCAGAGAGCATCTCTGCTGTAGCCCATCAGTCCCACCCTCCTCCTCTTCCTTCACACTTCCTTGTTCCTGCACCCATTCTCCACCTTGTCCAAAATTGGAGCAGGAAGAGATGGACAATAACAGCTACAACTTAATAGAAAGAAAGCAAATGCTGCTGCCAGGCGTATCTGGCAACTCTTTGGGCTGCAGCAGAAATGAGATCATAAAGCAGCAGCAATGAGTGAGTGCAGGGTGCTGCTCTACATTCATTCACCACTTGAGGCAGCCATCTTGTCCCACTTCATCATTAGGTTGACTCTGTGTAAAACCTCATAGTCCATCTGGGACAGAGGCCTTGGCCAGCAGAATCACTCCAAAAACATCCTTTACTCCCCCTGCCTGGGGAACTCATCGTTCAGGAGATTACCCCGGGCAGTAATTGAGCAATAAAAGCACTGTGGCTTCCAGCTCTAGCCTCAGTTGATCTCAGGCCACTTCCTTTGAACAGTACTGAATATCTAGCAGATCCATCACAGCCTCCTCCAAGTTGATAACTTAACTGTGCACATCTCCAGGGTACAGTGGTGTACCTGGGGGTCCCAGTGCCCAAGGCAACCCCCAGTTTTCCACCCCCACACACCCCTTGCCCCCCACCCCTTTTCTGTGCCCCCCCACCTGTGACCTGGAAGTGATTGCAGTGACATCATCATCATGGCAAAGACTCCCGTGTGGCTACCGATTCCATTCCCCCTTTGGAAAAAGGGAGAATGAAGGAGGCAGCTGAGGCCCCGACGGAGGCTTCCCTGCCCCGACGGAGGCTTGTAAGGCGCAGAGTGGCCTTGTAAGGTGCACACCACCATTGGAGTGGTTTGGAGCTGCTGGAAGCCCATCTGTTTGGGGCGCTGCTTCCAGCAGCCCCAGACCACTCCAAAGGAGACCTCCGTGCATCTTGCAAGTGATGTGGAAGACTCCGTCAGGGCCCGGGAAGACTAGAGGCCTCTCAGAGGAAGCAAGAGGGCGGGGCGCTCAGGCTAGAACATCAGCGGTGACACTCTAGGCTGCCCTTTCACTTCTGGAGGCCTCTCCAAGGAAGCGAGAGGGCAGGAGTGCCCGGGCCAGAGCATCAGCGTGACAAGAGTCGCACTGATGCTCTAGGGTGCCCCTGCCCTCTCCTCCTATAAAAGAGGAGGGGGGCCAGTCCGGCACTGAGCTTCTTGCTGCCTCTCCAGGAGCACTCCTGGGCACCCCTCCTCCATTGGAGGAGGCTTTTCTTAAAGGGACAGAAGCCAGCAGAGCAGCCGGCTTCTCTCCCATTAAAGAAAAAAGTGGGCGGGTGAGGCTTGAGGTGGTGCCCCTGGAGGGCCGGCACCTGGGACCTTTGTCCCGTTTGCCCCCCTCTAGGTATGCCAGTGCCAGGATACAACCATCCCCAGGGTACAGTGGCGTATCTAGTGTAAGGCAGCTAGGGTACACGCCCTGGGCACCACTTGAAGGGGGATGCCACTAAAGGAACTAGAAGGCAAGAGGCTGCCTCCTTGTGTTTCAGTAGCCCAGTAATCTGGCTGCCCCCCCTTTCTTCTCCTTTGGAGGCTCTCATTGAAAGAACGGGGCAGCCATGTAGCTAACCAGTGTGCTTCCTTGGGGCCATGCCACCCTGGGGCATGCCATTCATCCTGCTGCCCCTTCTGCCCCCACCACCCCTGAAATGCTCTGCCACTGAGTGATCGCTATGGTTCTTCCCAAGGGCTTTCTTTCCCCACCCACCTCTGCTGCAATTCAGGTGTCCCAGGAGGAGCTCAGTGAGACCTACTCCCAGCTAATCATATAGGTTTGTAACCTAATGCAAGTCCATGGTGGGCTTGAAAATGTGCACTGGTTCAGTGTCAAAGATGGCATCAGGATTACGCACATAATTGACTTTAAGTGTGAATGGTTCTTTGGAAGCCAGGGACATTTCTGTGTTCTGCCCCAGGCTATGCAATGTGTACACTGCAAACATAAATAAAGAGCCCCTCCAAATCCCCCTTGAGTGCAACCTTTTAGAGCACAATGCAGAATCCCCAGTTACAGTACATGCAGGACTACCTATGCAATATGTCCAAGTTACAGTTGCTGTAGCAACTGAGACATAAATTGTACAACATGTATGAACATAAGATCTAAACATTGATCCTGTATTTGTGAGTTGAGGGGAGGGGTTTTTTTACACTCCCTTACTGGGGTTTAAAAAAAGGGGGGGAATACAGTAAAAGGAAATAATTTTTTCACATTTTTCTACCTTCCTCCAAAGAGCTCAGGGCAGTTTACACAGCTGCTCCCCTCCTTCTTATCCACACACCAACCCTGTGAGATAGGTGAGGCTGAAAGGAAGTGACTGGCCCAAAGTCACCCAGGAAGCTTTGTGGCTGAGGGAGGATTTGAACGGGGATCATCCAGGTCTAAGTCTACCTCCCAAACCACTACACCACTCTGGCTCTCTCAAGCAGATTCTTCAAGAACAGCATCAGTGCAATTATACTATTTTATTATTTTGGAATACAAATGTTTCTGTACCTTCCCTTCAACTGCATAACAAATACCTTTCATATTATTTGAATGCTAACCTGGGTAAGATTAAAATCATTTACAGGCGATTGCACAAGCCTTAAATCCACCATGGCAGAAAGCATTAATTGACTACGTAAAACACTCCCCAACTTCAGAAACATCTTATTTAGAAACCTATATATAGCTTCCTCATGTCAGAGATGTATCACTTGCTCATGGTTCTTCCACTTCAAAAAGGGGGGAATTATTAAAAAAAAAATGTGATTGAACTTGGGTACAATACTTGCTGCTTGGTACTGATTTAATAGTAAAACACCAGCATTCTCCTTTCTTTGATGTATCACCTACCATCCTGATAATCTTCTGGTTTTATTTGTGTCTCGTGTACCTTGGTGAAAGGGCCATCTTTTATGCAACTAAATGCCATCATGATGGATCACAATCTGAGGTCTCCCTTTGGTGTTCAGCTGAGAATGTTTTATGCACAAACGGGATTCTTTCCAGGGTTGAATGTGACCAATAAATATCGTAGAATTATATGTAAATTGCATGGAGCTGTAATTTAAAGATGTCAAGGGCTCCTACCTCTCAGCACTGAGCCAGAGTATGAAAAATGCAAGAAAGATGTCATACTCCATGTGTTAATGTGAATAGGTAGGACACACGCAAATTGCTTTGCTAATCTCACACAGGTCTAACTCCGTTCTAGTGAAGTTCCTCAATGACAGGAGAGAGGAAAAAACAAGGGCTTATGTGGCAACATGCTGTCTTGTTGGCACATCCTTACAACAGGAATCAGAGAGCTGCAGGCAGCTGGTTCATGGTCTTGCTTTGGTATAACACAGCTCTTTAAGCCTATATTTGCTGCTATGACTATTCTTAAGGTCAGTCATTCAGTTTGATTCCATTACCCAGATTCTAACTACCTAAATTATGCCACTTTATATCAATGAAAAATGTCTATATTGTTACACACAAGCTGTGCATATTTCACAGTGTTACTTACAGCCCAGTCCTACCTGGATCATGCAGGTGGAACCCGTATTCCTTCAGTGCATGTCCTTGGTACAGCAGTAGCAACAACAGCATGAGAGCTGGGACCACCACCACAAATGGCTGGCAGCCCTAGGTGTATGCCAATGGACTGTCCAGCCCATGCCAGAGCAGGTAAGTCAGTGGGGAGCATTCTAGGACATTCAAGAGAAGATCAGGGTGGAGATTGGGGCTGGTTGGGGGCATGTTGACAGCAGATATCCTATGCCCCCAGCCCACACTCAACATGCCTCCCTGGACCCACTCAGATTTATGCCAGCCAAGTTACTGGTGCAGATACATTAGGGAACATGGTGCAGCAGAGTAGGTAAGTAAAAAAAACATTACACTTCCATAGCTGCCTGGTCCCGGGCAGACCCATAGCATGGGGTGGAGGCTGCACCATCACTGCGACACACTGTCCAGGATAGGATAGCACGATCCATCTGTAAGTGGATAGGCCTTGAACCAAGAGGGCTGACCCAAGACCTCTAGTCACCTGAGTCAGTGTGTGAAATCCAACCCCTCATACCTGGTGATATGCCAGCCTCTGCTCCTCCCACTCCCTGGACAGGAAAAGGAAGAGGAGAAGAGTGTGCCTGAGAGTGGTGGTGCTTTAGCCCACCACTCACCTCCTCCACACTGCACTTCTTCCCCCCTCCATTTCTAGTCCAGGGATTGGGAACAGCAGAGTTCAAGTGGGTGGGTGGATATGGACACCTACCACTCATCTGCTTCCTGAGGTAACTGCCCCAGTAAGCCTCACAGATGTGTCAGCCCCGGGTCAAAATCCCAGATTCAGTACTTACTCATTGTGTCATGTGGGGCAAAGACGTGTCTCTTTGGCAGCCCAATTCTGAGCTGTTGGGCACACAGGGCTGCCATGGCACCAAAAAGGCTGCCATGTTATCCAGCGCGCAACCAGGCAGCTGCCGGCGGCTCCTCAGGGGGAAGCAGTTCTGCAACGGGGTTACTTGATTCTACAGCAGCTCTAGAGCTGCTGCAGAAGAGTCCCATGTCTGTGTGGTCCCACACAGGACTCAGGATCCAGTGAAGCCAAGCTCCATAGGTTCTGCCCTCCTCTTGCCCCACTCCCTCCCCTGCCTCCTTCCTGCCCTTTGGCCGCCTTCCCTGCCACCCCCTGCCCCAGAGTGCCTCTTCCCCACCTCCCCCCACACACCCCCTCTCTTCTCTACCACCAAGGCAATAAGGGTGACCAGGCAGTCCTGTGGTTGCCTTATATTGTGTCAGACCAACTATCTATCTAGCTCTGTATTCTTGACATGACAGGCAGCGGTTGACAAGGGTTCCAGATAGAGGTCTTTCCTAACCCTGCCAGGTAGGTAGATAGGTAGGTGTGTGCTTGCCATAAGAAGCATTCGAACTTGTGCTGCAAATCTGAAATTCAGTACCACAAAAAACCCCATGATTCTGTTGCTTATATAAATATTTCTTTAGGTAGCTGTATCCCCTACTCTGACACCCAGTGCACAATACTCAAATTTATTTATCTGTTACTGATTTCAATACATATGCTCTGCCTTTCCAATCAAAAGTTACCCAATGCAACTAACATGCATAATACTCCAATAATTCCGCATTACCCAAATGATGGCATCATTCGTCCTGCTTTAAGAGAAATCCTGGAGCTCTTCTCCCCCCTCTACCATATCCACTAAGTCCCTGGGTAGGGCTGTACATCTTTGCCCCCGTTCACATAGAAACCTGCCTGAAAACTATTTCCTGTTAATGCTGTTAATTCTTGGAGCTCGAGGCACCAGTGTCAGGAGTCTGGAGGCATTCCAGCAATCTTGGATCAGGAACTTTGGATCTCAAAGTGGGTGTCACAAACCTGCACCATTCACCACTTCTGCCTTGTCCCCCACCATTCCCAAGTGTGGTTGTACAACACAGTGGCTGAGAGAGGGTGCTAACAGAAGTGACCCGGTTGTGCCTGGATCTAGTCTAAATATCTGGGTATGGGCATGGATCATCCCTTGCACTAGTGTGGGGACTTCAGCATCAGTTCCCGGGACCACTTCTGCTAGCCAGGAGCACAAAGGGTTGAACTGAAATGAAAATATTACTTAATGTCTGTCTTTAGAACAGATAGAGCTTTTATGCTTGGAAGAAAGATTCCAAGATTGGTGCCTTCAGGTGAGAAAAGTTGAATACTCACCAGTCCAGGCTCACAAAACAACAACATTTGGGGGGAAAAAACAAAAGCAAAAATCATTATGCCATTGACAATGGCGCCCCCTTGTGATAGCTTGTCCAAATGACATGCACTTAGAACACAGCTGTTGTACTATGTAACTGGGAAATCTAATGGGAATTAAAGATTTGGTTCAGTTCTCTTGAGAATTAGCAAGTATATTTATTTATCCTTCATGACCCAAATGCTGGTAATGAAATTCTATATTAAGGTTGCACTGCAATGATTTGAACAGAGATCTGTGATGGTCTTAAACTTTAAACAATCCAGTTTTTAAGAGCAGAACAAAATCTATGAAGAATACAGAATCTAGAGACCCAGAGAACCAGGACTTAAGATAAGGCATTTAGCTGCAACAGTATTCCCCTTGCTGAAGTACTGCCACTGGATTGCTCTAATCTTAATTCCCTCTCCTGTTCCCCGTCTTGAGCATCACAATTTCTCCAGTTCTTTCTATAACTCAGGATCCTATCAGACCACCAAGCAGAGATTCTTTGATAAATTCGCACTTAGCTTATTAAATGTTTTCTTAAACAAAGAGGGTGCCATCAAAAATGAATAAATTGAAAACAAATAAAGTGCCGGTTGTTACTCAGGTCAGGTGGAACAAAAGCATCAGGCATTGACAATGAAAAAATTAATAGTTTCATATGTATGTGGTCAAGGAAGACAGGTGGAACAAGCAGGTGTGCAGGTGTAGGAAATACAGCTGATCTCATCATGTTGTGTAGTTTGTGTAGTTCAGTATTCATCATTCTGAACACTCCCTCTCCCCTCCCATGTTCTTTGACTGATACTCCCGAGTAGTTTCATTCAGCAATAATTTCCAAGCCAAAGCCATCAGCTGTCTGACATTTAAACAGCGTGGGAGGAGGGGGACATAACAAACCAGAAAAAAAAGGACTGCTTATGAGACCTGCTTTCCTCCAAATACACATGCTTTGGAGCACCAAGCTAACCCAATCTGTTAGACTTATGTTTTTCTTACCGCTACTCAGAAAATATGATTGGTCAGTCATCACGTGTGACTTCAGTCAAACTCTGGGAAATGGGGTTACTTAGTAAGAATAAACTCTGCACAGAATCTATGCATGTCAAATATCATAAGTCAAATAACAAGATTACCTGTGCAGAGAATTGCAAAATGTTCTGAGGATGTGGGCTCAGGTGCTTATGGTGACTTCATAAATTGTTGCATATCACATATAACATCGGGGCTGTCGAGGCTCACCGCCTGTAGACCGATTGTCCCTGCACTCAAGAGCTGCTGGAGTAGGCTCACACTGATGGGATTTGTAAAGCTGAACTACCAGCGTCCTCAAGGAGTAGATCATTTTAAAACAGGAACAGTCAAACATGCAACATTACTGTCCTTTGAATGGCAAAACAGAAGGGATTTCAGGAACAGGAAAGAGACTTTGTGGAATATATTTTGGGCAAAAGAAAAGGGCTGGTATCTGGCTATGACAGGCCCTGGGGCAGGGCATGGATCTGTATGTGCATGAGGCCCTTGCCCAGCTTGTCTGGAAGGCTGACACATCCTCCCTTCCCTTCCATCCAAGGGGGAAGAGGAGGTAGGTTGCTGCCATGGCTGACTTCATCCCAGGTAATGCTGCAATAGCATGGCTGAGTCTCCCAGAAGCACTTCCTTCTATCACCTGTCTGATTTCACTGGTAAAGTGGGCATCATTCCAAGTGGTGCTGCATTATTGCCATTGGTTGTCTGCTGTGCAAGTTGCAGCAGCCTGGAACTAGAAAATGTAGAATTGTGACATGACTCTGTATTCTATTCACTCTACAAGCAAATTACAACTTACAAGAACTAAGAAATCATCACCGCATAATTCTACTCAAGCAGCAGTTCTGGGAAGTCGGATTCATACTGACTGTACCCATATATGGATGTGGACCCTTGTACCCTTGCCCCACAATAACCCATTGCTGGCACCATCTCTTATAGAATCTCAGGAGCTTAGTGCAAACCTAAAAACGTTAAGACTTGCTTTGCTGGATCAAACCAAAAGGTCTTTGTTGCCAACCCTGGCTAGCCAGATGTCTGCAAACTCTCAAGCAGTGTCTGATGTTATGAACCTTGCCCTTTTGCAAGGCCCTAACATCTGTGAATCAGACCTTTGCTGCTTTTGGTCCTCAAACTACTAAACAATTGTATAGTACCTTCTGCACAGTGCCTCACCCATATTACAACCCTGAGTAAATATTATTGCAGATGGGTAAAATATTGTGAATGGGTCAGACTGAGGTTTACCTAAAACCACCTATTGAGTTTATGGCAAAGGCAAGTTTAAAACCAAGGAAGTCTTGACTCATAGCTCAGGGTCCAATCCTATTCCATTTTCCAGTGCCTGCGCAGCAGTGCTAATGGGGTAAATGCTGCATCCTGTGATGGGGAGGCAGTCACAGAAGCCTCCTCAAGGTCAGGGAACATTTGTTCCCATACCTTGGGGCTCAATTGTGGGTGCACAGGTGCTGGAAAGTTGGATAGGATTGGGCCCTCAAAGTCTCTTAGCTGCTACACAACAATTCCATTTGAGCTCTGTTGGCTAATTACAGTTAATAATCACAATATATTTGTCTAATCCATTTTTAAAGCCTTTTAAGCCAACCGTGACAGGAAATGTCATAGGTTAGTTTATTTACTGTAATATTTATTTATATCTTGCTTGATTAGCCTAACAACTGATTAGCTTGATTAGCCTAACACTAAGCTCTCAGTATGAATTACAATGTAATTTTATGTAATACAGACCATAAAACACTATGAACACCTGATTAGTGAGAAATTCCAGGGGCAGCATGTATTAGCAGATTGCAGGAGGTCTGTATTTCAAGGAGTCTAGTTCTTCCCGATAGTCTGTTCTGTCACAATTGGTTTAATATTTTTAAAATTGCTGAGTCACACTTAACTTTAGCACCTGTCAGTAAACAACAACAACAACAGTATTTATATACCGCTTTTCAACAAAAAGTTCACAAAGCGGTTTACAGAGAAAATCAAACAACTAAATGGCTCCCTGTCCCAAAAGGGCTCACAAGATGCCTCCCTTGCCTTATCATATTTTGAGATGTTCTGGGTACCAAGCCAGGTTCATGTGCCTGGATGAGGCCACCCTCAGGTGACTTGGGAAAACACCTGAACATCCTAGGTGTAAATGAAATCACAACATATCAACTACAGATAACAGTCTTACTTGGAACAGCACACATTTTATGGAATTATCTGTGAATGTCCAAGGTCTCTGGGAAGGACCAGATATTCAACAGGTTAAATCCAACCACCAACAGCTGGTGGGTAGTGAGAAGAAACATAATAGTGGTATCTTCTCCAAGCCCTGATCAGTGTCTTGATCACTCAAGAAAGACTTCTAGGTATCAAAAGACCATTATCTCCCATTCCTTCTGTATTTCCCATCAACCATTATGGACTATCCAACTGCAATCTCCCTAATTAAAGTAATCCTTAGCTAGATGCTTCGACCATACCAGTGTGACCAACCATACCAGTGTGACCAAAGTTTTTGGTAGGAGGGCCACATCATTTCTCTAACACTGTGTCAGGGGCCCAGAGGAAAAAAAGAATTAATTTACATTTAAAATTTGAATAAATTTGCATACATTTACATAAATGTATGTAGTAAAGATGAACTTATATGAATGAATCAAGGTCTTGCAATAGCTCAAGGCCTATAAAAGGCCTTGCACAAAGCAAGGCTGGCCTTTCCTTTGCTGCTGCTACTGCATCACAGATGTGATAGATGTGAAACAGCAAGCAGTGGAGGGAGCCCTCATCCCACAGCTCAAGAGATCAAACAGTTGCCCTTAAGCTGAGAGCAGTTACGGAGTTACTGGATGCCAGTGTGGACTCCAGCAAATCTCTGGAGGGCCAGAGGCTCATTGGTGACTGGGGGCTCCCTGAGGGCTGCATTAGGAGTCCTTGAGAGCTACAAGTGGCCCCAGGGCCAGGGTTTGGGCACCCCTGGACCATACAAATGTGACCATACCATCATTCTTAGAACTTAGCCAAACATAGCAAAGACAGTTTAAAAGTGGCAAAACAAACTCCAGAATTAAATTGGAATTGCTATATATTTTATTGCATATAAAGTGTGTTTTAAATACATGTGAAGTGTCACTATCACTTATCACATATATGTACTTCTGCCTTTCTCCCATTGTGAACCTCAGGGCTCCCATGCAGTTACCCACTGTTTTGCCAGATTCCCAGTCCAAGCTCTGCTGGGAAAATTAATGCCCACTTTTAGCTAATTAGCTCCCCTTTTTTACCCAACAATGACTCTAGTTCTGCCTTACAGTCCTGATGCACCCCACCACCAGGGTAGCTTGCCTGTTCAATCCGCAGAGGTCTTCTCTCCTGCCAGCAGCCTCCCACCACTACAACAGCTCCTTGGTCCTCAGCAGGTCTTGGGCACAGCAGCCACACACCAAACTCCAATATCTTCAGCAGTCTCCAAAGTCCATCAGCAGTTCCATAGTTCCAGTTGTCCTCAGAAGTTCATCAGCCATTAGTTTCTCAGTCCATGTCTCCACTCTATCCTTCCTCAAGATTTCCTCCTTCTGCTACCCACATCAAACTCTCCCTTCATCAGGTGCTTTTATGCCTGAGGGCCCTATTGCCTTCAAGTGGCTGCAGCTGTGCGGCACACTCCCTACTCAATGCCCAGGCCTTCACCCTTAAAGGGGCCATTGCTGACACCACATCCTACCTCCTCGCCAGATCTTGATTCCAATACACCCACTGAGGCAGTGACCAGCATAGACCTTAGTTTTAGCAAGATAGCTGTGTCAGGTGCCTTCAGATCATGGCCTGTGACCCACTATGGTGCATGCACATGGCACCACCAATGCATATGCACCAACATTATGAGCTGAAAGAGAGGGCTTGGAAAACAGGTGGTATTTTTTCCTGCCAAACACTGAGAAAACATGTAAATAATGAGCCAACTTGGAAAACAGCTGGAAGGGGTTTGCCCACCACTAGGTATTACTGCTGATATAAACAAGATCATCAGGTACCATTTGTGAGCTAACCATTTTTTCACATTGCATTTCAATTTATGAACTGCAGAAAAGACAAGAATCCTACAAGAGTCACAAAGAATACATGCGTTCTGTTCCTCTAGCTACTCAGTGTAATGTAGAAACGACACTATAATGAGCATCTCTTTCCTTTGACTTGCGTATTAGAGTCTTTTTTAAAAAAAATTATCCAGAACATGTCTAAAGAATGGCAGCTACAAGGCATTCACAGAGCCAGACACCAAGTGAGCTTCCACAATATCTCTTTGGCTGATTGTAAAAATAAGATCTCGGGCTGCTGACAGGTCTGTCAGTACTTATATTAAAGGAGAAAAATGTTTAGTTGAGGAAATAAAAGTGCTACTGAAGGATCAGATCAGATTTCGCACATTGTTGAGCATGTCCTTCAACTTGCTGTTCTTCCTAAGATCCTTTTCTCAACCTTTCAAGTCAGTTCCCAATTTTCTAATCTGTTGTCTGCTGATGTTTGTATGTTATTAGGCAAACTCAGCATATTTCTTAATTGCAAGAGTGAGTTTGGGGGTAGATGAGGTGATGGCCCAGTGAACCATGTAGGCCAGGGGTGTCAAACTCGTTTCATACTAAGGGCCGAACAGCATTCATGATCACCCCCACTTCTGCTGAGGGTCAGAAGTGATGTCATTAGGCTGAAAGTGATGTCATTATTCAAGATATGGGAGAGCCAATTTTCATGTGGGCTACCCTCACAGCAGTAGCATCTCAGCACTGCTTAGCTGCTGAGAGCCTGAGGGCTGGATAGAAAGCTTCCCTGGGCTGTATTCGGCCCCAGGGCCTTATGTTTGACACCCCTGGTCTAGGCCAATGTTTCTCAAACTGTGGGGACTGCTTTTGGGATAATGTTACAGATATGTTCTTTTAATAGGCAACTATGCATATGCTTTTAACACTAATAGTCAATGGGGCTTACTCCTAGGTAAGTATGGATAGGATTGCAGCCCTTGGAGTGTTTGGGGAATTTTTTTTTTTTTTAAACAGATCTACTACTGCTTGGAAAGGTTAGGAGTGCTCTTTAAGTAAATTTTTAAACTTATTGTAAACTTCTAATTCGCTTAATTTAATTTTGTCATATGTTAAACTTTATTTTCCTGCTTGATGATATCATTTCTGGCCATGACATCACTTCCGCTGGATCCTGGCAGTTGGTCATTCTAAAAAATGGGTCCTGGTGCCAAAAGGTTTGAGAAGCACTAGAGAATCTGATGCTGTAGCATCTTTAAAGGAAGGCAGATGGGGAACAGGTCCTCACCTCTCAGGGCTGAGACAGTAGCTCTATTCAGGCATTCTAAATTAATCCTAAGTGCTACTGTTGGAAAAACAACAGCATGTAAGTTAACTGTGACCAACAGTGTGTGCTCATATGTATGTGTTCATCCACATCTGTAAGGGGAGCAGTTACCTATTTCATTCGAGACTGAAGGTTGCCAACATATAAACGCTTGTGAATTACTTTTGCCTGCTTTGGCTAAAATTCTCATTTTCCTGTTTTATTTATTTATTTAATTGATTGATTTAATTGATTTTAAGCATTCGTATACCGCCACACCTCACCTGGAGCTTTTCCTCCTGTGTATGTATAACTCCTGTAAATGCATCTTTCGCATGTCTTACTTCAGTTAATTGTGAACACAGCTGGCTCAGTGCCAGTGGGAAGAGAATGCATTTAGCAGAGAATTCTCTTGGGTGCTTCTGGATGTATCCGGGTCATGTAATATTGATGGATCGAATTTCTCTAGAGTTCATGAAATAATAATGGCTGGACTTTCTTACAGGAGAAAGACAAAACCTAAACACAAATCCTCCATGTCTTGAAACCAAGAAACAACAGCATTTAATTTCATTCTTCCCACATGACTGGCCAGTAACATGTATCTCACTGCAAGCAAGAGGACCCGTCAGCCCGCCATCATGGCTAAAGAACTTCCCGATGTATATCAGAACATCAAATCACAGTAGCCAAGTCAAGTACAGCACTACAATGAGCAAGGACTGCATTTTTAATTTCACTGCTCGGCAGCTTCTGAAGTTTATTTGTCAGCATTTGTGGTCACCTTCTGTCTCAGAGCTTCCCACATCTTCCTTGCCATAAACACTGTCATGCTTGGCTTTGTCAACTCAGCCGTCTGCTCTGCTTCCATTCCTCCTTTTTCTTCTTTAACATCCCACTTGGGACAATTTCATACAGGATGTGGGTCATTGGGAAAACCTTTGTATGTATAGGCAGGAATTCTATACATGTTTAAGAGGGACTGAGTCTCATTAAATTCAGTAGACCTGCATAGGGTTGCACTGTAAGTGTTTCACACAAGCCACTTTAACATTCGTAGATGCCCAACCCTGATGTTACACTGTGGATGAGGCATCCAGAAATGCTGAAATGGCAGCTGATGTGAAGAAGGACCACTGTGGCACAGACATGAGGTGGGGAGAGGTAGGGGAGGCAGACCCACTCCTGTTGTAGTCCATGGAAAAGAGCCACAGCCTCCCCTATGATTTCTCATGTGCTCCACCCACTTTCCTACTCTGTGTGTGTTCTGATTTATGAGCGCACGATCACAGGGGAGGCTGTGGCTCTTTTCTGTGGTGTAATGGGGTGGGATCTGCCTCCCCTCACCACATGTCCCTGAACTATGGCTCCTGTTTCTGTTCCCCCCCCCCCGGTCCAGGTGGGTACTTGGGAGCTTTAGGGGTCAGCCTCGAATACGATAACAAATATTCATTCCACTGTAACAACAGATAAGTAGACACCTTTTTCAGTCCCATTTTCCACCTCCTTCAAACTTTTTATTCAGATCCTAAGGCAAAGCTATGCTTCTGGCACGGCCTTTTTGTCACAGACCTATCTGTTGGCTTGTAATCGTTTAGTCAGCAAGCCTCCCAGCTGAGTTTGCAATGAAGCACCACTGGAAACCATATTACTACCCGCCACACTTGGATGTGCTTTTGGGTCTTTCCTTCTGGTTTTAAAAGATAAGGAACAGTTGAGGCAGGGTGCATGAGTTTTAGAAACCAATTTTGTATCAATAGGTTCTTAATTTTTGTATCAATATGTTATTAATATCATTAGTTTTGTTATTAATAAGCAAAGAGTGACTTGAAGCAAATATGCCAGTGTATGGGTTGGAGGTATTATTTGTTTTTTGCTTTTATGCTTCTGGTGAAATCAATGAAATCAACAGGGTGCATGAATGGGGAATGTGGTACAACGTTGCTCTTGGAGGAAAAGGAGGATGCAGGTGTGGCATCAGAAGTTGATCACACTCAGTGCTGGCATCAGGTTGCCTGGAGTCCTGAGACAAAGATCTACATTCAGTCCCCAGTGGTGAATAGGGCACTATGCAGTACTAAGTGTTCAAGGGACCTGTTGAGTTCGCCAATGGGAATGGGCCTTTGGCAGCACTGGTCAAGGGTCCATCAGAAAGCTTATCAGGCTTCATCAACTCCTGAACCCTCAATACTTGTAGGTCCCAGTACACTTTCAGATAGAGCAGGAACCAAGGGCGGGAGCAGTGGTGCAGGCTCCCCAGCAACCTGTCAACAGTAGTAGATACCCTCAGTAGCCACTGAAGGTTCCATTCAGGATTTTAAAAAAAAATCAGTGAATACCAAATCAGTGGAAAAATAGCTTTAAAGACCCACTCATGGGTTTCTTACTCATCCATTGTTGCCCCAGAATGCATTGGTATAGACGCTATACCGCATGCAGCCACAAGATGGGGTGAATAATGGAATCTAGTGGAATGAAATTATATTTAACAGCACGAAGGTGGGAAATTGAATTTTGGCGCTTTTTTTCTTGTTTCAAGGCATGTGGCCCTTGGTATCAGTGATGAGTCAAATCAGCGGACAATGGGTCACAATCTGTACAATGGTATATACCCCATTCTGCTGAAGATAAACTGTTAGTCACCATACCAATGCTTACAAAGATCATGTTTACTCAGCCTGCACTGCATAAAGTAATTGCTTTGTGTTATCAGTTTTCAACTAACAATAATTTAGTTGACCTGAGACACGTCACACTCACATAGTCTAGCTGTTGTACCTTGTACTTCATTTCTGACATGAAACTCTTGGCTTCCTGACAGTTAGTGGTACCTAACCAGCGACTTAGCAGACAAAAGTCAAGCAACTTGAAACCCAGATTTTCTCATTTGTAAACATGTCTGTCATGTTGCAATTCACCAGCTACAATTTTTAAGTTTTAAAATTAACTTCAGTTTCAAGTTGATTTTTAAGTGTTACAGTACTGAAATCGAATCAGAAGATGACAAAAGAACGATGACAGGGTGAACCTGCAAGTATTTCAGTGCCTGATTACTTCAGAAATGCCATCAAGGAGAGAATATATTGTCAAGAGAAAAAAATCAGCTTTGTTACATGCATTGGTAAGTAGAAACAAAACTTCATGGAAAAATAATTTTGGACAATTACTATAGATTATTTTAAATTGCAATGATGTATATATATCAACCCACCATCAAGGATATTAATTTTAGTGTTAGTTTTGGCACCAGTGTCATTTTTTTTATATAATGCCACCAGTGTATATGGCACTTTACCCAGAAAGAAAGGACAAGTCCCTGCCCCAAACAGCTGACAATCTATTTATTGGCACAAGGGATAAAACAGAGAGAAGGGAGGTGCAGGTAAGGGTAGAGAAGGGAATCATATAGGATTGTTTCAGTTACATATATTGAAGCTTAGCTAGAATAGGGGGTGGTACAAACTGTAGTTCCAAAGGATTCCTAGAATGAATGTTTCCTTGTTAAGGATTCCTGTAGACCAGTGTTTCTGAAAATGTGGGTCAGGACCCACTAGGTGGGTCGTGAGCCAATTTCAGGTGGGTCCCCATTCATTTCAATATTTTATTTTTAATATATTAGACTTGGTGCTACCATGGTATGTGACGGCATTTGGGGAAATGTTACAGACCTGTAGTTTTAACAAGCTACTATGTATATTCTTTTAACAATGACAGTAAATGGTAATTATTCCTGGGTAAGTGTGGGTAGGATTGCAGCCTAGGATTGTTAAAAATGTCCTGCTTGATGACATCACTTCCGGTGGGTCCTGACAGATTCTCATTCTAAAAAGTGGGTCCTGATGCTAAATGTGTGAGAACCACTGTTGTAGACTGCAGCTAATGCTAGAAGCTGACATTTGTAGTTTCATATTAATAAAAAGACTGATAACATGTTCGTTGCTCATATTAATTAAACAACTAATTCTATACTGTTGTTTTCCCTTGTGAAAACACCATGCATTTCTAAAATGGAGAATTGAAGCTGATGGTCCTTAGTCTTTTCTAGAGTTGCACCAGTAGATGACTCTGCTTAGCATTCATTTTGTTTAGCAACTAGAATGTAACCACAAAGAGTTTGCTTGTCTTTGGCACAATGCAGAAACTTGCCAAGAACCAGAGTGGGTGAAGTACAGGGCTTTTTTCTTTCTTTGCAAATATCTTATAAGCATAACATTACTTCCTGAACCAATAAACATCTCCTATCATTCCTGTATTCTTCTTTGATCTTGATGATCTCTCTTTAAAAATCGAACCTCAAATTTCCAATATCTGTATTGTTATTTTAGGACTCATCTAAATAGATAAGCACTTAGGACTATGAACGGGTATCCCAATCCAAACTCTAGCTTGAGCTGGCACAGGCCTCCACGTGCTGGCTCTGAGTGTTGCAAATGTGCCATAAGGCATGTTTGTGCTGACTCGAAAGCAAGCAGCACCAGACTGAGTTCCTGCGCTGGCCTGCCAATGCTGGATTCAGTCCCCAAGCTGGCTGACACAGGTAAGTGTGCACCAGACAGTGTAGGGAATGGGAGAGGGTGGCTGGAGGGCGGTGTAGAAGCAGGGAGGGAAAATTTCTGGACAGGGTGGAACAGGGGACGACTGGGCCCAGGAGGGGTTGGGACCTGCCGCAGCAGCATATTCCTTATCCTAACCCCTGCTCCTGGGCCTCAGAACCCAAATTATCCCCCTACCCTGAGGTGTCCTCCAGTCTACACCTAACCTGCATTGGATACAGTGCAAGTCATATGGCCTGGCTGTTCCAGTGCAAGTTAGGACTGTGCTGTTAATTTCTCCCCTTCTGTCTTTTCAGCCCATAACCAGCATTTCCCCTAAGTTGTAGGCCATGCAACAGGAAGCTCTGCAACTCAAAAGAGAGCAGGCAGTGACACGAAAATAAAACTATCTTCCCAGCAAAGAGACAAGCATGGACCTTGTCTCCTAAGCAGAAACCATTAAAACACCAATCACAAATACCCTCAGCATCCCCACATGCATATGCTAGAATCCTGCCCTTCTTCCACATCTCAGTTGGGTGGGAGGGATCTTGGTTGGCTTGTGTGATCTTCATGAACAGTCAAGACTACAGTTGAGTCATGCTTACTTGGAAGCAAATTCCATAGTATGTAACTTACATGTAAGCCTTGCCATTTGTTCTGTAAACCTGCTCTTCCCAAAACTTTTTTTTGTTTTCTGTAAGCCCTAACCCAGTACATTTTAATGCTGGCACACCAAGGGAGAGGGCATCTGCCCTGCGTGTCAAACACACCAGGGGTGTCAAATGCATCATTGAGTAGCTGCTAGCCCTGGCCTCCCTGGGGGATCTCAAGGCAGAGTGCAGGTCTACCTTTCATGTCAAGCAGCTGGCAGCCCTGGCCTCCACTTGAGATGATCTTCAGGTGGGGGGATCTTGAGATGGAGGCCTTGTCTACCCACTACACTATACCACTGATTCAAAAATACTTCTTATTCACTTCCTCTCCACCTGTGCCATGAGATCTCAGGAGCTCTTCCCAAAACCACATTAACAGGATTGTTTTTCATGGCAGTCCTGAACATTTCTTGCATTGAAATTGTGGTTTTACAATATAAAACAAGAAAAGGGGGAAAATAAGTAGCAAGTGCGTACCCATTAATGAAATTCTGAGATGAGCATTTTTGCTGGTGCTAATGGAAGAAGAAGCCACCAAAGGAATCTCCATTTTTGCCTGGAAGTGGAATGACAGATTGAAGTGAAGCTAGTAGATGCGAAACCCATTTCTTTTGCAAACTGTGTTTGAGCATAGTATGAAGAGACATAAAGTGTAACAAAGGCTTCCCCCCCCCCATAAACCATTATCAAAAATTGCAAATGATACAACTGGACACCTATATCAGTCTGGTGGTGCCCACAAAATGGTTCATGGGTTTTTTCCCCTCCCAGAATCAAAGTTTTCAAATTTTGGATAAACATGCTAAATTGAGGCTGTTAGAGTCAGAGAGACTTAGAATGGTTACCAGGCTGGGCTATTAGAGAGAGAGAGAGAGAGAGAGAGAGAGAGAGAGAGAGAGAGAGTGATTTAAAACAGAACTCAAGTTTAGACATTAGTACCAAAGCAATGTTTAAAGAGCTAGTTAGCTCCTGCTATCACTGCAAATGTGATTTAACACACAGCCTTAGATGAAAGATTCTGTAGCTTTCATTTGTAAAATGTGATACTTGGCGCTCAAGAGTTTCCCAGCTAGTAGAAATTTTGCTTTGAACATTTGAGGAAGAAGATGCTCAAAAGCAACCTAAAGGTACAAACAGCTCTTGTTCTCTCCTGTTTCTCATTTCAAAGACCGGACATTTTAACACACAGTATTTTTCACTGACTTTGGGCCCAATCCTGTCTGGGATTCTGTTTTGGCAGCGCAAGGCCCTTTGCAATGGCACAATATCTTGCCAATTGTCAAAAAAGGCTGGTGCACTTTGACAATTTTAATGTCTTTTCAGTGTGCTGTGAGGTGAAAAAGGTTGAAAATATCTGGCTTATGTGCTTTTTTACATGGATCTCACTGATGAATGAAACACCACTGATTTTGATAAAATAATTTCTCCTGTACATCAACATAAGTTCAAAATTCTGCCCTTTGGGTTTTACTTCATTTACATTATCTTTTTTCCCCCTTTTTCACTGAGGCTGCACTCCTATACACACTTTCCTGGGAGTAAGTCCCACTGAAAATAATGGGGCTTACTTCTGAGTAGACATGCATAGGATTGCGCTGTTAATGTCAACTGTTATTGAAAAGCGCCAATCTGCACATTAAATATATTTTTCAAGTGGTAGAAAATTCCATGTCAAATAACAAAGGCACTGTATTACTGAAAACACTTCTACAATGTATCATGAAAAATCAGGGGTAAGAGGGAGGAATTCCACACTGCCACATCTAAGAAATAGCTTATTTATATATATTTTGAATTAAATTAAGCCACACTTGATAAGACTTTTCCTCTAGCTCTTGATGAAATACTGGCTCCTTTGGAATATCTACATTTTTAAACCAGTTGTCTCACTGTGGTATTTGCTCATATTTTGCTCATTTTGGTAGTCAGATGGGTTGAAGTATCCCTGAAGACCTAATAAATGCGTCAAACACATTTTTATTGATTTGAAGATCATGTAAGTCTGCTCTGGAAGAATGCGCAGAGGAAGACAACATTTAAGAACAATCAAAGCTAGGATTCTATGCAGGCAGCTAGAATTACTCTGGGCCTCGGGGAAAAGTCAGGCCTGGAAAGCTCCATGGCCAGAGGGTGTTTAAAAACAGTGTTATTTACTCCGCCCATTGTGTTCAGTAAAGATGGGCAGCACAATCCTAACCTGCACTGGAACAGGCAGGCCAACTGCCCTGCACTGTATCCAGTGTGAGATTGGAGGTGGCTGTAGTGCAACTCAGAGTAAGAAGATTTTTCCCCTTATCCCATGTCACACACCAGCCATACCTATGGGGCTACTTGGATCTGTGCAAGTGAAATCACTGGCACAAATCTGAGCAGCCCAGTATAATGTCAGGCTGGCTGGGAGGGGAATTAGAATCCAGCCTAAGGTATCAAGGTCGGTCCCACTCCCTTCCCAGCCTGGTCCGCCCCCTGGACTGCTCTCCCCCACCAAAAATGCCCCATTCTGCCCTCCAGCCACCCTCTTGACCCCCCTGCCCCAGCCACCCTCAACAGTTGCAAACTTACCCTCTCTCTGCAGCACGGAGGCCAGAATTGGCCACCGTGGGCTGCCACATATTCTTGCACTGACCCAGCCAACTCCAGAGTAGTTGCAAACGTGCTTTACGGCATGTTTGCAACACTCCTAGACCAACGTAAGTTATTTGTGCCGGCCAAGCACGTTTGTAGAATTGTACACTTAGGCTGTAAACCTGTCTACCCGGCATTCGGGCACAGGGACTCCTCCATGGCTCGCCTCACCAATTGACTTGGCAGACAGCAGTGGCAGCAGCTCTTTCTCATCTCCCTCCCACCAGACAGTAGCTTTTCCTCAAAGGCCCTTGTATTATCATAGGGGTCTAGGCAAAAGCCCATTTCTGCAAAAGTTGCATGCAGAGATAAGAAATATAAAGTCACTGTATGGAGAAGGGACCAAATCCATGCTAGGTGGGCCCACAATTTGACCCCACCTATTATATCAGTCCTATAGTACATGTACTTGGAAGTAAGTGCCAACAAGCAAAGTGTGACTTACTGCTGAGTAAACATGCAGAAGATGCTGCACATGAACCAAAACCTTCACCTCCATTCCTTTCCTCCACTGCATCACCTGAAACATTTCAGGCACTACTGGTGAAGTCTCTGAAGAGTTATACAGTATAACCTAATTGCACCAAACTCCTGAGCAGCGAGTCATTCCAGGGTGGCACTGACTGGATTCTGGTTCCCTTTGGAGGAGAACTCACTGAGTACCAAGGTCTTATAGAGCTTTCGTGATATTTGCTTTATTTACAGATATACTGACTGAACATTGGATGGAGATACTGTAAATAGCAGAACTTAGCAAGGATGGGTTATATAAGTTCCCCAGAGAGCCACTCTGAAAGATGCTTAAACTCTGAGCATAATCTCTCTCTCTCTCTCTCTCTCTCTCTCACCCAGATCAACAGTCAATCTGATTTCTTGAAGTGCTGCTTTCTTTATTCTACTGAGTGACCCCAAGGAGTGGGGTGGAGATTAGCTGGGATGCTCCATCCATAAGGCCAACTGAAGTAGTTGCCTCAGACAATAGATGGATGGGAGGCACCTGTCTGACAAACCTATTTGCCTCCACTGCTCCCCCTTCTCCTACAGTTCCCTGGATTGTAAAAGAAGGAGGGGGACAGAAAGCAAGAGGGAACATGGAGGAGAGGAGAGTGCTCAGCTTGAAAAATAGGAAGAACAGAGGCTGGCACAACACTGTGTAAGGAGGGTAGCATTTGGTTTGACACCTCAGGTGTCAGGAGGTCTTGGGCCAATCTTGGAGATGAGTCACCTCACATTCTCACCTGAAGTCCATAGTGGAAGAGCATATATGAGTTCAGTCTCTGGCATCTCTAGATACCCCCTGGAAGGCTCCATGTCAGAAACCTAGAAGAGCCACTGCCTACCAGAGTATTTAATCCTGATCTAGATGACCCAATGGTCTGACCCAGCAAGGCTGTTTCCTTTCTACATGTGAGAGGACTGGAAAGAGTGGAGCATCATCCCTACAGAGCCAATCATCTCTAGGTTTCTGAAAACTGGAATTTGACAGCTGTAGTTTTATAAAATTATTCATGGTATGGAGAAAGTAAATGGCTAATTTTTTTCAACCCTCTCCCATAACACTAGAGCACATGGGGGTCACTTAATGAAGCTGATTGAAAGTCATTTTGGGACAGACAAAAGAGAACACTTGACACATACAGAATTTCTGGAGTTCACTGCCCCCAGATGTGGTTTCGGCCACTAGCTTGGATGGGCTCTTATAGGGGATGAGACAAATCTATCAACATCTATTAGACATGACAGCAAAGCAAAACCTCCACATTTGTGCCTCTGAGTGCCAGCAATGGAGTGAGGCAAACGGGGGGGGGGGGGACTGTTTGCTGTTCCTGCCTGGCAGCAAGCAGTTTGCACAGAGTGGGAAACAGAATAATAGTTTAGACCTAGAGTGAGACCTCTCAGACCGACCCAAAAGGTCGGTTCCTATGTGTTGGGATGGTCAAGTCTTCCTATGAGTCGATAGTTCATAGGTATAAGCCAGGGGTCTCCAAACTTTTTGGCAGCATCAATTATCTTGCATGGTGTCAAGGGCCAGAAAAAAAATTAAATATAAAATTTAAATAAATGTGTTAGAGATGGAACTTAGATGAATGACTAGAATGAATGAATGAATGAATGGGTTCAAATGTCCAGGATTTCTCCAAGCACCAACACAGCCCAGGAAATAAAGCACACACACTTAAAGGGACCCCCTTTCCCCACCCCACAAGCACAACTCTGGTTACATTTGGTCAACTGGGCCAGAGGCTCTCAGGGGATCAGAGACTGGCCGCAGGCCTGATAGAGGCTCTCTGCAGGCTGCATCTGGCCCCCGGGTCAGGGTTTGGAGACCCCTGGTATAAGCAATTGCAGAAAGCCTAATCTTCTTCTTGGTGTTGCTGAACTCTGGCACCATCTTTTATAGTGTGTACTGTACCTTTTTATGAGTCAGGCAGTCATGAAAAAGAGTCAGGAATGCTAGGTTCGCTGAGAACACCCTGCTAGCTTCTTGAAACTATTACACTCCTCTGAGAACTCCTCTGGAGCTCTCAACAAAGCTCAAAACCATGTTGGGGAGTCCATTTGAAAGGGGAAAACTGGGGGCAATTTTGAAAATCAAGAAATATCTTCTTGCTGGAGAATAATCATCTGGGAACTAGTAAGTGGTCACTTCCTTTCCTTCCTGTCTATTACTCTTCAGGCTTTCTGAAAATATGTGGCAATTTTCTAGAGTGCACATAGTAAAGATTTGATGGACTTGGTGGCTTTTCCAAATCATGGAGCTGCCTTTCAGAGCCCACTCTTCAAAGCTTTTGATGAACATTAGGGTCACTTGAACTGAGCTCTTGGATTGGCCTTAAGCCAATTCAGCCTTAAACCAATTCAGGCACTGTGAATGATCTACTCTGCAATTACTTTTATTCTTTGTTATACTCTTTATATGCTAGTACACAGATCCCAGAAATGGCCTGAAGGCTTTTTCAAACAACTGAAACCATGTATACTAGGCCATAGATTGTTAAACACTTACCCCCAGTCTAGAATATCCAGCCCCACACAATGGATGGCGGATTCCATGGATTACCCAATATTTACAGTGCAATGCAATGCATGTCAGAGGTCAGTCCCATTGTATTCAATAGGGCTTACTCCCAGGAAAGAGTCATAAAATTGCAGCCTTAGACATCTATACAAGTGAAGGAAGATATGTCCTAAAGCATTAGAGAAGTGGGAGGGACGCAGAATTCAAAGGGCAAAGGCAGGGGTGAGCGGGAAAGATCACAAAAGGGCAGAATTCTGCTGGAGAGGTTGGGACGGGAACAGGGTTGCCAGTTTGCCCCAAATGCCCCTGTTTCTCCAACTTAATGCTTTTGTTCTCAGGAAGACAGTTGACAGAAGTTCATCTCAGGCTATTTTGGGGTGCCTATTAGGATTTGCCCCTTTGCCCCTGACTCCACCCTGGCACCAAATGTCTCCCTTTTCTCAAGTGTGGGTAGTCTGGTGACATCACCAGGCCCTGCACTGTGATGTCACCAGGTCCCACCTCAGAAACCTCAGGATTTGGGTTGCATTCAGCTTGTTCACCCCAGGTGGGTGGGAGGGAAATAGTTTTACAGACAGCTTCCCACAATTGTCACAGCAGCAGCTCCAAAAGAAGCGCATGTTTTCGCAGTAATTTTGCTGTTTGTGCTGGTGCACACGCTTGCACTCATTTGGGTTCCCCACAATACTCCCCAAATGAGAACCAGCTAGAAAGGCTCTAATGAAAATACACTATAAAGGCTTCACTTTCTTAAAAAGATGAAAGTAGGGTGTTTTTGTTTGTTTAAAAGAGCCAAACTTTTCCACCCACAAGAGGAAAATTTGCAACCCCTATGTTGTAATAGGTCCAATTGCTCCTTTCGCAAACAAATGGCTATGTTTCTTTACTGCACAAGTCATTCAACCTGTTTGACCAGGATCTAGTATCCTCTAACTGAAATCTAAGTATACTGCAGTAGTCAACAACTTTCTTTTTCCCTAGAGTTTTAATGCTAAGTAATTGTTTGCATTTTATTTAGGTAAAGATACGTTAACGTCTCATGGAGCTGCCATTTACCAACCTTGAAGTAGCTTTCATCTTATTGGCTTTCGTCATTGTCACCTTGTTTATCCTGGCATCCATTTACAGTCATCCTGATGCAAACGATACAGGTAAATAATACAGATCCTTTTCCATTCGTTTATTCTTCTACCTCATTTAGCACTACACGTACTACCACATATTCCACCTTAGGCTGTCCACTGCTTGGCAAAATGGGGCCTAGATGCTGTTTTACTGTAAATCCCCAATATTAGCTGGTTATCTTACTTCGATTGGTACAATTCTCATTGCAGGATGTAGTTTAGATATTAACTATGTTGCAATAACTTAATCCCAGAGCAATTGCTTCAAATTTCTTTTCAGTTCAATCCACAATAATTAGCTGAAAATTCTAATAAATAAAATTCCATTAATAAATTGTGGTGTGGGCTGATAAGTTATTGGCGGCCTTGTGGTGAAACCCAGCACTACCTCCCAGTTGTGCACTGGGTGCTACCAATATCCCACCAGTGAAGGTTCAGGAGTTGACTCAGCCAGATGCACATTCCAGTGAGCCTATCTGGCCAATATTTGATGCCACTGCTGGAGTGAGGAGTGCTGCCATGGAACTCAGGCATGTAACAGTGGAAAGGGAAGGGCTAGGATATCGGATATGGAAAATAAGGACAATAGAAAATGTTTCTAATGAACGACTCAAATGTAATTACTGGAATATAAATTATGTCAAGGAAAACATGCATGATCAAACAAATTGCATATTGTAAATTTTGCAATTACAGCTTCTTTTTTGTCTTACATTTTCAAGGATTAATACTAGTGATTTGGCTTGTTATTTTGTTTCTTGACCTAAAAATGTGTTCGGTTCTGCAGAACAGTAGGCATGTTAATGTCTTGAATGCAGCAATAACTTTCTTATGAGCGTGTATCCTAAGAAAGAATGAAGCTATTTTCCGGGGAGGGGGGGGGTGAGCTATGTAAAAGTTCTATGTAAAAGTAAAAGTTTGCATTCTATGCCTTTATTATAAATTTATAAATTATAAAATGTATAAATTATAAATTATAGTAAACTTTTAGAAAGAACACAGCTAAAACTTTAATTCTCACTGATTTAAATAAGTGTGCCTAACGCATTTCTGAATTACAGTCTTTGTAGACTTGCTGCTTCCGATTGCCAGGACTACAGCAACATAAGCAAATTCTGAATCAGCCACAAGAGCTAATTTTCTGCTATATAAAAATAGCATCTTTCTTCCTGCTGCTTTCAAACTTGTTGCTTAGCAGCAATGGCCTGCTAATAAAGGATTGTTCTTATTGCATTTAGTGGGGTGGTCAGTCTCACGGTGAGGCTGCATGACAAAGACTATTCTCTTCTGGAGGAACTTCTCCCCCCAATTATGCAAGTCTGAGAACAGCATAAGATTAGGACATGATTTAAGTGTTTTAATTTGCACCATTTCTAAATAGATTTGGATATGATGACAAAAAGCAAAGTGGGGGGAAATGTCCAGGAATTATTTTGAAAATATGTGGCTGCTATGAAATCTGGCCTCCCCCAAATGCTTATGGGCAAACCTCACCCATCCAAAAAGTTTAAGTGACCCCTTCCCAAACACATAGGTATTTTTCCTGGTTGCTGGTTTTTCCCTTGAAGTTCTTTTTGTATAACCTCTAACAATCCATAAAGCAATTCAAATAAATAAATAGTCCCCTGTCCCCAAAGGGCTCACAGTCTAACTAATGATGAAAAACAGATACCAAAAATATGTAACTTGGGCAGTTGTTCTGCTAGGACTGACAGCCCAATCCTGAGCTGCCCGGAGCTGCGGGACCCGGCGGCTCCACAAAGGGCTCCCATCGGATCCAGAGCCTCCTGCGCTACCGCGGGAGGCTCCTTGGGAGAAGGGAATGTTCATCCCCTTCCCCTGGGTAAGAGAAGCAGCCCCGCAATGGGGCTACTCACTTTAGCGGCAACTGTTTGGTCGCCGCTAAAGTGAAGGCGCTTGTGCAGGGCACGCAGCCCTCCACAAGCGCCTAGGATCCTGCAGAGCTTGGCTCTGCAGATCCACCTCCCCCTGCCCCTGGAACACCTCTGACCACGCATCCCCCCTTCCTGGAATACCTCCCCCATGCCCCCGACCATGCCCCCATTCCCCGTTCCGCAGCCCGGCAGTCGCAGGCACCGCCGAGCTGCGGAACGCGGGCACCCACCGGGCAGTGGCTCAGCGCCAGCTAGAGCTGAGCCAGCTCCAACGGGAGCCCAATGGTAAGCCCTGCAAACGTACCTTATGGCACGTTTGTGACTGTGGTCCGCACTGCGGAGCCACGGCGCAGTGTGGCGTGGACCACAGGATTGGGCTCTAATGCAGCAGTTGCTCTCTCGCTACCAAATATAAGAGGAGTATCACTTCAAAATGTGCCTCATTGCCCATATCAAGGCAAAAAAGCTGACCTTTAACTACTTAGTTCATAGAAAAACTAAGATTTGAACTGGGAGTCCCAAAGTCAGTTTCTCAGGGCCCAGTCCTATCCTTTCCTCTTCCAACTGGTGCAGCTGCACCAAAAACAGACATGCTGTCTCCCAGTGAGGGAGACAGATCAGAAGGTTTCAGAGGGGAAATGGTATTTAAATCCCTTTACCCCTCTAGATTCGCAATTGGTCTCCTCAGACCTGCACCAGCTCTTTAGCAAAGAGCCTGCTCACAGAGGGGATAGGATCCTGCATGTGCAATTGTCACCAGATCCATCCCCTCCTGCAGCCATTCCACCTCTATGCCCCCTCCCAACCCAGTTTTGTCCCCTGCCCACTCCCCCTGCTGCTTTACCTTCCTGGGCGGGTGGTTGGCAACTCATCAACACATGTGGGAAGGGCGAACCAATTTGTCATGCAGTAAAATGGGAGACAATTTCATGCCCACCCACAAGTCCGTGGTTCAAACACTCTCACCACCTGCATGACTCAGCATAGCCAATTGAAAGCTCAATTACCCCCAGCCATGGAGTGGGCATGAAACATTGCCTCATTTTTTCTTTACAGCAAGCTTATTCTGCTGTGTGGGGTTTCCATTACAGCTGTGTGGCCACATTGCCATGCAGCATACAGGGAAGGTTGCTGCCTGCCCATACCCTTTAAATGGGACACACAGGAGAAACACTTTCCCCTTGAGGACAACTGGAGGATGATCTTCCCCCCTATGAAAAAAATCACAGCAGTTAGCATAGGATTGAGTGATGGCAGTGGCAGATCTGGGGTGGAGAGAGGGGGGCAAGAGCCCCAGATGCCATACTTGCTGCCATGCTTGCCTCTGCCACTGTTAGCCATCCCACCCCACCTGCCCATCAGAGCCCTGCGTGGAGCTCAGCAGCGTGCGAAAACCCTTCTGAGGCTACTCATGTGATCTTAAGCAATACTTGGGGTTTCATTGGGAAACAGGAAGTATTGTTTAAAACTGCACGAAAAGCCCCAGAAGGCTTTTTGAATTGTAGCAAGCATTGCATGAGGCTCTGTGAGCTTCAGTAAGTACCCTGGGGGCTGCGTGTTGCGGGGGGGGGGGGCAGCATGTTGCGAACCTGCGCCCAAGGGCACAATTGGGGAAGGTCTGTTACTGAGTGATGGTGCTGAGATACATAACGAAGAAAAGGAGGAAGCAGCAGTCTTGGTAAGAGAGGCCCTAGCTCCACTGGAGAGAACATCCATTGTGTGTAGAAGATCTCACATTCAATCTCTGGCATTTTCAAGGAGCTCAGAGGAAGAAAGCCTTTCTGAAACCCTGAGGCACTGCTCCCAATTGGTGTTGACAAACTGTGCTCAGTGGATCAAGGGTCTGTCTAACAGAAGCCGCTTTCTACATACTGTACTTACCTAGAGATAAACTTATCCTTTGGTTACTGCATGTTTGCCACTGACATCTGCCTCCTGGTCCTCAGGTGACGCAAAGTGAACCAATTAGCTCTGCTTGCCTGAGGAAAGAAAGAGAGCCAGCGGCCTGGGCTCGCAGAAATCTGAAGAGGAGTGAGAGTTTGTTTGTAGATATATTTCAGAAGTACGTTAGCAACAAGGTAGCAGGTAGCTTATGGAGAAACAGGTGTGATGCTGCCTAGTCTAGAATCTCACACTGACCCCTATAGAACCAGATTGTTGTGAGACATTTGGAAGAGCATTTAGTCCCTGAATTGGGAGGACTCTCTAGAATGCAAAAGAGGTCCCATCAAACTGTGTTTTACAGACATCCAGGGAAACAAATGCCAACACTAAATGTACTGGGGAAAAACATTCCATTGCTAAACTGCTTTTGCCCTCATACAGTAATGAACCTGCCTGTTGCTGTGTCCTGGGGCAAAGGTCCACAATGCCGCTCCCGCATACTTACCCAGTGTAAAAGAGTCTTGCATGACACTAGGAGTAACTGGACAAGCCTTCTGAGGCTGCCCCATGTTCTTAAACAGTATTTATGCGAAACCAGAAGTACTGCTTAAGATCGCATTGAAAGCCTCAGAAGACTTCCCACATGGTCTGGAGCACTGCATGGATGCAGCACTCAGGGCATTTGCTTCTCTGCCCCCCCCCCCGGCCCACCACTGCCCTCATAAGATGTGTGCCTAATCATGCAACCTGTCCCCAGTCAGGGCTTAGCTTTAATTACAAATACAAAGGGAGGCTGGCTTTCAATAAAAGCGCTTTCTTTTCTTTTTTAATTTAAAAACAACACGTTGGGAGAGCACAGTCAGCATGAGAATCATGGTGAGGCAAACAGCTAAGGCCCTTTAACCTTATGGTCATTTCATCCTCTTTCACAGCCCTGCCACTTCCTAATGCTAATTAAATCAAAGCTTTGGCTCAGGCAGGTTGCACAATTAAGTCTGTGTCTAACTAGATTCACAAGGTCAAGAAATATGTTTCTTTCTTAAAACATCCCTCAGCTGGCTGGCACAACAATTTTGATTAGGATTGCAGCCAGGCAGCCCAATCCTGCGCTGCCCAGTGCACAAGGCTGGCATGGTGCACAAGGCTGGCATGGCGCCAAAATGGCTGCTGCTGCATCCTCAATGCTCTGGGCAGCCACCAGCAGCTCCTCGGGGGAAAGGGACATTCGTGGCAATCTTCGTCCCCTTCCTCCAGAAAAGGAAAGTAGTGCCACAGTGGGACTACTCTGCACTGGCTATGTAGCTGGTGCAGAGTAAAGGAGTCCCTGTTGGACCAGGAGGCCCACCAGGCAGAACTGAGCTCTGCCAGTCCTGCCCCTTCCTACCCTGCTTCCTCCCCCACCATGCCTTCTTCCTGCCTTCCCCCCACTCCACAACACCTTCCTTAATCAGGCCCTTAATCTGTTGGCATAATCATTGCCATCTCTGCCAATGCCAAGTATTTGTTTCAGTTTAAAATTCTGTTTAAAATTATGTTTAAAATCATAAACAGTACAAGAGAAACACATTCCTCTAAATAAGATGGGTGTTCTAAATTCAGAAATACTTGCAAAAATGTATTGCGATAAAGTCAAAGGCATGGAAACAAATAGGATATATTAATACTATACAACCACATGTTCTATTCATTAAAAAAACTATTTCAAATGCAGTCTACAAAGCTCCCACAAGAGGGAGCCCTCTAGTCACTAAGTGGTCTCAGTCTCCATGATCTGCTAATTTCTCAGGAAAGTGGCAGATGACTATTGCAATCTAGAATTCCCCTGGCAGCTTTGTTTCCATTCGTTTCAGTCTATTGCACTGACAGTTTGAATGTTCCAAACCCCTGCCATGGCTCATAGCTCTGCAAGAATAGGCTTTGGATTTAGACAAACTAGGAGGAGATATAAAATCATTCACTGCCTGGCATGCTTTTCATCCTGGAGACTGTGGCTCCAGATATTTGGCACATTTCTCCTGTGAATTTTGTGTGTGCGTTGAAAGGATTTTCACATATTACATGTGTGCATGTTGCTAATGTGGAGTACTAAGTGGAAAAAAGCAATTGTTCTCAAATAAATGTTCCAAACAGTTAGGTTTTCTGTTCAAATGAAAGATATGCTGAGGGGAAACAAAAAGGAATTTGGTTTCATGTGTGAAACTGTCTTAACCCTGCCAATCTCTAGGCTTGCCATTCAGAAAAGTACAGAATTGGCACAGCTACTGGGTAAACCCCAGTCCAGCAAGTAATCTATGACCTTGGTTCACTGCTTCAAATGCAAAATGCAAACGTTAACATTTCTTTAAAAGAATATAAAGCAAGTTATTTCCTTCGGACAGCCCAATCCTAACTTTTTATGCAGTGACATCAGCACAGCCTCCGCAGTATCCCAAAGGGGAGTTTCGGCCACTGGAGGCCTTCTTGGGGTAAGGAACATTTGTTTCCTTGCTCCAGGGTAAGCCCCATCAGCCGCCCTGGGTCAACTCGGACCTGTGCCAGCTCTATAGTTGGCACAAGTTCATGTTGACCCAGTAAGGCAGATCAGGCCCAGGGAAGGGGTTAGGATTTGGTGGGCTCTGCTGCCACCAAACCCACCCTCTTCCCAGGCTGAATCTGCCCTCCTCCCCACTCTGTTGCTTCCCTGTCTTGGGAGGAAACACATTCCTCCCAAGTTCCAGAGTGTCCCCATATATTAAATCAGGGATGTCGAACTTGTTTTATACAGAGAGTCAGAGTTCGCATTCATGGTGCCTGCTAAGGGCCAGAAGTGACATCATTAAGCAGATGATGGCCAGAAATAAGCACTTTGTTCTCACATAGGAACTCATTAGCTGCAAATAACAGAAGATGTGCAAATCTTGTTCATATTTTCAAGAGAGAGTCCAAAATATGAGAGAGCCCAATTATCAAGCTGGGAGAGCCTAATTATAATGGGGGGGGGAGATAAATTGCTTTCAGCGGCTGCATTCAGCACAAGGGTCTTATGTTTGTCACCTCTGTATTAAACAGTGATTCAAAAAAGGTGGAAAGAAGGGTAGGGCACACTGGCCAGTTCTCCCTTTCCTCCTGCCTCCTTGTCACTCGTCACTCAACAATACCCAGCATGCACACAGGCTGTTCTGGGTCAATGACTTCCATGGAGCATCAGGTCATCCTCCCATACACAGAGCTGCTCCTCATTTCCAAAAGCCTGTGGGGTGTTATGTGCATCACTGAATGCCCCTTGGTGAGTAATGGAACACCCTGGGTTACCATTCTGTCATTTGGTATCCTCCTGAATACGTGGCATGGCTGCAACACAGAGGAGGGAGGGGATAGTAGATGCACCTGGGGGATCAGAGCATGGCAAAATGTCTTATTTTCAACTTATATACATCCATATACATGCACAGTTTCAAGATATTGTATATACAATCTGAAGCAAAGAAAATAAAGTGCAGTGTTCATTAAAGGGGGGTATAAAAAGCGCTTTTAAACCATTTGCTCTCTGAATTTTTTGAAATTAAGATTGCAATTAAATATATTACTGATCTACTCAGAGGGCCATTTATATATAGCAAATGATGTAGCGATAAAAATATGTACGTAAATGAGTTCTTCATGAATTTTTTGTAGCACAGGTTATTTACAGAAAATATCCTATCATTATCGGATCCTATCAGTAATACAGAATTACTGGATCAGGGGAAGCATAATTTAGAAAGCGACAGAGTCCTCAGTAGGTATAAAAGCAGAGATTACCAAACTCACTGGGGTCATGGTGCCCCCACAGCCTTCTTTCCTGCTCTGCTGGAAGAAATCTCATGCAATCTGAGCTGGTGGTGTCCAAATTGCATGAGATCGTACATGATCCAATATAGCAGCACCCA
The DNA here is from genome assembly GCF_035046505.1 of Tiliqua scincoides. NCBI lineage: Eukaryota > Metazoa > Chordata > Lepidosauria > Squamata > Scincidae > Tiliqua > Tiliqua scincoides. Next base: position 50,243,745 of record NC_089826.1, read on the forward strand.
AATCTCACAAGATCTGTTGTGATCCAAGATGGTGGCACGTGGGAGAGCCTTTAGGAACAGCTACTGGGGGCATTCCATGGTGTCCTGTGAGTGTACCACAGCAGCCTAAGGCACCATGGCTCACAGTTTAGGAACTGTGAGTAGTGGAAGTTGCTGCCCAACACTGCCTTGATCCGCCACTTCTACACAATTTTAAAAAATAGCAGCCACTTACCACACTACTTCCAAAATTTCTTCAGTGGAGGAAGTGCAGGACTTCCATGTTTTATGCAAAAGGACTACGTGAATGAAGGAGCTCCTTTGTTCATGCAGTTCCTGTAAATCAAACCAGAAGTTCTGCCCTTCTCTGTTTGATCCACTTTCTGCTTGCTTTTAAGGGCAGAAAGCAGACCAGTGCAGGGTACATCCAGGGCAGGCTGGAGGGAGGCGGTGGTGGCAGCAGACTTGGAGGGAAGGGCACCCAAATCTGCCACCCTATCACTCCCCCTGAAATCCACCACTGATGCAACCCATATCACCTCACCTAATGGATGGGCCACAGCATTCAGATTCCCTTTCAAATTCATTCTTCAGATAACTTAGCAGAGGAGCCAAACTATAAACGACCAATGCTCATATACAGTTACAAGAGATGTTTTGTAAAGCACGTTTCCCAGAACTTCAGCACCCAAGTTCATGAGACCAGCTGGAATGCTGAGAGTGCTAGAAGCAGTGATTCTTGGGCAAACCTGACCTCTGTTTAAAAATAAGCTTTTCCTTGAAATAATTTTCAGGTATGCTCGCAAATGGCACATAAACCATTTTGATTCAACATCATATTCCAGATTTCATGGCTAATGTAAAGCAGAACAGGAGCCTGGTTGCTTTACCCTCCAGTGCGGATTCTCCATTATAGCAATGCAGTTAACCTATGAACCTCCTTATATCAAGACCCTTGATCCATCTAGTTCCCTACTGACTGCACTAACCAACAGTAGCTCTCCAGAATTTCAGGCAGGGGCCCTTCCCATCCCTACCTGGAGGTGACACGGATTGAACCTGGGCCCGTCTGTGTGCCAAGCAGCTGCACTACCTACTGAGCTATTGCCTCTTCTGCAGTGGCATAGCTAAGGGGGTGCAGGGGGTAGCAGTTGCACCCGGCATCAAGCTTTAGGGGGGCAACAAGCTGAGCTTGACACTGGTGACCAAAACTGTGAAAATCTTGGTATGCATGAATAATACCATCATGCTGTATATCATTGGAAAGGTAATTTAATGCAGAATGCAATGAAACAAACAGTATTGGAATATTTATATTCTATCAAAAGTTATGGCCAATTAACCAGAAAATGAAAACACAGCTGCCTTATGGAACAAAAAGTAGATTTGCTTAACTCAAAACGGACCTATGAGACTGTTCTGAGTGCCAATGAGATGTTATTATGATTCAGCATGGAACCAATAACTTTTTATTTACTTAATTAAATCTGATTTTGACATGGAGGGGGAGCTACAAAATCTTGTTTGACCCCGGGTAGCAGATAGATGCCTTAGCTAGGCCACTGACGAGGGGGAGGCAGCAGAGCAAGTGGGTGGTGAGCTGCTGGGGGGAGCAAGTGGGTTCCAATTTTCACTTTTTAAAAAGCCTGGGCATGATGTCACTTCCAGTTGTGACATCACTTCCGGGGCAACATTTTGAACCTGGCATTGGGCTACACGATCATTAGCTACGCCACTGCTCTTCTGAAACCATTAGCCACCATTTCACTTCATTTAATTTCATCACAGAAAAAAAGCAGAACAACTGAAGTAAAAAACTAAAACATATAGATGTCAGTACACAATATGCACAATCCTCCTACCCGTTGCCATGTTGATGTTTAAATGAAGCCTTAACCCACCATCTGGATGCCATCACATAGAAGTGTCCAAAGAGCTGTAAAAGCATCATCAGCCAAGTAGTCAGAGGTCATGGACTGGAGACTCTTCAAGACCCAATGAGGACTCAAAATCTCGGGACAGCAAACATTCTGACAGCAAGGCAAAGCCTAATCCCATTTATCTTTATTATAACAAAATGCTCTCTATTTAAACAAGATGAAAGGTTCTAACCCTTCCATGGCATCTATTATATTTACCAAAGGAATGTGAAAAGGCTTCCCTAAAATCCAACCCCAAGGAACAATTGAAGGAGCATTAAGATTGCTGCTTAATGGAAAGAATGTGAGGAAGATAAATGCTTGGACTCAACATGACATTAAAAGGCTGTGGCAATCTGAAGTGTTTCAATTCTCCATCCACAATTTAAGCACCATCTTGGAGATGAAAAACAACATCCAACTGCTGTAATATACATGGGTTCACTTGGGTGAATAGAAGCTCATAACTTGACTGTAAGCCCCTCAGGACAGAGACATGTTTTCTCACTCTATGTGAAGTGCCATTTATCTTAATGGCACACTTTATTTTTATTTTATTTTTCATTTTTATTATTATAGAGAATTTTGTATAACATAGGAGGGCTTTGAAATGAAAACATTAAGCCTGGTACTAGCCATCCACAATCAAAATGAAATCTAAAAACGCATGTTTACTCTGAAGTAAGTCCCATTGTAAGTGCCTTCAACTTTCTCCCAGGTAAATGTACATACAATTAGAACTTCAGAGCATGCATTCATTTTACATCTATTTGGGGTTTTTTAAATCCAGTTTTCAATTTTTATACATTTGTTTTAAAAGTATTACAACTCACTCCAAGAGTTTGCTTTGAAATGAGCTGGATCTTTAAACGAAGTAGAATAAGTTTCAAAGCAGGAACATGGTTTAGTGGTTCTGCAGTTGGACTTGAACCTGGAAGATCAGGTTCAAATCCTTGCTTAGCTGGGAAGCTTCCTAGGTGACACTGGGCCAGTGACAATTTCTCAGCCTAATTTACCTCATGGGTTACTGTGAGGACAAAAAGATGGAACTACTGGTATGTATACCATCCTGAGCTCCTTGGAGAAAAAGTGGTATAAAAATGTGAAAAATAAATACACAAGCAAGCAACAGGAGAAGAACCCCCATCCATCCACCCCACAATATGAAGAAATCTGAAGTTGATTTTTGCTGTTATGGCCTTAATGAGGCATAGCTATGAGGAATGTCATGGTGGGCTCATGCACTATAAAATTTACCCCTGCACCATGAGAGTCCATCACATCTTGTGGCAACACATTCCACAAATTGTTTCCCTGTGTGAAAAATTAATCTGTGCAGGTCAGCACTGTGATTCTTAAGATCTTATAGTCTGAACCTTGGGATTACAAATCTCAGCATTATCTCTAATGTACATCAGTGGCACTACATAATAACTACAACCATTGCACTAAGAAAGGTGGTAAGCGGTATGGCATTTCCTTGAACCTTTCCTTTCATTTTACTACAGAAAAATCATAGCAAAGGACAACCAGGAAATATCTGCATTGCAAGTTCCTGGCAGCCCGAATGCTGCTTAGTTTTCCTGAAACTCCTTTCTCGCCCTTTGCGGTAAATTTTAAGTGACCTACTTTTGTGCAAAAGTTGCATATCTAAGCCTGTCCCTCAGGAGGGCCAATTTCAGAATCTACATGAATAATATAATGTGTTAAAACCAGCTGCCACAAGGTTTTGAAGGCATCACTCATCCAACTTTATTAGGGCTATAATTTCTCTCTCTCTCTTTTTAACCTCCTCGGATGCTAGAGCTATTCAAGGTAGACAGTGTGCAATATTACAAAGAAATGCTGAATGATGTTGTTGCTGAGGATGCCTGAGCCTTTAAAAATGAATGACTGCTTTTAACCTATCAATGTTATATGTTATCAGTGTTGTTAAGGTTGGAAAGTAAATTATTTCTAGATCTCTTTTGACTTAGAGCATTTTGACTGTGGCATTTTTCCCCTTCCCAGGTATAGAGCTTGCTTATATTATCTAGAGCAGTGTTCTTCAACCTTGGGGTTATGACCCCAATGGGGTCGCAAAGCTTCAGTTGTGGGGTCGCAGCAACCTACGGGAATGAAAAAGGTTGAAGACCTCTGATCTAGAGCTCTCTCATCCTTAGGCAGGACTTTTGTGCAATGCCTTTTAGTGAGCAAACAACTAGCTCCCTTCTGGTTCCTCCTCTCCTAAGGTTCTCTCTGCTACCACCAAGTGGAAGTTCTTCCTAAGGCTGCATCTGCTAAATAGCCTGCTATATTGTAAAATCATTATGTTGGGATCCAGCCATTTCACCTCTCCTAGGCAGAGCAGCAATTTTCAACCTCTTTAATCTCATGGTGCACTAACAAGGTGCTAAAATTGTCAAGGCACACCATCAATTTTTTGGCAATTGAGAAGGCACACCATGCTGCTGGTGGGAGGCTTACATTCACCAATGCACCTATTAATAAATGATCTTCCTCCAAACTCCCACAGCACACTTGCGGGAGTGGATTTTCATTTATGGTTGCAAATCTCTGAGGTAGAGGGATTGGCTATTAGGCGTAGCGTGGAAAAACCAAAAGATTTCCTAGTCTATAACTGGGCTGAGATGGGGGATAACAGGTTTTGTTGGTGTTTCCATAGATGCTGGAGCTGTTACTGGGAAGGGCAGCGCCAGCATTACTGTGCCAGGACAGGCGTGGCATTTGGCCCTTGTAGTGATGGCATCAGTGTGCTGCCAGTACAGTGTAGCCAAGACAGGCTTAGGATATGATAGACATCTTGCTGGCATCCATGCGCAGTCAGTGCAGCATCTGAATAGGTCTAGGCTGTAAAAGTTTTTTGTTGTTTATCTACTTTGGTTACGTTCACCCAGTACCTTTAGGAAGGGGGGGGGGGGGAATCAAGCACCATGCCCTGGACCCAATGCCAGCTCTCAGGTGTCTGTGTGTAATTCTGGGCACCTCACTTTAGGAAAGAGGCAACCAAACTGGAGAAAACACAGAAGAGTGACACATTTGGTCCCTGTTGAGTGTATATGCAGCATTGGGCAGAGATTGCTTCAACAGCACCACAATAGCGTATAGATTAAATCAGAGGTTCTCATACTGGGGCATCGCGTCACAAGGCAGCAGCAAGCTCCTGGGGGTGTGGAGAGCCCCACAGAACCCTCCCAAGCCCCTTAAAGGAAGGGGCTTGTATTCCTAAGGGGCTTGTGAGGCTACTGTGGGGCTCCATGCACCCCTGCCTTGTGTGAGTACAAGAAAACCCCTTCCCCCCTGAAAGCCCCTTAAAGGAATACAATCACTTCTGGTGGTTGCAAACTGAAAATGGATCACAATAGTTCTTTACAGTCTCCACAGCTTGGAGAACCCTGCAGAGGCTTCCCTGCACCCCCAGCAGCCTGCTGCTGCCTTGTGTCCAGTTCTGGTCGCCGCATCTCAAAAAAGACATAGTGGAAATGGAAAAGGTGCAAAAGAGAGCGACTAAGATGATTACGGGGCTGGGGCACCTTCCTTATGAGGAAAGGCTACGGCGTTTGGGCCTCTTCAGCCTAGAAAAGAGACGCTTGAGGGGGGACATGATTGAGACATACAAAATTATGCAGGGGATGGACAGAGTGGATAGGGAGATGCTCTTTACACTCTCACATAATACCAGAACCAGGGGACATCCTCTAAAATTGAGTGTTGGGCGGGTTAGGACAGACAAAAGAAAATATTTCTTTACTCAGCGTGTGGTCGGTCTGTGGAACTCCTTGCCACAGGATGTGGTGCTGGCATCTAGCCTAGACGCCTTTAAAAGGGGATTGGACGAGTTTCTGGAGGAAAAATCCATTATGGGGTACAAGCCATGATGTGTATGCGCAACCTCCTGATTTTAGGAATGGGTTAAGTCAGAATGCCAGATGTAGGGGAGAGCACCAGGATGAGGTCTCTTGTTATCTGGTGTGCTCCCTGGGGCATTTGGTGGGCTGCTGTGAGATACAGGAAGCTGGACTAGATGGGCCTATGGCCTGATCCAGTGGGGCTGTTCTTATGTTCTTATGTTCTTATGTTCTTGTGTAAGTACAAGAAAGCCCCTGTCCCCTGAAAGTGGCAGGATTCTGGGAATCACATTGTTGCATTTCCCCCCTCCTCTGCCAAGACTCACGTAGGGAGTTTTACTTCTGAGGAGTTTGAGAAACCCTGGATTAAACCTGAACAAATTTCTGAAATCTTACAGCTTGGTTGTGGGGGGGGGGGGGGAGCTTGTTGTTAATTTCATTTTTATTTTACTTTGGGATTATTTAATCACACATTTGGGAATTAAGAAAAAAGGCTTTGAGAAACCACTACAGAAGAGCCAAAGAAGGCAACCACATGGTACATCAAGGCATGCCCTTGTAAACTCAACAAATGCCATTAAAATTATATTTCTCCATCTTCATCCCATAAATCTGTCTTGCTTTTTCTTGATTTGATTTATGCTCTGCATTTCCACTGCTGACTTTAGTGCTTCATGACATCTTCCAACCACCCATCGTGCTAATCTGATTAATGCTTTAACAGCACAGCATTTTTTGTTAATCTCCTTTTGTTCTTTCTGAAGTTTGGGAGGAGGAAATGTTTATCAACAGGAAATATGGCCTATCATATGTTAAGCATGAAAATGTGAATCCAATTAAATATGTAGTAGATTTTTACAACACAAACAGCAAGCCATGAATTATTGTGCCCAGCCATGCTCTTTCAGATGGCAGCCCAGTAATTGAACAACAAAATTATAGTCTCTTGAATACTAATGTTAGTTTGAAAGTTTAAAGTGTCCTCAAAGAGACACCCTGGCCTCAAATCATCAAGGAGTCTTCATCTACTCCACATGCTGAAGTTCGGTTGTCATGGAGTTCAGGGCCTTCCCAGTGGCTGTCCCCTATGCTAGTGGTTCCCAAACTGTATGCTGTGGCACCCCCAGGGTGCTGTGGCAAACTCACAGCTCTGCCATCTTGACCAGACCAAGATTGCACAAGATCTTATGCGAAATATCACACAACTCTCACGCACGGCACTACCATGATGGCACCATGAAAGAAGGGTGAGAAGGGTTCCATGACCAGGGTTTGGGAACTCTGCCCTAAGCTTTCGAACTCTCTCCCAGGGCAGAATTGTAGTGATTTTTCCCTTCTGGCATTCAGAAACCCTTTAATTTATGCAGGTTTTGGAGTGACATGAAGGTATGCTCATTTTGTTTCTGGTACTTTTTATGTTGCTGTTTCCTACTGTTCTTTAACTGCATTTTTTCGTTAATTTGCCGATTCATTCCCATGTAATTATTTGCTGACAACAGATGAACCCCAAAGAGACTCACAGGAGGTCATTAAAAACCATTTTTGCATATTTTAGTTCACTTTTTTGTCCTTCAGCAATACTGGGGGTAGAGATCCCTCATTTTTCCTCCGTTTTTATGCTACTCTGTTCAGGTTTATTAAATAATATTTTGGTGCTATTTTTAATTATTCTGACTGCTATTTCATGTTGCTTTAATATGATGTCATTGTTAATTGAATTTATTATTTTTTAAATGCATAAATAAAATAATCTTTGTGTAAAGGATTTGTAGCCTTGGAGAGGTCAGGGATGGTTTCAGTAGCTCAAGAGTAGACAATGAATTCCTGAGGTCCTTGTTGTGTGTTCCACTCCCCACTCCTGGCTACAGTATTTGGGTAGAAGAAATGGGTCTCCATTTGCATTCTGCATCTCCCCCTCCACCCCACCCCCGCACAGCCTGCACTACTCTGCCTAGGAGCTGCTAAAATTCTTTATCAGTATTGTTAGGAATCATACAGCTGGTATTGGCTTCTGATTCAAAGCTATAGTGTGCAACAAGACAGACCATTTAGCATCCCATGCCTCTTCAGCCAGGCTTTCCCTGCAGTGAGAGTGGCAAAGAAAGGAAATAATGTTCGCAGGCTGCAAGCCCCAAACTAGAGGAGACTTGGGAATTCCATGATCAAAGTGCCTGATTCATTTTCCTGCACTGGGGACATGGTGTGAGAGGTGTTCCCCTACATGCTGTGGCCTTGATCTGACACTCCGCCCCCCCCCGCCCCCCAAGCCACTATTAACAGGGAAAAATTTACAGGGAACAAAAATCATGCCTGTACATTCCTCCTCTGGCTAATTGCAGTGGGGGGAGGGGGGTTGCACTGGCAAACTGACACAAGGACAACGGGTAAACCAACCTTCCCCATGTCATGGTTCCAGTTCCAGTCACTGCTCTATGACTGTTTTGGGGAGAATGAAAAAGTAGTTGGCAGTTTCAGTCACAGAACTCTGAAGACACATCTAGTTTGAGGTATAAAACTAGTCTTCCCCCAGTGGCTTAGAATTTAGACATTGACACAAGGGAAACAACAGGGTGGGAAGGAGATAAAAGCAAGGGGGTAAACTGTAGAAATGTATGCAATTGTTTGAGTTACACATACAAACTTAGATGCAGTAGGGAATGGATAACTAAAACCCCTAAACTGGGTTTTAGTCATCAAAAGTACTAAAGCAGAGCCCTTTACTCCACAAGGATGCTATTTAGATATCCCCTTAATCATCATGTTGCTTGTCTGGCATAATAAATTAATCATTCTTAAAAGTGTAATAATGTTCACTTGAAAATACTGGGAAAAATGTCTAAAGGTCTGTAATAAACCCTTAAAATATGTTAGAGGGAAAAAAACATTTTTATAGAATGGTCTCTCTTCCTTCACAGCCAAGGAATACTGCCCACAGGAAGAGAAAAGAAAGAAGAGGAAGTCCAGCAAGACAAAGACAAAAGCATCTGTAAACTCAAGAGTGGCTGAAGCCGTTTAACAGATGAGGAGCCCTTGTGGAGAAGGTGCTTGAAAGGGCTAAACAGGAGCTGGCCCCCTGGAGACAAAGAACATGAATGAGAAAGGAATGAGCTCTGGGTGATCAGAAGGAAGCTATACAAAGCAGCACCAGTTAATGGACCATGTCACCTGAAGCAGCTTGAGTGAATCTTTATAACATTGCTCTGGAGTTGCCTTAATGATAAAAACATTGACACTTTTTACAGCCAGTGTCTGCTCCAGTTCTTGGAATGATCAAAACTTGTATATACAGAAGCTTCATCTTTTATTTCTCAAGTTTGCCTACCCCAACCCCACCAAAGAAGTATACCTTCTCCTACTGGCACCAATAGGCACATGGTGCAGGAGTAAGGATGCTCATCAAGTGACATAAGGCACTGGGCATTATAATTGCCATCAGTACTCAGGGTTCCAGGGTTGACCTATGCTGGGTGGGCCCTCTAATAGGTGCAGGCTCCTATCATGTTCCTGATCTGGTCAACACCAACAACACACCTGCATTTAAATGTGACATGTGCTCTAATGCTGAATGTGTGCAAGGAAGAGAACTGTACATGCCCGTGGTGACTTTGGGTCCAACATCTTTCCCTTCATAACTTTTCAGGTTCTTCTCTTTCTCAGGAGCTGGTAAAAAGCACCACCTAAAAGGTATTGCCAAGACTAGACAAATGAATGTATTTACAGCTTGCCCTTCATTCATGATTCAGGGTGGCATAAGAACATAAGAACAGCCCCACTGGATCAGGCCATAGGCCCATATAGTCCAGCTTCCTGTATCTCACAGCGGCCCACCAAATGCCCCAGGGAGCACACCAGATAACAAGAGACCTGCATCCTGGTGCCCTCCCTTGCATCCGGCATTCTGACATAGCCCATTTCTAAAATCAGGAGGTTGCACATACACATCATGGCTTGTAACCCATAATGGATTTTTCCTCTTCCAGGATACTTCACAAAATGGTCCACTGCCATAAACTTCTCCTCTCGATAGGATTGGGTTATGGCTATTTAATATGTCTCTTCTTTTCTGACCAACATAGCAGAACTTTGGAAGATTTGGACTTATGATCCTATGACTTTTGCTTTACAATGGTTGGCAACCTTTGCTTTACATGTTATGTTCTTTTGACTATGGAACATTTTTGTCCTTGGAAATTACTGACAATAAGTGGTCTTCTGATATTTGATAGCTTGATGCTGCTATTTGGCAGCATTTTATGGGCTGCTGTAATTACAAGAAACTTATCTGAGCAGGAGCTGAGGTCCCAGTGACTGTGTGGGGGGAGGAGTGGTACAACTTATCCTTGAGTTCCTAGCTATAAATTTATATAGCTTCAGACCAGTAACAATACAAACAGGAAAGAGAGCTTTTACTTTGATTAGGTACAATAGTTATTACACCACACACCTGTCTCAGGTAACGGACCATTTCACTACTTGGCAAACTTACAATATCAGTGTTCCTGGGGAATTGCTTTGATCCAAGATGTTCCAGTTACATGTGTTGCAGGTAATTTAACTATCTGTTCTCTGGCTGAAAGCCTTTGATGCTATATACTGGTATACAGAATATTCATTCATTCCACCAACAGCCCCTGCAACAATGGCTTAACAATATAAGGCACAACTCACAAAAAGACACAAAAGCATAATCACAGGAAAACACTTTTGGTTAAAGCCTTAGAACCTCTATCATGTTATATGTCTGTTTTAGTTTTAACTGACCTCAACAGATAAAAGTATAATGATAAAAGATAAGCATTATCACTGCTTTGGAAAAAATTAGAATTGACTTGGAAAAAAATTAAGCAGGGAATCAACAGGTGTTGGAGATGCTTTCAATCCAATGTTGATCATATTTTTACCTTTGAACAATGTTTCCTAAAACTTTTTAGGAAGAAGGTCTATATACCACAAGTAGGATGATTCAGTGCTGTTCAACCTGGGAATATCTTCATGAAGCAGTACAAAATGAATGTTGTAAATTGGTCAGGAATTTGACTCTAACCTAGATTTTGACTGCAAACAAACAGTGAGATCCAAAGACCCTCCAGCACTGAAAAGGTGGTTAGCAAAAATGCCTCTTTGCCCAGATAGCAAAGGTCTAAATATGAGAGTTGAACACTACTGCTGGTGAGCTGCCCCCCAGATTTTATGCCCACAGCTAGGCAGACACTCAAACAATGGCCCCCTCTGACCTAGAAATTATTAAGGTGATGTGATCGCTGAGGGTGAGGCAGCTTGCTTTGGAAGAAGCAGCCGGCCTGGCTCTGAGCAACCGCATGGAGAATGATTGTGGTAGCAAAGCCCACCCTGCAGCCATTCCCCGCAGCAGTTGTGCACCACTTGGAACCAGGCCAGCCATTTCTTCCAAACTGAGTGGCCTTGCTCTGAGCAATCATGCTGAGAATGGCTATAATGTTTTCCTGTCCACCCTTGAAGTCATTATCTGCACAGTCACAGGCCACTCAGCCACTTCTTGAAGAAGTGGGTGGCTTAGCTCTGAGCTGTTCTGATGTGGGCAGTGGGGTGGGCAGGATCATAGCAAATGGTATGCTGCAGCAGGTTGGCATTGCCACCTCACACAGGGTGCCACCCAGGGTCACAGCATCCCTGTGACTCAGCTATGCAACTGTCCTCAAGCTCAGTATGATTGACAGCAGCTCTCCAGGCAAGGGTCTTTCCTACCCCTACCTGGAAACAGCAGAGATTGGTCCTTTTCCATGCAAAACAGGTGCCCTACCACTGACAAACACACTGACAATCTGATATACCAACTAGGGAGAGAGTTCTGGCACAGAAACCCAGTTACACAAAGCTGCATTCCACACATAAATGCATTCAAAAAGGAAGGCGAGTGTGACGTTTTAAAGAATGCATGTCCAAAACATGCCAAGTAAAAATTGCTAGGACATACTGTTCTGTGGTTTGGTTTCAATTTGGGTAACAAGAGGGGCAATCATTGTTTATTTTAATAATGTATATTCTGTGCTTTCCACTACAGCTAAGGAGGCACTCAAGGGGACTAAAACCATAAAGTTAAAAACAAAAATAAATCTAGAAACGTATGAGTGAAAGGAATCTTAAATACACAGGTGTGTGCTGCTTAATAGACCACATAACAAAGGACCGCATAATAGATCGCATATATGAAAGTGGTCAAAGCACAACCTGCATCTGCAGCAATTCCTCACATTTTGTCTTCTACTCCCCGCTTCTGTTTCCAGTTAAAGGAGTGCAGGAGGAGCAGCAGAGGTGAGTGGGAGTGAAGTGAGTACTCCTCACCAACCTGCTGCCTGAAGCCACTAGCTCAGGTGGCCTCATGGCTGGGCCCGCCTTGCCCACAACCCTAAGAGAAATGCAATGATATGGGAAAGGTGAATCCCTTCATGTGACACATTCAAGGACAGGGATAAGTGATTTGCTGGCCCCAGCCCCTTTCATGCATTTATCCAACACTGGTGACAGAGTCACATAATGAGGGATCCTGAATTTTTGCATTGAGAGAACCTGTTTGCATTTAAGTTGTGTGGAAGTTTTGTAGGACCTGTTTGATTGTAGGCCCTGTGGATGTGGGAGTGAGACCACTAGGCAAAATCCTGCTTCTGCTCCACCTGACCACACACACTCATATATCCAAATAAGTTGTAAGAAGAGGAATAGAACATGCCAGAGATTAAGAGAGCATAAGTTACAGTACATCACACAGGAAACTCTACACAGTTTCCTATGTGACAGAACAATGCTGTGCTCTGAAAAGCTTGTAAATTTAACGTCTGTGCTCTGGTGATCAAAGGCAGCCCTTTACAAACTTCTTTTGGCTATGACCCTTTAGGAACTCTTTTTGGATTCAACGGTGCCCCCCCTCATCAGAATGAACAAGCTGTGCATGCTTTAATGTTGGGCTCTTCTTCTCACAGTCTGTGGCCCCTTCAAATGTGCCAGGGCTTCCCAGGGGGCCATATGGCTTCCATTGAGAATGACTGAAGGATTCTGCTGTGGTGTAGCCGGAGGGGGTGCAAAGCACTAAGTTTTGCACGGCACCTCACTGCCTGTCCCCCTCCACTTCAGAGCCATTCTGGGCTTCTAGAATCTAGAGCAAAACAGAAGAGATGCCTCCATTTTGCTTTAGCAGCCCAGAATGGGTCTGAAGGGGAGGGGGAGGAGCGCTTGCATACTACAGTGAGGCACCATGCAAAACTTAGTGCTTTGCACCCCCTCTAGGTATGCTACTGTTCAGCTGTAGGGTACCTTCCGCCACCAGCTTCTCCTTAGCAGGACCAACTTGCTTCAATGATACATAAGAAAGAACAGCGTTTGGTGAATTGCATCACCCAAGTACAGTTTTTTTAAATATGTAAGAAGTGTTTTGATTCACTCCTGGATTTTACCTCCCAATCCAGTAATTAACAGACGAAGCCAGTGACCTGAGCTACCCAAAAGTGAAAGTAAATCATTGCAATTATCCTGTCTGGAATCAAATCTATGAATGCTTGCATACATCATGGATAGGAAGACTTTAATTAATCACAGAATATTTGGCTATGTAAGAACCAGGTGTTATTTATGAGTAGCAATTATAAGCCTGATTTCAATAATTATTTCAGGTTTTACTAATTGGAATAGAAGGATATTGTAGGGCGGGAAAAGGTGCAAAAGAGGACAACCAAAATGAACAGAGTACTGGAGCAGTTTCCTGATGAGGAAAGACTGCAACGTTTGAGGCTTTTTAGCTTGGAAGAACACAATGAAGGGACAACAGGACGGATGGTGCAATTCTAGTCTTCAGTAGCACTGGCACAGTTACTGCTGTGCAAGCCAAGTGTGTTGCAAATGTCATAAAGCATGTTTGCAGCACCTGGAGAGTAAGCTGTGTTGGCAGGACAGCTTGTGCCATTCCACCAGCGCAGAACCCAGGAGCAGTGCCCAATGGAGCAGGAAAGCTTCCATCAGGTGGCATAGGGGTGGGGGGAGGATGGAGTGGGTGGGAAGGGAGTGGAACAGGATAGATAAGAGTAGGAAGGGGGCAGTTCAGGCCCAGGAAGGGGCAGGATTGGCAGCAGTTTACACCAAATTATATTCCCCTTCCCGGGCCTGGAAGCCCAATACAAGGCTGCTCAGACTTGTGCCAGCAATTTTGCCAGTGCAGATCCAAGCTCATTTGCACAGGCTGGGGCTTTACTCATGGTTAAATGTCCCATTACTCCACACTCTAGCCAGCCCCTAGCCCATGTAGGATACCGCATAAGCTGTATGGGCCTGCTGCACTGGCATTGGTTAGGATTGGGCTGGAAGACTTATATGATGCTGTGAAGAAATACATTTTTCCCCCTCTTTCACAATGCCAGACCCAGTGGTCATCCAATGAAACTGATTGGTGGAAATTTAGGACAGACCAACAGGAGGCACTTCTTCACACAATGCATAATTAGTCTGTGGCATTCACTGTCACAAGATGTGGTGATAGCTACTAGCTTGGATGGCTTCAAAAAGCCATGAATTGGATAAACTCATGGAGGGCATGTCTAAATAAGAAGACTATGTGCTTCCTCTGGGTTCAGTGGCAGTATGCCCGGGGGTGGACCCAGTTGATTTGCCACCCCTCCCCCATGCACCATGTGGACTCAAATAAAATTGTCTATTCCGTTTGTTTTTAGTGCCCTCATTGTCACACTGCCTCTTCTGACCTGGCCCTGGGTATGTCTCTGAATCCCAGTTGCAGGGGAGCAATGGCATACAGAAGTTTGTCTTTCTTACCTGTTTGTGGGCTTCCCTGAAGCAACTGCGGGTCACTGTGGGAAACAGAATGCTGAACTAGATGGACTAGACATGTCTGTTCCAGCATGACTTTTCTTGTGCTCTTACCTTGTGTGGGTTAAGAGATTTATTTAAAAAAAAAGAAAAAATCTCAGGCAGTGCCAGGACCTTTCCCTGTATCTTGATAGATTTAGACATCCCTCAACAAGCCATTTCCAGTATTTCCCAAAAGACCATCTGCAGGCCAAGCGCTCTGAGAATTTTATCTGCTCAGCAACACACAAGCAACACACTTGTGTGTTCCAGCTGTCTGGAACAAAAGGGGTGGTGCTGGCATCTGTGACAGAAGAAAAATATTTCCTCTGTTTTGTTGTTGCTTTGGAGAGAACTGCTTTTGGGGCCCATGCGAAGTGCCTCTGGCCAGCTTGGAGTGATTCCTTCTTTGCCTGTACATACATAAGACGTAGCTATCCAATGTGTTGTAGCAGGCAGAGTGGCATCTAGGAGACCCGATTCAAACCCAGAGCTGGCCCATCCATGAGGCCTGCTGAAGCAGCTCAGGCAGTAGGTTGGTGCTCATAATCCATGTGCCTTCACTAGTCCTCTTTCTCCTTCCACTCCCCAAATTGGAGGACAAAGAGGATATGTGGAGAGGAGGAGAGAGCTAAGCTAGAACAGTAGAGAGTGAAAGGAGCAGAGGCTGGCACATCATAAGATAAGGGGGCAGCACTTGGCACACCCCTTCTGGCATCAAGCTGTCTTGGGCTGGCCCTGTTAAACCTCCACTCAGTTGACTTTATGCCAGGCACTCTCATAGTTGAACTATCTTACAGGCTTGTTGCAAAGATAAAAGAGGAAAGAACCACCATATATGCCACCCTGGGCTCTCTAGGGCAGCACACTCCAAACTGTGACCCATATGTTCCAGATAAGCCATCTGGGCATGATGTTTTCCATTCTGCACTACAGCTGCCTTCTTTATACCTAATCATCCCACAGCCTCACACTGGAAAGCCACTACCTCTAGGAAATCAGGGCACAGAGGTGTCTGGGGTGACAGGCCTCAGAAGCGACTGACTTGCATGAAGCTGCGGGACAATCGGGCAGGAAGAAAGATGGTTACAGCGCAGAATAGAAAGCACTGTGCTGTGCCTGGATGGCTTATCCGGAATACTGGGTCTGGCCCATGGGCTGGGATTTGGAGGCTCCTGCTTTAGGGGAATAGAAGACTAGAAATACTATTCATCTAGAAATGACTGCACTGAGCACTCTGAGGTTGATCTTATAATAGCCTCAAGCCATTTCAGCAGACTGAGCATCTGAATGCCCTTTTAGCCAAAACTCTCAGCCTTCTACAGAACATCTGCTTTCAGCACAGAACTTGCTTCACTGCATGAGTTCTCCAGGGAAATGTGTTGTGACCTAGAATCATGTTGTATATGTCCCGAGTAGGGAAATGAAAAGTGTATTTAATAGCCTGTGTCAGTCCAAGAAGAGAATTTTGCAAGCCTGCAGAATTTGAAGTAACTAGTTGCCTTTAAAAAACAAATTAACCTAAATGCAGCAGCACCCTTGTGCATACCAAGCTCCAGTGCACTTTCACATCAGAAATGTTCCCCAACTGCATGTGTGGGAATACACGTGCCTTCCACAACAATGAAATAAATATGGAAGCCCTTGCTTGTGCTGAGCTCCATGAAGTGGTTCAGAAATTCACAGAGCTTATTACACGTTGTGCCTTACTATCCACTAGGGTTTTGTTCCAGAACCCCCAGTGGATTAAAAAAAAAATCAGTAGATAACAAATCAATGGAAAAATAGCTTTAAAGATCCACCTCCACTTTCCATCACATTACATTATTTACCCAATCTAGCAGCTAAATGCAGTATAGCAGCTGAATACAGTATAGCAGCTATACTGATGCATTCTGGGGTGACAATGGACAACTTGGAAGCAGGTCTTTAAAGCTTTCTTTAACCTCAGGAAGCTTGCAACCAGAGCAGTTTAACAGTGTGAAGGTGGGAAATTGAATTTTGGTGCTTTTTTCCTTGTTACAATGCATTTAAGGGCAGACCCCGGTAGCAGTGGTGAGTCAAATCAGTGGATGCCAAATCAATGGATACCAAAGTTCCATTTGTACTCACGAACATCTTATTTAGCAAAATCAATAAGGAAATACGCAGCATTCTAGCTTTTTCAAGGGATTTTTCAATAAAATTGTTTTCAAGATCACCAAAACTTCAGAGTTGTCTGCTTCCTGATTACATTGTTTCACCCATAGTTGCCATGAAGTACTCTCTGCAAGTAAAAATTGGTTGGATACTAACTTTGCTTGCCATTCAGATATGGGTGTTGCGCTCCTGGAAAGAATCCTTCCATGGTTGCAACTCTTCAGGCTTCTGTTCACATAGCACTAAGTTAGAAGCCAATCCAATGTTCCATGCTTGGACAACCATAGTGTCTAAGAAGGCAGCAATTCTAGATTCCACTTACTAGCCACCATGATGTTGGCAGTAGCAAACAAGGAAGTGATTTGTAGTAGCAGATTTGTAGTAGTAGCGCCAGTGCCGGTTGCTGAACGTCCTGGGGTAAAGGCTGGCATTGTGTCCCTCATGGTGCATTAGACACTGTACCACCAGCTTACTGACAGCAGGTGAAGCCCAACAAGCAGCAGTTGCTTTTCCCATACTCCACATTGATCAATAGGAGCAATCCTGCAATGACATAGATCTCTGGGTGGTGCTTCCATCTATAGAGCGAGGGCACAATCCTAACCAGGTCTACTCAGAAGAAAGTCCTATTTTATTCAATGGGGTTTACTTTCAGGAAAGTGTGGTTAGGATTGCAGCCCGAGTCCCAAGAAGAGCAGCAATGCAAGTCTTTCAGTGGACCCATGCCAGTGTTGTAAGCAGTTCAGGGATTAGGCAGGTTGTGTTGGCCCTCTGATGAGCATGGCTCCTCAACCAGTGCCTTACCTGACAACATCTGACACCACCACTGAATAACTAGCTAATTGCCCACAATGATATCTAGCTTGGGGCCAAATACGTTACAACCCACTTCAAATACAGCCCTGCATATAGTTTCACAGGGCAACTTGAACATAGTGCAAACTATCTGTCCAAACAGAATAACTCATTTTTGGCAAGCAGTGAATTGCAAGGGTAGTATGTGTTTTGTGCCTGTGTTAAGGCTAAGGACTGGGGGCAGAGAAGGCAGCTTTCTACACACTCTCCTCCAAGATTATAGTATGAAGTCTTGCTTTTTAGAACTAAGCCACATATGGTCACATAATGATAACAGTACACTTCAGAGATTTGGAGCATGGTTCCAAAATGGAACTGGTAAGAAAGTTTTTGACATTATTAAGCCCTTGATCAAGTGGTTTAAGAGAGGGGTGGGTCACAAAACAGCCTGGAACTGTTTGCTGTTAATATTTGACTTCTCCAGCTCGACTGGAGTGGAAGAATTTCTTCCTCCCTGCCAGAACTGATTCTGAAATTTTTTAATTATAGAAGGAATTAAAATTAGAGTAGAAATGCCAAAGATTGCAGGGAAAGCTGGTGCAGAGAAATGAAAGATCAACCTTCCAGAGGCATTATGCTGTCACTCTGGAAGTCAACAAATTGCAAGGGGTAGCCCATCAGATAATTGTGTTGAAAAAGGTAGCTCTGTGCTGGGGTCACTCTGCAGATCCATTACTGGAAATCATGTTAGCTACAAGTTGCCCAAATTAACACAAGTAGTAGCCTTGAAAGTCACTTCCAGATTCTAGTTTCAGCTGACATTTAGACCCCAATCTTACCGGCCACTGCACTGGCGGAGAGCATGCTCCACTGGTGCAGACTGTCACAAATGTGCCATAAACATGTTGCAACAGCACACTTATTTGCAGTGTTTACAGAAAGGCTCCTGGACCCACATGGAACTAGACTTGGCCTCACCTCCTCACCTGAGCCCTCTGGAGGGGACAGGAGCTGTGCTCCGGTCCCCTCTGGAGAACTTTCTGAAGCCTGCAGAGGCAGTTTATATCCACCCGTTACCTCTGCAGGCTTCAGAATGGCCTTTTCAGCCAAAAAAATGCTACTTCTGGTTTCCTGTAGAAGTGTCGTTTTTATGCCATATAAGGCATTCTGACGCCCAGGGAAGCCAGAAGTAGCATTTTTTTTAGCTGAAAAGGCCATTCCAAAGCCCATAGAGGCAGTGAGTGGACATGCACTGCCTCTGCAGGCTTCAGAAAGTTCTCCAGAGGGGACCGGAGCACAGCTCCGGTCCCATTTGGAGAGCTTAGGTGGGGTCAATCATGGATTTAATTATCCATGAAATTCAGCATCCGTTGGGGGTCCAAGAACAGATCCCCTTCAGATACTGAGGCCTCACCTAGGCATATACTCAGGTTGACTCTTTCTATAGCCCTTCCATTTCCTTTAATGCCTTCCAGAAGTATGAGTCATAACAGGAGACTGGCTATACTGAAAAGTTCTTAGTATACCACAATGTCTCCCATACAGCTAGCCCAAACTCTTCTAGTGTCTGAGGGAGCACACTGAATGTTGCTCCCCTTAACCCAGTGGTGCACCAACTTCCACTTTGACCTGCTTCTCCTCCTTCTGGTCCTAGATTTGACAAAGATAAGAATTGAGCAGAGGTGTAAAGGAGATGACTGCTGCAGCTTACCACTCTTCCCTACTCCTTTATACTTCCTCTTTCACCACTTTCCTCTCCCTTCTTGATCCCAGAGATAGGCAGGGGAAAGAAGGTGGAGGTAGGCAGGTGAATGGAAGGGGGAGTCCCTCACCAAGCCACTACCTGAGAGGACCTCCTCAGTTGCCCTAGTGAATGGACCAGTCCAGTACCTGAAGCCTTCCCCAACATCTCCTCCAATCTATTTCCAATTGATAGAAAATAGTTCTGAAGCAAAATCCCACCATGCTGTATGCCAATCCTCTTTTGACGCTAGTGAGACATTCCAAAGCAGTTTATAATACAGCCTGGAGATCTGGTATTCAAAGGAGGAAAAGGTCAAAATTCTGCTGAGCCCAAAGCTGTGGATATGTCCAAGTGGTAGCTAGCCAACCTGGATCACATATATTCATACAACCATGTTCTGTGATGGTGTTTAGCTACACCGCTGTTATTCAACCATCTGAATCGAGCCATGATTTCCTTGCATTTCTTCACTGTTAAGAATTCAGATCCTGTTTCTTTTTTTCAATCCAATATGTATTGACAAAAAACAAACAAGAGGGCTGTATTGCTGACACTAAAGCCAATGCAAATGATTTGGCTCATCGGATACAAGAGCCTTTCAATGGCATCCACTGGGAATTCCATTGTCATTTGTTGCAGCTAGAGTTCACAACCATTTCCTTATCTGAATCTTACATCAAGCAAAATAAAATATGCATTATAGTCTGAATAGCCTTATTTTGACAATTTTCTTTCTATTTGACTTATGAGGGGGGAAAATATTCTGTTCTCATACAAACTGGAACTATTCCAATATCAACACCATTTGTGCAACCCAGAAACAAGGACTGAGAAACCAACATGCAAAAGGTCCATTTCTGGAAATCTGCATATTACATATAGGAGACTTGGGGCCAAGCTAGGCACAACAGCAAAAATCCCAAGTATTTAAACTTAGATCTGTGGACACACATAGACAGCAGGTGGTGAGGGTCTAATTTTAGGAGCAAAGGAGGTGAAAGGGTAAAGGTTAACAAACTCTTCCCACTCACACAGTTTACCTCTTTGCCATTCCACATCCACAAGAGTTTCCATTTCTCAGCCAGACTTACCTTTGGTATCGGGAAGGAGGAATATAGGGAGGTAAACTGAAGGCAGGATAAATTCCACACTCTTCATGAATGAGATCCTATTGCTCCTTAAAGTGGAGTCCTACTTTCTCCATTATTGGGGCAAATCCTGCTTTAAACATATGTATTTGCAACCATCATATCTAGTTTGCCTCAAGCTGTACATGAACAATTCAAAAATTTAGAGCCCAGTGCTATGTATGTCTACTCAGATACAAGTCCCATTATTGTCATTAGGCTTACTCCCAGGTATGTGTGGATAGGACTGCAGCCTATTTTCATGTACAAGACACTGCTGAACATGGACCTTAAAGATTAAAATCCTCTCTCGTCAGGTTAGCCTTATAGGTTTTCCACTACTGGGGATGGGCTGTGGTGTTGTGAATACTTGTTGTTGGATTATGCAATTGCCTTACACTTAAGACAAACATCATCATCACCAGCTTTGCATACCATCATCAGTAGATGCCAGTCTTGCCTGGTGAACTGTTTGCACCCAGAACTTCTGCACAGTAAAACTGACTTTAAGACACTGCTCTCCAGAGTCATAGATCAAGTTTCTAGAAAACCTTGGTCAAGCCTAAAATTTATCTGAAGATTCTGTCTCTTCCAGTCACATCCAGAGAGGAAGAAGATAATCCCTTTTGTGCTATCTCCTGTCTCCCCAGAATGCAAACATACAGCCCTTCCTATTCACCTCCTGTTTCCATTGTATTGATTACAAACCTCCTTTGTCATTTTCCTGCATGTCCAGTGTCACTTCCTGCTTGTATTTGCATGTTCAAACCCACCCTCCTACTGGATGTAATTCCTCAGTAATCTCTGTATTTTGCCTGTAATGACACCTGCACCTACCATGTGAGCAATGTGAAAATGTATCTGCACCTGGCTCCGAACATCTGCATTTTAGCAGTTACCAGTATTAACATCTTGGGCAATATCCCCTACCTGTCCACTTTCTGATTGGAAGAGGCTCCTTTGAATATGTTCCAGAAACTGGCACATCAGTTCCCAGTCTAATAGCCCAGTGTTACCTAAATCACCGCATGGTGACGCAGCAGCATCCACAGCTTCCAGCAAGGGATTTTTGGCTGCTGGAGGTCTCTTCAGGGTAAAGAATAATCCCCAAAGCTGCATGTAGCAGCCACCCTAGAACTATTCAAATGTAAAAGAATTTTGAACAACAAACTGTTACTCTTTCTGTGTGCGGCCACTCTCTGTGAGTTCTTGAAACAGAGAAGAGTCTCCATATTGCTCAGAACCTCTGGATCCCTGCAAGCCAACTCCAGAACCTCCTCCAAGTAGTCAGATACCTATATTCAGGCTTTAGGCATTCCTTTTCTGCTATCCC
The DNA here is from genome assembly GCF_035046505.1 of Tiliqua scincoides. NCBI lineage: Eukaryota > Metazoa > Chordata > Lepidosauria > Squamata > Scincidae > Tiliqua > Tiliqua scincoides. The sequence goes on from NC_089826.1 coordinate 50,265,455, forward strand.
TTCTTCCTTTCCCCCTCTCTAGCTGGAGAGGATCTGGGTGGAAGAGCAGGGACTCCTGAAATTTCTATCCTTACAATTGTCCTTTCCTTGCACTCATAAGATGCATCAAATACATTCCTTATTGCACACATCCACCACCCTAAGATAGAAACATACTACACTTTGGCTAAACCTTAGGCATAGCAATATGCCCTTACGAAATGGGTTACTTCTTTGAAGTTTACAAGGGGATTTATTTGTATGCAATTATTTTTCTTGATCTATTACAAAAATCTATTACTTTCATTTGAAGTCATTTCTCTGTCTCATTTTTGAGGAAGCAGGGTTTTCTGATTCGTTATCTAGTCCTAGAGCTTTTTTTTTAAAATCAAACTAAGCTATGTGCTTCTTTAAGTTATATTTTCCTTTTGAAGGTTACAGTAAAAGTCATTTTTCCCCTATAACTTGAAGAACTAATAATTCCCCTAAAACCAGCCCTTTTTGATAACAGTAGGTTAGTGGAAACTTTGCATGCAGGAGGTCCCAGATTCAATCTCTGGCATCTTCAGACAGTCTTGGAGAGCCCCTTGTTCAAAACCCTATTGGTTAGTGTTGACCATACCAAACTGAGTAGATGAACCACTATAACACATCTTCCAATGCTCACCTATGTTGAAATGATAACGTGGGAAAAACAGTTTGCTTCCTGCGCTCAAAAGAGTGCTTGAACAGGACTGTACAAAGATTTTCTGCAGCACCATTCACTACATTATTATATCTATTTATACCAGCCTCTCCCTCCTCAGGTTTTAACCCATACAGCATGCATTACAGCATGCAAGTAGAGAAAAGGAATAAATGAAGAACATTAGTCACGACTACACATCCTTGTCTTCAATTAGACGTTAGTTGTGACTAATTCCAATAGGACTTAATCATAACCGAGATTATATCCAGGAGCTTTGCCTTTGTCACAAGGTTTATTGTAAAGTTCATAATTACACTACACAGAAGACTTGCTGTGCAATTCTATGCATGTCTATTCAAAAGGAAGTCTCATTGGATTCAATGAAACTTACTATCAAGCATATATAGGATTTCAGCTTTAGAACTATAAATTGATCAGTGTTCCCAGGTGCTCTTTGGTTCTCAGGTTATAAACTCTAAACAAATCAAGTTAAGCAGAGCCCATCTTCTCAAACTATCAATGCTGCATGCTTCAGAGACGACCAATTAATCTCATTATACATCAAGTTAATTACACAGGCAAGTGAGGAAATAAATTTGCGTCTGATCCTGCAAGTACTGTAATTAACCTATACTTTGAAGCAAGGGATTAAATTAGATCACCTTTACAGACATTCCTTATATATCATAAATGGTAAAAAAAATTTCCAAATCTGTTTTTTAATTATAGTCACAGCTTCTGTATCTCTGGTGTTATATGTATTTCAGAAAATGTTTCAGATGATTTCTATTCCCATCACATTTTTCTACGGAAGGATTCAAAATCTCTCATTTTATGCCAACTTTGGCAGCCTACTTTGAACCCAATGATGTTTTCAAAATGGCCCCATTAGGTGTTTTAGTGTCTCACTTCTGAAAATCTAAGGCAAAGAGAAACACAGGACAGCCATTTTGGTCTTTCAGACATTTTCAGTCAGAAGAAGAGTCTTTTGTCCAAATCTGAAAGATGGGCAATTCAAGACCTCTTTCCTAAGGTGACTTCTGATGCAGAGGCGTCACAAAGGTTTGCATCACCAAGTGTGAAAGCTCATTGTGTCACCCCTATAATGGACCTCCTCCCATACCAGACCATACAGAATTACAATATCAGCCTAAATGCATCACTATCACTAGGGTGGTGTCACCCCTCCACCCCATTAATTTTGTTTATTTTAATATATCACAGTACAGGTCACCCAACAAATCAATAACCAAAAAAAGCCAATGGCCAATGGTGATGACACAACTGAATAAGAGTTCTAGTACAGTATTAGCTCTGATGCATGGGAATGAGAGCCAATTCATACTAATACCTTATCAGTTCCCTGCTGTGTCACAACACCTCATTGGCTCTCAGAACAATCAGTCTCACTGGTTAGTTTTGAGTTAAAGAAATCCACTTTTTGTTACTTAAGGCAGTTGTGTTTTCCTTTTCTGGTTATTTGGCCATAATGTTTGATAGAACACAGATATTTCAACACAATTTGTTTCATTGCATTTTGTATAAAATGATATACAACATGGAATTATTCAAAAATACAAAGATTTCACAATTTTGGCCAGTAGGTGTGTCAATCCCTCCCCAAGTATATCACCCTGTGTGGTCTACATACCCCACACCCTCCTGGTGACACCACTGTTCAGAAGTTCAGTAAAAATGCCAATTACTTGTGTTTCCTCTTTACTCTTCCAGTATAATACGCAGAGGAAATTTGCACTTGAAAAATCAGATGATTTTAGCTACAAGCACATGCATGAGTTCCTTCTTCATGTCCTAAACCAGAAGCACAATAAGCATTGCTGCTGTAGTTGGGCATAGTACTAGCTGTTGCAGCCAGAGAAGAACCAAGCATGGAGACAAACTAGAATGACTACCTGTGGTTCCAAAATTTTAGCTCAACAGCTAGATAATTTGGGGCTTTGTGAATTTCACCTGATTTATCTCTTAACAATCAGCCTGGCCAATAAACAATTAACTCTGAGCAGCTAATAATTCTATAACTCCAACTTGGAATACAGAAGAAAATGCCCCAATAACACAGGGCCCAATCCTATCCAACTTTCCAGCTCCAGTGTAGCCACAATGCAGCCCCATAGTAAGGGAACACATGTTCCCATACCTTAAGAAAACCCAAGTGACTGCCTCTCCACCACAGGATGCAGTGCACATCCCACCGGCACAACTACACCAGTGCTGGAAAATTGGATAGGATTGGGCCCACAAGGGGTTACTTAAAACCAAGCAACTTCTGACGTAACCTGGAGTTTGGTTCAGGCCAGAGAGCCCCACAGTAGCTTAACAGCCCAATCCTATCCAACTTTCCAGCACTGGTACAACTGCAATGCAGCCCCAAGGTAAGGGAACAAATGTTCCCATACCTTAAGGGGGCCTCTGTGACTGCTGCCCCACCACAAGATGCAGTGCATACCCCATTGGCACAGCTGCACCAGCACTGGAAAATTGGATAGGATTGGGCCCTAAACAGGGTGTCTATAAGGTAGTGGCTACATGACCAAGACTGAACTTAGATACATCCCCAACTCCCCCATACACCCCACAGAATACTTCTGCAAATCTTAATTTAACTTTATGTTACAGAAATATGCAAAAGAATAACAACAGGCACTTAAAACTCTAACAAAACATATACACAGCAATCTTAAAATGCTATAAAAAACTAACCCCTAACCCTCACCCCAAAGTTACACTTACAGCTTGAGAACAGAGCTGCTACCTGCCTTCCCAGGTGTGACCTGGGAAGCATTCACCTCCAGGTGGAATAATCAGACCCCCCACTCTCACCAAAGGGGTGGTTCCTTATACTTTATCAGCCCTCAGCAGCTTATCAAGAGCTGGACCAGCCACTCAGGCTAGACAGTTACATGATTAATTGCTACTTGACCCAGGGAAATTAACCCTTTCTTCTGACAGGCTTAGACACCCTTCTAAAGGGAAGAAGGTAAAGATGCAACATAATGGCAGATGAGACTCACAATCCATTCTCAACCATTTAACGCAACTTTGTATTGCTCAGTATACAGTAAGGCATGGTGAAGTCACAATTTTTAGTTCACCTAGGGCAACAAAAAACCTGTGTGGTATGGGGGCCTCTCAGGGTCATCCCCAAGGGGGCAGGTCTACATAGTATAACATAGGATATAACATGACACACCCATACCAGTCATGCTCCCTTGGTGGACATAATTTGCTGAAGAGGACAAAGATGTGCAGCTCATGGGGTAGTCAAGAGAGTGTAATATTTGCCTAATTCTCAACACATCTTTGCAGAGCACAGTGGTCTCTTCCAATAGGGGACAGTCTTAGTTCAACTGCAGGTAGGAGCTCATTTGGCTTCTAAACACAGGGAGCTTCTTCGTGGGTTCAAAAGGTGTGGGAGCTTCCTACTTTGTACCTGTTTTGCCTGCTCAAGTTCCCTGCTGATCCTGGAGTTCTGCTTCCACCTCTCCAGAAGATGGAACCCAGGGGCTCCTACAGGTAGACATCACCCTCAGACTCTCAGGTCAATAAAAGCCAAGGGGTTCCTCCTGCAGAAGACTTCCCACCTGCTGGGAAGACTTTTCCTGTCTTTACCCCTGTCCCTGCAGTACCTTGTCCTCCTATCTCCCACCCACCTACCCCCATTCCTTGGTTCTTCCTTCCCTTCTGGGGCTCTCCCTCCCTCCACCCTCCTTCATCTTGTCCTGTATTCACTTCTTTCTCTCTCCTCCTGACTCTCTTTACTCCTCTTCCTTTTCCTTGTTAACACTCCTCACTCTTCCCTCCATGTTCTTTTCTTCTCTCTCATTTCTCCCCCTTGTCTCTCTCTCTCCCACCTCCTTTTGCCCTCCCCATACTTGCCCTGACTCCAGTCCTCCCCTCCTGGATCACTAACAGAAGGTACCAAGCAATGACATCTCCAAGTAGACAATAATACACAAGTAGATAATACACAATTGCATAAAAATGGCAATGAGTTCAGTTCCTCTTTGACTATCATCTCATTTATTTTGCTTAGTAAGCTGCTTTGTGAATATAAATTCATTTAATAATAATACATTAAGCAGGCTCTGATCTTCAATTGGGTTCAGTCATAACCAACTAATACTCACAAAGTGACTCAATTGTGAACTAGCACCATTCATCTGAAGAAATCTAGGCCAATGTCAATTTCACTGTCTTGGTCTTGTGGCACAAAAGCCAGGCTTTTATCGTGCAGGCTGGAACCATCAGTGCAAACAAGTGACAGGGATCTCTGACTTCAAAGCTGGAGCAGGTAAGGTGTGGAGTTGGGGGTTCAGAGGAAGAGTAGGAGAAGGCCAGCAGGGTGGTGATTTGAGGGCAGAAGGGGGAGGATCTCCGCAGCACTGGGGCACACTAAGATCCTACCCTCCTTTTCCCAGCCTGACATGCCCCCAACTCTCCTCAGACTTACACCAGCTAAATGGCTGGTATACGCCAGACATATGACAACTTAGCTGCATGGACAATGGGTCTCCATGTCAGGCTGGGAAAAGGGGGGTAGGATCTTAGTGTGCCCCAGTGCTGCGGAGATTCTCCCCCTTCTGCCCTCAAATCACCACCCTGCTGGCCTTCTCCTACTCTGCAGCCTACAGCCTGCAGCCTACAGGGATTTTATTTTAAATTTTTTAAAAAATATACCAACCTTTCCCAGGCCATCTGGTATTCCTTCCCCATCATAGCACACAGCATCCACTCACTCAGCAATGCTGAGGGGGCAATACTATAGGGGGATAGGACTGGGCTGTTTGTTATCCTATGCTGTTGGGGAAGGTCAGGGAAATGCCAATACAAAATAAATGGGAATTGTTAACTACATTTTAAAAGTAGCCTGCCTATAGATGTTTCTGTGGTTAGGCAGCCCTGTTTTTCTCATTTCAATGTGATAAGTATAAGGAATAAGCACATCTTATTTCTCATTTGTGTTAAAATAGAGAAAAGCAACTGTGAATACATTCCCCAGGCAGAGACAAAAGAGCTTATCTGTAAAGATCATGTTGTGTGTATTGAACCTTCATGTTATCTGTTGGTATTGGCACAGAATTGATTCAGGTTTCAACTGGTCCAATCAAATTAGGTGTTCTGCCTGTATACCCCTCCAGAAGCAGCCCAGCACTTCTACCATAGCCATTCCTTTCATGTAGATATCAACTCCTAATTTAACACCAGCTTTCTTTTAGTATAGTATTGTAGGAATCTTTGTCTAAGAAAATGCTGATTGCCTTTGTGGGGTCATTCACGCTTTCAGGAATTTGCATCCTGGCTGGACATTTGGATTGCCTTCAACAAGTGTCCAAAACATGGCTACAGTCCGATATCGTTGACAAACACCTGCACTTGAAATCAATTCTAGAGAACAGAAAGGCTTGCTACCACTGAAGGCTTGCATGTCTTTTGTCATCAAACAGAAATCTCTAAAACCAAGGGAGATAAAATATTTAATAGGAAACTACATGTGCTCTTAAGGTTGATTATGTGCAATTTAGATGTAGAATGTTGATAAATACATCCCTGGAATTGCTCCGAAGCTCTTTAGCACACACTAATTCTAGTCCCTTTAGGCATAATGCCTTGATGGAATTGGCAGTGTTTCGAAATGTAGACAGCGGCTTGTAAATGATAGCTCCATGATGTTACAGCATTGTGCACTTCAAGAAGGGTCAACTTTAAAAAAATATATACTCTTTCTCTTGTTTGTTTATTTAGCAACAGTACGGCCTGCTGAAGTATCTTATGGTGGATACTGGAGGTTCAGAAGATTCTTCAGTTTTCCTGCTATCAGAGAAAGTATATGAGTGAGCAAATTAAGTGCTAGGGAAAAGTTCTTTAAGTACACCTAGGGAGCATTTTTTTCATTGCTCATCTCCCCCCCCCCCCCAATTCACATTGCTACTACAGCGCAATCCTATGCATGTCTACTCAGAAGTAAATCCTTTTGGGTTCAGTGTACCTTACCCCCAGCTAAGTGTGCATAGGATTGCTTGCAACCTGATCCTAACTAGGACTGGGCTGGGGCACAGAGGCAATATAAAATGGCTGCCCGTGGCCATGGGCACTCCATCAGGTGGCTGCAGGGCCAGTGGAAAGCTGTGAAAGCAGTCTACCACAAGAAGAGGGCCTACCATATCTCCCATGGGCACCCAAGCTCCACTGCCTCTGCCCTGTTCAACCAGATGGTCTGGCTTCTGGAGAAGTCAAGGTGGCCCATCTTCAGGGACAGCCACTGTCCCTGAAGTTGCTGCATGGGGGGGGGGGGGGTGACAGTGTGGCTGGCTTGGCCCAGCTTGGTCTGCAGGGTATGGTGAGGCCTGGCTTGGCCTTCTGGCAGAAACCAGTGTGGATGTCCAGGGCAGGGCAACACTAAGAATGGCCATAACCAAAGCAGGAGCTCAGTGCTTTTGGAAGGCCATTTGCAACAGCCATAAAGCTGCCACCAGAACACTAGTTCCAGAGGTGAAAGGGGGAAAAGGATTGGGTCATAGGAAAAATTCTGGGGAATTCACAATCTGACTCATTACTTTGTGACCTTTATAATTGATCCTAATAAAGATATTGTACTACAATTATTTTTTTTTCCTATTGGACTAACACAGTTATCAGGAAAAGGGAGGAGAGAGAGAGAGCACACCAGAAGACTAGGTTTGGAAGACTTGCCCAAACCTAGTGAAGAGGATGAAGAGATCAGGTGGCAATTAGGGAGAGAAAGATTGTGAACAGAGAGGAGGTGACAGGTGGGAACATGAAAGGATATACTGACTTACCTGTCTTTGACTTAAACTGACCATACTTCTGACCTGCCATTTTATTTTCCTACACCATTTTGATTGTGGTGCTAAAGTGACACTATTTAAAATTTTGGAAGAAAAAAGATCACAGTCTATCTCAACATGCATTCTGCAATTATGGCCTACTGGGAGAGTTATGGAACAATGTTATCTTGAATTAAAGCCTGGCTTGGCCTAGCCATGAGCAGAATTTAAAAAACAAGCTAGCAAACAAAAAACAGTGCTCCTGTCACCCATACACTTGAAAGCTGTGAAAACCTAGCCATTTTTAAAGCAGAAACCCAAAATGCAGAGAGAACATGACACTGTTACTGCCAGCCAACTGAGCACTTCAAGACCACAGAGCTGTCCAATTTGAGAATGGCCAAGTAGATCTTCCAGCTCACAGTAAATTATTAATAGAACTGGAATACCGTGTAAGGAAACTGATTCTTTATGGATGCAAAGCAATACACTAAAATAAAATTACAGAGTTTCAAGTGATTTAAAAGTTTGCTTTCTTGTTTATGGTACTGCACACAGTACTTCAACCATGACTCAGAATATCTCATCAGCTTGGGGTCTCCATTGTTGGCTAGAAAATTACAAAAGCACACAAGGAGCTTTTTATTTCATTGGAGAGCTTGGGAAGGACAAGATTGTGTGATAGGGAAAGCCAATTTCTGTGCATGAGACAACGCTTGGTGGGAATAAAAGATTTTGTTTATCCACCAGGTTGTATACATTCATAGGTACAAAAAATCTGCTTAGTGAAGGTTGGGAGTACTCAACGTCAACGCAGGATTGCTGGTAGTAAACCCTGGCCCTGGGTCATCCCCCCCCCAGACAGGTGACGGCAATAGCTCCTCCCACTTCCACCCAATGAATGCAGGGAGTGTTCATTGGCAGTGGCTCTTCTTCCTCCCATCCTCAGTGAATAGGAAGAAGAAAGTCACTAAAGCATCTGATGCCATGAATGATAAGAAGAGAAGTGGCTACCACTGCCAATTTAATGCAAGAGACTTGTGCAGCAATAGCTCCTCCAGCCTCTGCACTGACCAATAGAAATGTCTACCAAAGGCCCCATGAAGATACAGGGGCCAGAAACACTCCCATTTGTAGTTGGCTTGCTGGACACAGTGCTACACATCTGTCAGCTGACTTGTGCCACTGCTAACATCTGTATGTGGAAGGTTCAATGGGTCGGACGAGCCAATGTTTCACTTGGCCTTTGACATCACCTCTGAGAATAGCACAACTGCCTGATTCTCTGGTGGCCAAAATCCAGTGGAGTCCTCTCCTTGTGACCAGACTCTGATACTTAAAAATTAAACTCTGGGCAATGGTCTTGAGGCATCAGTCCACAATGCAATTACCTGATATCTATATAGCTGACTGCATAATTACTTGCCACCTTATATAGCAGATCTATCCATTATCAGACAAGCAAAATGCACTCCAGGAAGTGGTGGTGGGTTTCTCTTTCTTCAGGCATGAGGGCTGGGATTGTGGGCAGCCTGCACAGGAAATATTTGGGAAACTTGTGAGTCAGGTTACAAGAACTGGAGGCAATATTTTTTTTCTGCCACTTCATAAATAATCAAAGCTCCAGCACAAGATCCCCACAAAAAGGTTTTTTAATTATGTGCGAGAAAGTGTCATCTTTCAGACAACAAAAGAAGCACAAAGGTCTCTGACTGAAGAGCATTAATGCTGCACAGGCAAGGATTTCCCAGGCTTCGCAAGAACCAATGCAGTTTTGGATGGCTTCCTTTACATGCTGCAACAATATCCATAAAATAAAGATGATTTTTATCTAAACAAATATATAAAATTCAAATAAAAACCATTACAGAGCTTACTAAAAGGAAACCAAGACTGTAAAGGTAGAGTTGAGGAAGAAAGTGTCCTTCAGTAGATATGCACTGGAAATATATGAGCAAGGCTGTTCTAGTTGGCAGGCAGCACAGGAGCGACAGTTTACCCTCTGTTATTTATTAACTCTGTAAATCATGTTGTAATACCGTAGATACATTGCGTGGTGATAACACGAAGAGCGAAAAACAGGGATTCAGCAGAAATATTCAGCGGAAAAAATGAAAAGCAGACTATGGTTGATGCTAATGGAAGGACAAATTTGAACCCAAAACATTCAGATGATTGGAAAGCCAAATAAGGTCAGGTGAAAGGCCACCCGTGGGCCCAGCACCTCTACGGCTGCTGCTGCCACTGTGTACTGGAGCAGACCCTCTGGGGAGTATGGGCCAGTACTGTATACCTGAAACCACCCTTGGCCATCCTGCTTTCCAAATGTGTGAAAGGAAACACATATGTCATTTTTGCTCACTGTTTACTTCAGTTCAGCACCAGTTTCAGTTCAGTTTTATCATTTTTTTAAATTTCAAACCAAAAATGTTTAAATAAAAAAACCAAATTTTTCAAAATGTTGTGAGAATTCCTCCAAAATAATGTGTGTGTATGTAGTCTCGTGTCACACTTTTCATATAATTGTATAGTTAACTTAGTGAAAGTCTCCTTTGCATGTCAAGAGATTTGGAGGTGACTGAACAGTTCCTAAGCCCAAGGGATGTTTTCGAGAGGACATTAGAGGGAAGGTTGGTCTTTTCATTCAACCTTCCCCCTGAAATGAATCACATCAGGAGTTGCCAAGATCATAAGCACAACTGGTAAAAAACCCTGCTTCACTAGAAATAAGGTCAAGGTCAGAATCTACCTGCTCGAGGAGTGAGCAGCTCCAAAGATGAAAGTGAAGATAGCCCAAGATGAAAGAACATGCTTGTCTTTAAGGATTAATTTTTTCGAGATACCTTGTTGTGGCGAAAAACCGACTGGCGTGCCGTCCTCCAGCTGCCATCCTGTCCTTTCCAACTTGAATTTTAAAAATTTAAAAAAAAAAAACTTCCTTTCCTTTCACAAAGCAAATTCTTTACAGACTGTTGCTGACAGGTACTGTCCTTAGCAAAAGTAACAAGCCAAAAAGAGCATCTAGATTATCCGGGGGGGGGGGGGCGTAATTCACAGAGAGTGGCAGTTTTGGTCACGTCTTCAACTGAAGGATTTACTTCCAGCATGTTTTATAACTGGGTGTTTCACAATTCACAAAATAATAGTGATACATTGTCAAAAATGAATTAACTGAAAGCACTGTGTGAGTTACTATTTATTTCACCAGTATTTTCAAGTTGAAAATTGACAAAATTGCTGCAGCTTTGCAAAAAGAGATAAAAACACGTGTGAATGGAAGAGTTATTCAGCAAAACAGGACCAATGTGGTTGTATTCTGAAGAATTTTGTCCTTCGTGAAGCATGGAAGGTTGTCTTACATCTGTGGTCCATCTACTTCAGTGCTATCTACTGTTAAGGATCATACATAATGGTACATTGTTTAGTAATTCTCCGGGGCGGGGTCTTTTTCAGCCTTATGCCAGCCAAAAATGGAACCTGGGCCCTTCTGCATTCAAGGCATGTGTTCTAGCACAAAGCTACAACCCCTTCCCTAAGTACATCTCTATGTATTATTAAAAATTCAGAATTAACACCACTCAGGCCACTTGATATCTTAGAATATCAAGAAACATGACAAACATACCCATAATCCTGGTCTTCACTATCGTTACAAAGTTTGTCTCCTACTAGTGTATCTCAGAAAGATACAGACTGGGCAATGAGAGTCAATCGAGTTAATAAACCCAAGTCAAATATATGCATATATGTTATTTCTTTAACATAAATGCATATATTTGACTTGAGTTTATTTTTAATCAAACAGAGACATCATTTTCATATTTGGAACACAATATAAATATATATCTCAGTGGGAGAATCCATTTTTAAGGCAATTATAAAGCTACTGAGTCACTTTTCTTGTAGCTGTGACAGAAATACTGTGTACTGGCACCCACTTTTTTGAGCCTCCAGGAATCATTGATTAGTGTGATCACAATATAAATGTGTGAATTTCAGCCACAACTCACAGTCTTCAGTTTACATTTGAAAGCACCAGAGATCATCGGCAGCATTATGGCTGAGATCAGCAAGATGCCACCTCTCACATGCTGTATTGCTCACATGAATGAGTGATCTTAACAAGTGCTATGTGAGGTGTTAACAACCTGCCCTTACGTTTGCCAAGCCAGCTACAAGTACAAAATCCTAAATCGTGGCTATGTCTATTCCACAATTCCATGCCAGTGCAGAAAAAAAGCCCTCTGAATTTGGTATGGAGCACCTGAGAATAGGAAGGAAGGAAGGAAGGTCTGGTCTAGAAATGTGAGGTCATTTCCTGTAGAATTCCCAATGGATAAAGGCAAGTGTCCTACAGAATCTATCACCTTTCCTTGTAACAGGAGCAGAAATATGCAAAGTGTGTGTATGTGATTTGCTTAACTTGCACATTTTTATATTTTTTTCCTCCAGCAAACACAAACTCAGGTTAAAATAAGTTCTGATGTAACATCAAGGTAAATTTCTGATCTGTCTGTAAGGGCGCAATCCTAACCCCTGACATAAGCACTGACATAAGGGCAATGAAGCTCCAAGGTAAGGGAACAAATATTCTCTTACTTTGAGGAGGCCTATCCAATTGGGGCTGTGCCAATGGGGTATGAACTGCATCCTGTGGTGGGGAGGCAGTCACAGAGGCCTCCTCAAGATAAGGGAATATTTGTTCCCTTACCAGGGGCTGCGTTGTGGCTGCACCAGTGTTGGAATGTTGGATAGGGATTCCGCCCAGAGTCTCTCTCTATAAAGGCCTGGCTGCCACAGTAGAGAAATTGCATGTGTGTGTGTGTGTGTGTGTGTGTGTGTGTGTGTGTGTGAGAGAGAGAGAGAGAGAGAGAGAGAGAGAGAGAGAGAGAGATTTTTATGCACACATACGCATACAGTCACAGTCAAATAAATAAATGGGGTATATATTTTATCAATAAATAAATGATGATAAATGAATCATCAAAAGAGATTCATGCTTAATCAAGGGTGGGGGCACAATGTACCTCCTAAACCACAATTTGATCCAGAGGTAGATTCCTCTTCACTTGTGAAATGTGCATGCCTCCCCTTGTTTCTAGTAAACTATATATGTCAAGATTTAACAAAGAAATATAGAGAATAGAGAATCATATACAAGTAACATATGCTCATATTGGGGACACAGGTATAATGTAGTACTAAATGGTTTTGTAGGCTTCTGTATGGCTCAGCAAGGACAGAAAACCTATTCTGCTCAGTAATAAACCCAACAGGACTCCTCTCCTCATAAGGAAGACCCCAGAAGCAAGATAAATGTGAAAGCCTCAAAGACCCTGCAGAGCCTTTGGGATTGTTATCATGCATGTACAGACATGTGTCACTTAACAACCTTCTACTTAATATCGGACCACATATAGGATGGTGGTCAAAGCACAACAAAGAGACTCTTAATGAGGCAGTCAGGTCCCCCACAGCCTGCAACAGAGTGTCTGTTTACACAGCAGAGAGGCTCTTAAGGCAGGGGTCTCCAAACCCCGGCCCAAGGACCAGATGCGGCCTGCAGCAAGCCTCTTTCCGGCCCGCGGTCAACCTCTTGTCCCCTGAAAGCCTCTGGCCCACTAAACTGAATATGACTAGAACTGTGCTCTGATTGTGTCTATAGGGTGTTCTGAGGGCCAGAGAGGTTAAATGAATGAGCCCATTCATTCGTTTATTCACTCATCTAAGTTCCATCTGTAATTTATTTATTTAAATTTTATATTTACATTTTTTCGGCCCTCAACAACATGCCAGATATTTGATGTGGCCCTCTGGCCAAAACGTTTGGAGACCCTTGTCTTAAGGCAAAGAAGAGGCAATCAGTCTCCAGTAGCCTGCTCAGCCAGCTAGTGTCTGGCAAGGAGTGTCTGTTTACACAACAAAGGCACTAGATTGGGCTGAATGTTCACTTAATGACCTAATCGCATAACAATGGGGATTGGAGAAAGTATTCCTGTCCTGGACTGGCGCACACCTGTATATTAGGGCTGCCAGGTTGGTTGTCTCCAGAAACCTGAGATTCTTAAGGCCTAGTAATATCACAAGACACAGCTCATCCTTGAAAAATGGAGGAAAAAAAACTGTAAATTGGGAAAGGGTCCAGTGGCAGTTCAATAATGGCCTCAGATTACCTTTGCCACTCATTTGTCTGGGAAAAAAGGAATATCTTGAGAAATAGCATCATTTTTGGTAAACTGGCAATCCTTTGGCTAAAAAAAAGGGACAGATACATCATAGCCTGTCAGTCTGAGGTTTTTAGAGAAATGTATGTACGTATTTATAACACCATTGGTCCAATAGTAGTCAGCGATGAGGTCTGCACACTGGGCCATAATTTCCCATTGCCATCCAACTTTTTTTTAAATTTGTGTAGTGCCTGGGTGGCCAGATTCTGAGAACGAGTGTCAAGTTCCGACGTTCTCTAATTTCAGTGATCTGATTGCCCTCTGAAAACATTCCTGTGGGATAGGCTGAAGACAGTTTTCCTGCTTCGCAACCCACAAACTTAGACACTCTAATGAGGCAATTGCAGTTATAAGCTCTAATTCCACACTGTTACTCCCTTCCTTCTTCATACAAGGTACAATGTAATGTCCAAACTCTTATTAGTAGTTACTGAATGCAGTGGCAACTGCTAGTCTACACTATATACATAAACAATCAGAGTCACTGTGATGGGAATGTAAAGCTATGCATTTATAATGACTAAAAGTATTAAGGTCTTTCAAATGAGGTGTGGCAGTAAAAGCATAGAGGAACAAGGGGCACGAGTTACTTACAGCACAATCCTATCTTGCGCTGGAACAGGAAAGCCAGGAGGCTTGTGCTGTATCCAGCGCAAGATACGACTGCAAAATGGCTCAGTCAAAGGTAACAGGAAACTCTTCCCCTTACTCCCAGGTAAACCAATGCAGCCCCTATGGGTCTCCTTGGACTTGCGCCACTTTCTGAGGTGGCACAAGTCTGAGGAGAGTGGAGCGGCTTGAAGCCACTCCACGCTGCTCCGGGAATGGGGTTGGGATTCGGCATAACTGCCAGGTCCCAGCCTTATCTCCCGCTCCCCGCCCACCCACCCCTGGGTCTGCCCACCATCCGCCCTACTCCTCCCCCAGAATGCCTCCCTGCCGCTTCCTCTCTGCCCACACCAGAGACTTGTGTCGGCTGAGCTCAGCCGACACAAGGCTTGGTCCCTCTGTTGGCACAGAGGTTGAATTCAGGGACTTGCGCCAGCCCAAGGGCCAACCCTAACCAACTTTCCAGCACTGGCATAGGTGTGCCAGTGGAGCATGTGCTGCATCCTGCAGTTGAAGGGCAGTCATGGAGGCCTCCTCAAGCTAAGGGAATGTTTGTTCCCTTACCTCAAGGTTTCATTGCCCTTACCTCACTCCTGGAAAGCTGGTTAGGATTATGCCCTTATTCTATCATTTCCAAAGTGACCTTAACAGAAATCAACATGGAGGGACTCAGTGCTTAGAGAAAGACATGAGTATGTATTGATTCAGCAAGCCCTAAAAGAGTGATCTCAAAGAGATCTGCCTCAAGTATGGAATGGGAAATTCTGAACAATGCTAAGTGCTGACGCTGTGTTACAAACTCAGCATAATTTGGTTCATCCGCTGCACGTTTACACAGCTGTTATCCCAACAGTGGTTAATTTGTAACCAATATGTCTGTCAGCTATCGACCATTTCAATAGCTTCAGCCAAAACCTTTGGTTTTACAAAATACTTTTTTAGTGTATTTTGGATTATTTTGTTTAAGCAAACAACAAGAGCTTCCTAAGCTTTGTGGATGGGCCTTGCGCTGATGGAACTTGCATTCCGTCAGTACAAGTCTGCAGCAACTGTTACCCTGCACATGCCTGATCTTGTCTGATCTTGGAAGCTAAGCAGGGTTAGGCCTGGTTAGTACTTGGATGGGAGACTGCCTGGGAATACCGGGTGCTGTAGGCTTATACCATAGCCTTTTGAGACTGAAGGTTGCCAACCAAGACCTAGTCTGCTGGCATGGCAGCTGCTGGAATGGCTCATGAGGCAGGGCTGTTGGCACAATTGAGACACACACCAACAACCTCCAGAACCCCTGCTGAAGCAGGTACATCGGCAGAGTGGGCATTTCTGGTCCTGGAAGAGGATTGGAAGGGAGGATTGGGGAGGGGACTGGGATGTTGGTGGTGGGGTGTGTCAAGGGCAGGCTCAGGGTCGCTAATAGCAACAGTGGAAGCTCCAATATCCTACAGTCCCAGCCCAGACTGTTATTCCCCTTTTGAACCACTCGGATTTACACCAGCTAAAGAATTTGAGCCAATCTGAGTAGACCCATTGGGGACAAGGCAGCAGCAGAGTAGGTAAGTAAAAAGGATTTTTACTTATCTCTCCATCATGTCCAGGTCCCTGGCTCATCCATAACATACTCTGGGATGGCCCAGAATAGGATTGGTCTGTGGTTTTCAAGATTGAATGGCTCAATCCTTTTAGGGTCTTATGAGGCTGGAACAAGCATTCCAGCAGCATAAGGTCCTGTGCAGTTCTTGCAAAATGTGACAAGCCATTCAGTGTGTCATGGCTGTCACAATCATAAGGAGCGAGTAGCAGGGTTCACACACTAGTGAACTGGGAAAGACCACCAGTGCCAGTAAGCCAGTGCAGGGGGTTGGAGGAACACAGGGAGGGGGGACAAAATGGGGTGGTGATAAGGGTGGGGAGGATGGCAGATCAGTACTGGGAAGGGGGTGGTATCAGTGGCAGCAGTGCACACCCATAGCCAAACCCCCTTCCTGGCCTCAATCCACCAACCCAGGACCACACAGATTTGTGCCAGCCATAGAGCTGGTGCATGTCCAAGTAGCCCTGGCAGCCTGGCACGGGTTTACCCCATTGCAATGGAACAAATGTTCCCTTAGCCCAAAGAGGTGTCCAGATGCCAAAGCTCCCCCATGGGATTCAACAGGTGCCATGTTGGTTCTACTGTGTCACCATGCAGGAAGTAGGATTCAGCTATAAATGGTGTTAATAAAACATTATTGTGCACATAATAAAAATACGTAGCATTTATATAGTGCTTCCCGAGACTACAGAGCACATCACATATATTTTCTTGTTGTTGTTCTTATAACAACCTTATCATGTAGGCAGATATTATTCTCATATTGCAGCTGAGGCCAAGAGGGAACAGCTTGCCTAAGGCCAGCTTGTGAGTTCATGGCAGAAAGAGATGCCAAGGAAATCCTGATTCACAGATTCGTCTTCTAGCCATGATGAATGTGAATATACAGGTACTCATTTTATAGCAGTGGTTCTCAATGCCAAAAGATTTAGACTAGCTTGTCAAGCCTTCTCATTAAAAATGATGAAGGGAAAATAATTGCATTAGCATGTGTTGCTGTTGAACTATAAAACCAAGGACAGTTTGAGTCGCTAGAGGTTATGCTGTCAGCTCACAGTTAATAGGCTGTATTTTTGTTCTTCAATGGAAATAAAAATGGAGTCCCTGGCTTCTTCCTGAACACTGCACAGCTTCAGGGTCTGGGCCACAGTGTGATAAATGAAGGATTGTCATTATCACAACCATTTCCAGGTCTAGTTCTGATTGCAGTAAACCGAACTCAAATGGATGGGTTCTAGAAAACCCTCTTAGTCGTATCATGTGTTGAAACATATCAAGGCAGTGCACATTGTCACTGAATGACCTGACAAAATCAAAGCCCTCTTCTGCTCACTGGCACTGCTCACTTTTACAGTGTGTCTAGCAGTTTGTAGACTCATTTGAATATTTGACTGCAATCACTTGCTACAGTCAGATTGTCACTTTTGGACACATCATCTGAGTGTAACAAGTTTAAAGGGTGATGCTATATGCAGCCTCCTAGAAAAACATCTTTTGTAAAGGCGTTATGTATGTATGTCTGTAAAAGATATTACAGACATACAGATCACTCCCTGATGGCCCTCAGAAAGAGGGTGAACACCCAAGTAGCTGTTTGGGGCATGAAGACTTCTCTCCATAGTAAGGTTCTCATGTGAAGAGCCTCCTAATGTGGTTTCAACAATCCACACCACTGTCCATCCTCTCTTCGTGTTCTCAAGTGCATAATAAAAAATGGTTTCCCTTGTGATCAGCGTGGGAAACTGCTCACACAAATGACTTGCCATGGGAAACCATCTCCATGTGGTTGGGTTCTGTGTGGCCACTTGTATGTATGAACTGCGCAATAGAGTGGGAATAAGTCAAGGAGGAGGTTGTGCCTCCCCTAACAACCACCTGCTGTCCTCCCCCATGAAAACCACAAATTCCTGTCTTTGGTCATGTTGTGGGAACAGAATTATCTGATCTGTTGAGATTTTGAAGTGGAGAGTAAGCACTCATAATATTTTCTCATCTCAAATTTCACCAAAATAATGTCTTTGGTTGTACTAGGGATACATGCCAACTGGAGAGCCTCGAGGGCATAAGAACTACTTCAGCAAAAAGAAAAAAAACTGTGCCAAAATACATATTTCCATAATAGACCATAATACAAAGACTTGCTTGCTATTGTTTTTTTTATTACAGAAATCCCCTGTTGTTTCTACTTCACTCATACCCCACCCCCTTTCTTTGCTTAGTTTTCCATTTAACATTGCATCTACACTCACAGGCCAAGTCACATTATAGCCCTTGTTTTTAGTGTAAATCTAAGGTATTCAATCTGTGCATCCCGCCTCCCTAGTGAGGTGTGGCTAGCCTCCAGGAGCATCGCAAGGTATCTCGGGGGAGAACGAGGTGGGTGGGGCAGCATGAGGTGAGGTGGGTGGGGCAGTGTGAAACATGATGGGGGGGTGGGAGAGAAGGCTGGCTGGGCAGACACAGCTCTCTCCATGTGCAACCTCACCCCAAGGACTACATTTCCCAGTGTGCCCCTTGCCCTGGGCATCCTGGGATTGGTCAAGGCTGGAGGAGAGAAGAGTGCGGAGGTGCTGCATCTCATCGGCACAGGGCACTGCTGGCAGGCTTCAAACTGGGAGGGAAGACTGACCTAGAGAGAGCAGCGAAGCGCTTTCCTCTGCTTGGGAAGGAGGTAGCCCAGCCTGCTCTTGGGGGGGTGTCCAAATGCCCAGCTTGCATCCCTCCATCTTGCCTAGGTGGAATAGGGGTGGCACCTGCATGTTGGGGTGTATGTGTGTGAGCATGTACTTTGGGGGTGAGTTGTAATCTTGCTCTGTGTGGCTGCAATCCTGGTTGCACCTTCCTGGGAGTAAGCCCCATTGACTCAAATAGGAATTACTTCTGAGTAGACCTACATAGGCTTGGAGTCTATGTCAGGTTAACAAAGGATCCTCACCTTTCTCTTTTTCCTCCCCCTTCAAAAAACAAAAAAAAGCCACTCCTGATGGCTTTGTCTCCAAAAATGGATTAAAAAATAAAAACACCATTCCTTTTCAGCCACCCCCCTTTTTCCTCCTGCCTCCTTTGGGGGTGGGTTACTGCCCATGTTAGCTGCTATTATAAGACAGAAGGCACAATCCTAGCTAGGTCTACTCAGAGGTAAGTCCTATTGTGTTCAATGGGACTTACTCCCAGGAAAGTGAGGTTAGGATTGCAGCCACAGTCTCCGGGTCTCAGTTTGCATCAGTTTGCAATTAGCAGATGCACACAAAACAAAGTCTTCCCCTCCTGCAGCAAATTCATCACTTCCCCCTTCCCTTTCCAAACCCCTCCAGATGTGCTGCTAACAAACTCAGGGCACAATCCTAACCAGGTCTACTCAGAAGTAAGTCCTATTTTGTTCAATGAGGCTTACTCTAAGGTAAGTGTGGTTAGGATTGCAGCCTCAGAGTGCTGGCACCTGTTTTTTTGTTTCTAGTGTTTAATTATAATACCTTCATCTTCATTTTGGGAGTGACTGAGGTGATGTAATGGGGAGCTGTGGCCAATGGCCACAAGGATCAGGTTGGAAAAGTTCAAGAACCACTGGTGTAAATGGTTAAGGGCGCAATCCTAACCCCTTATGTCAGTGCTTTCCAGCACTGGCACAGCGGTGCCAATGGGACGTGAGCTGCACCCTGCAGTTGCGTGTCACTGACGGAGGCCTCCTCAAAGTAAGGGAATGTTTGTTCCCTTACCTCAGAGCTGCATTGCCCTTATGTCAGCACTGACATAAGGGGTTAGGATTGTGCCCTAAGTAGATCAGAATCAATTATAGAGCAGGGGTTGCAAACCTTCTTCCATATAGGGGCCTGATGCACATGAGGGGGGCATGAGTGAGGCAGGCTGTCACCCAGGCAATGTCCAGGGACTCACAACGGCCACTACTAGTCAAGACCTTCATGTGCTCTTTGGTTGCCTGGCTACCACCCAGCCATCCTGCATCCATTTTGCCACCATTCCAATCAATGTGTGCCAGCAAGGATTTCCTACACTGACTGGAAATTAAACCTCTCTCATACATCTTAAGTTATTGGGCAAGTCACTCTTTATCTTTTTAAGAATTCAGACCACTGATTCATCTAGCTACACTGATTGGAAATATTTCTCGAGGTTTTCTGACAAGGGTCTTTCCCAGCACCTCTGAAGATGCCATAGGTTGAACCTGGGACCTTCTGCATGCAAAAGATGTGCTCTAACACTAGGCTACAGTCCTTCCCCAAAGACAGTATGCAGAGTGCCAAGCTAAGCAAAGGAAATATTGTTTAAATTCTCCATAAAACATCCAATGGAGTAGTAGGTGCCATGTGGAACCTTAAAGATTTATTGTCACATAAGCTTTCTTGGGCCACTTCCAAATGGGGTGTTTAGTCTGGGATTGTCACACTTTGTTCACTCTTTCTCTCTCCAGGTGGTTCACACAATGTTGCCAATGTCCCATATTCTCCCCTATTTCATTAAATAATTAAATTGTCAAATTTATTGATGGAGGAAATCCAATAATGAGAAAAGCAGGATAGCTGCACACAGTAGCTGCATGTATGAATGGGGGCGAGCGCTAGTGTTTGGTCATGTTTGGAAGGTGTGCATCCAGAAACACCAGACTCCAACAGAAACAGGAAAGGCTATAGTAGGGAGACCCTAGGACCACACTAGACATGCATGCCAATAGTGCTACTTAAGCATGTTCCAATCACTTCTGAAAACTGCTGACTTAAAAGCAAAACACTACTTCAGTGTGCTGATTTTCACTTTTCTCTATGGAAGAATGAACCGCCCTTACCTGCATGTGCAGTCCTCTCTCTCTCTCTCTCCCTCTCTCTCTCATATCATGTCATGATACTTTTATTGGCATAAAATAAATTCCAGAGCACTCAATACACACAAAGTAAACAAGCTATGAATAAAATAAATAAATAAAACCCAAGTAAAACAGAGTAAAACTACCAAGACCAGGAAGCATTCACTGCTACAATCCCGTTTGCAAAGCTGCAATAAGAATTCCACCTAATCAAAAGCTATGCAAAGCATAGCAAGAGCTCTGTTACATTTCTCAGCAGAGCCCGAATGCACACAAGATCAGCCCATTCCCAACAGTATTATCACCTACAATTGATTGCTATCTTGGTAGGCTAATCTAACACCAAAAGAGGGACAATTGCTTTTGGTAGTGGGAAAAATACACCATTGAGTTTGAATTCAATAGAATCAAATTTGCTAATAAATTAAGAGTTCAGCAGGTTTACATTGAGGCCCTCCTTTCACTCTTGTTGTCCAAGTCTGGTGAAGGAGGATACACTTCATGCATCTGATGAAGTGGCTCAAGTCCAAAAAAAATTAATGCCACAATTAATCTGTTAATCGTTAAGGTGCCCCAGGACTTAGGGCTTTCATGAGAGATGTGGGGCGGTGTGAAGAGCACTAACAATCATTTATGACTAAACTAAATGACTGATAAATTATCCGACAAGTTCTGGATCTCCTTTTCCTGGATGTTATTGTTCTATCCCATCCCTACTATGAATGATTATTAAAGGTCAATAATATGGCTACGAAATGGTGTTTGCTTCTGTCCTCACTCTGGCTGAACCAACTCCTGAGCTGAATTTAGAGAAGGATTCCAGAGATGCCAGCCTCCCTTTCCTCATAAAAAGATATCCTCCAGCCCAAGATACGTTTTCAACCCCTAATAGTAGCATTCTACAGTGCTTGTAACATTATAATAAAATGCTTCTATTCCACTTTTCTGCTAAAAAAAACACCTAAAGCAGCTATCAGGAGCCAAAGCATACATAGAAAGACATCATCCTAATAAAACAATAAAGTCAAATAAACATCAGGAAGAATATGCAACACAATAGCTACGAATCCAGGCTAGACATTAAATGCATCATCACCTAATTAGGGGCTTATTTTGAATAGGCTTCATGGGGCCTGTTTCAGATCAGGAGTTCGATGTGAAGGTAAGGGATGTTAAATGCTTAACCTCCAGTGCCATTTTCCCCACTAAAACCCCTCCACACACACACACACACACACACACACACACACACACACACACACACACACACACAAAGTTGCTAAAAGGTAGCGTATTGTAGTATATTGCACTTTGGGGGGCCCATAAGGATATCGGAGGAGATTATTGGTAACAGAACAGCACAGGGGTAAAATATTCAACATTATTCTCCATCAGTCCTGACGCATATTGGGCTCCATAAGCTGATATTTTACCTAAAACCAAAAAGCCCCTGACTTGATAATGACGCATTTAACAACAGGTCTACTTTAGTCCTTCTAAGAAACTGAACTATAAATTGGGAACGTCCCTGTTTGAATGTCCCTTCAACAGTAGCATAGCTAAAGGGAGAGCAAAGTACCACAGTGTGCAATGGCTCCTCCCCCTCAGAGCCATTCCAGGTGTGGGGAGCAAAACAGAGACTCTGTTTTGCTCCCCCCACCTGGAATGGCTCTGAGGGGGAGGCAGAGGGGCCATCGCATGCTGCGGTGAGGCTACCTGCAAAACTTAGTGCTTTGCACTCCCTTTAGCTATGCCATTGTCTACCACAAACTCACTAGTGCCCAGTCCTATCAAACTTTCCAGTACCAATGCAGCCCGTAGGTAAGATAACAAATATTCCCTGCACCTTGAAGAGTTCTCCATGACTGCCCCTCCATTGCAGGAAGCAGCACATTCCCTGTTGGCATGGCTACATCAGTGCTGGAAAGTTGGATAGGATTGGGCCTAGGTGGCCTTAGAGAAACCATGTCTTCTCTATCTCAGTACGTTCTCTTCTGCAAAGTGAGGGTAACAACACCAGCCAATCTGAGAGGGTAAAGGATCAGGCACATGAGACACTACGCTATTCTGAAGAATAAATTGAATGCTGAATTGATTTATTGATTTGTTTTACTCTGTAAACCATTTTGTGAACTGCTCTTCTTAAAAAGCAGTATATAAATATTCATAACAGCAGCATCAACAATAACAAACAACTGAAACAAGCCACATTATGAGGAACATCAAACATTATATGGTGATATCTCATTAGTTCTTAAACTCTTGGGTAGAGTTTGAACTAGTGAGCACCTAAAAGTCCCAGCCCAAACACCCAGTGGGCTGTGACACCACTGATATCAGTAGCATTTTTCTGAAGGCTGGGAAGAAGTGATGCCGGTCACTCAAAGTGATGTGACACTTGAACCACATCAAGTAAATTATGCCAACCCTTAAAAGAGCTAGCAGAAGGAATGATTTTAGAACTGCTGCCTTTGTTTTATTCACCTGTTGAGATGGTATTATTGAGAAGGTCTTTCTCACTCCAGATATCTTACTCCAAATAGACAAAGCACTGACTGAGAGAGAGAGAGAGAGAGACTCAGCAGTAAGTCTGAGAAGACAGAGGTCTCTTGAAATGGCTTTTCACTTTCTGTAAAGCTCAATAAAGGAAACTATCAGGGCACTTCCAATAGGATTCATATGTAAACT
Organism: Tiliqua scincoides; assembly: GCF_035046505.1. Classification (NCBI taxonomy): domain Eukaryota; kingdom Metazoa; phylum Chordata; class Lepidosauria; order Squamata; family Scincidae; genus Tiliqua; species Tiliqua scincoides. The sequence goes on from NC_089826.1 coordinate 50,288,862, forward strand.
GTATATGACACCTTGAAAAAGGGGTGGTAGTTGTTTCCAGTATTTTAAACAGAAAGTTGGTATTTGAAATGTAGACTTTTACAGATGGAAAATAGACTGTTACAAACGTAGATATTTTTTACCAAGCCTTAACAGGCAACCATCATATTTTGGTACAATACATAAACTCACCTTCTGTGTAATTGTGTTTCTTTTTGTCGCAGTATACAAGCATTGTAATCACATTGTGGCCTCCATGTATCCTCATCTTTAGATCGTAAACAAAGAATTGAAATCACCAAGAATGAACACACACACACACACACACACACACACACACACACACACACACACACACACACACAGAGAGAGAGAGAGAGAGAGAGGAATGTTTTGTGTTTCAAAAGAGGAGGGTACAACAGGCCAATGTGCTCCTGTTTGTCATAGCCAATCATATCTTTAGTTTAAAAGTTCTGAACCATATTCTACTAAAGTTAACAGCCTGAATTTTACAAGTCTGCCAAGAGTTTGATTCTTGGCCAGAGGCTGGAAAAGGAAGCTGTAAAACCAGAAGAAAACATGCACGTCAATGCACCTGCTGTTGCTGCGCATGAATGCACTAAGGAATTAATGGGGGATAACTCCATTTTTATGGTTAACATAACTGAACTGTGTTGTCCCATGGTTGACACACTCAAGGTGATTGGTGCTATTTTCTATCCTGCCTTCTCTGTATGCTGCATGCTCTTCTCCGAGTTGTTATAACAAAACCAGATAGACAGATTCTGGGCCTGACTTCCAGCCTCTCCCCCCATCATTGTCTTGGACTGCTTCTAATGGCCAAACTACATGTCATGTCAAGCACATTATTAGTCCCGCTGCCATGCTTTAACTTTTCTTTACTAAACAGCAACCTGACAAAATACAATGCTGAAAAAGATACACTTGTTGATTTATAGGCATTCATAAAGCTGTTAGGGGGACAGAGCTTCAGTCAACAACAAAAACAACCTGCACTGAAAGGTTGTATTAGGTTATGCTGAAAGTTCAGTGGCTTTAGCAATGTTGGATGGATTGCCTCATATCTTCAAAAAAAAAGTCTCAGTTGGCAATCATCCCTAGTTCCTCTGCTTGAATTTTCTTGCATTTTCAGCTTGCAGATTTCTATGAGTGGTCAGTCAGTTTAATACAGCTTATAAACCAGATCCCAAAAACATTGACCTAGATCAATGTTTCTCAAACTGTGGGTCGGAACCCACCAGGTGGTTCATGAACCAATTTCAGGTGGGTCCCCATTCATGGCTGAACACAGTCACGTTCTGGCAACTCCTGCAACGCCGCTGGAACCAACCGTATTGGCCTCTGCCTTTCCATTGGACCATTTCAGCGATGTGGAGAGGAGGTATTTGCTGCATGGGAAACAGTCTATCCTCCATATCCACTTTACCCAGGCATCACGCACTGGAGAGGACACTGTTCTGGAACCACTATTCAGAGTGCGATACCATAGTCTTCCGAGACTGAAGGATGCCAACAAGGCATGTAACTGCACTGGGGAAATGTTACAGACCTGTACTTTTAACAGGCTACTCTGTATATGCTTTTAACAATGATAGAAAATGGGACTTACTCCTGGGTAAGTGTGGATAGGATTACAGACTAGGATTGTTAAAAATTTTCCTGCTCAGTGACATCGCTTCCAGTCATGACATCATTTTCGGTGGGTCCTGACAGATTCTCATTCTAAAGAGTGGTTTCTGGTGCTAAAAGTCTGAGAACCACAGACCTAGATATTGCAGTACAGAAGATGCATATTTTCTCATCTAGTAACTTATCCTTACCCCCATCTATAGCTTTAATAGATGAGTTTAGTTCTCACAAGATCAACCTGCATCTTAACATGATTGTTGTATAGAACCACCTTGGTAAAAACATTAAAAAAGCTATTGGTAGACCTGTCCTCCATTAATTTTTCTAACACCTTTTTAAAGTCACCTAGTCAGTGCGTAATACCCACCTGATACCAGTCCTCTAAGAGGCAATGATTATCAGCCAGCAGAAATGTAGCTGATTTATATTCTTACACAAAGGTTTGCCACAATTTCAGTTTGAGTAATTGGCTTTATTTGCATTATATTAAAAAGTGCATATTATAGTCTGTGGATTGATAAGGAAAATTAAAAAGGAGAAGAACTTACAGCAACACCCAGGATTGGTCAGAATCATAGTGTCAGTAAAGGGAAGGTCTCATCCAGTATGCAGCTACTAATCCACTTTATGGCTAATACAAGAATATAGGATTTAAAACTCAGCAGAATAAGGCACACTAAATATCCATCAGAAGATTAACAGGACCCCATCTTTTCTTTCACTCAATATGCAAACGCACTCTAAAATATTTAAGTAATGGGAGGGGGATGATGTGGATGACCCAGTCTTAGCAATCATGAAGTACCAGGAAGACAGATTTCTAGTGAATGTGTTTGTAGCAAGTAGCCAAGTAGGAGGCACACAGCAGCTCAGCTGGGGGTGTGAGGTGATCTTCTGGAAGAAAAATGGTACAGGTTAAACCCACCCTCCCACATGTCATGATCCTGATCTGAATCTCCCCCCTGACATCCCATGGCAGCTTTTAGTTAAAAAGCAGACATTTTTGGCCTTAAGCAAGCCTCCTAAAAATGCAATTCTTATAACACACAGGGCACAATTCTAACCAGGTCTACTCAGAAGTAAGCTCTGTTTTGTTCAATGGGGCTTACTCTCAGGAAAATGTAGTTAGGATTGCAGCCATAGTTACTGTACTTTTTAAAAAACTGACAGGATCTATTTTCTCAGTGCTGGCGCCAGGTCGCCGACAGGAGGCAAAGACCTATATTAGCCCCCCTCATTGGTACTGAGTGTTCAGAGGCTGTAGTTGGCTGAGCTCTCTGATGGGTGTGAGACCTTGGCCAGTGCCCAACCTCACTGACTTCTGACTCTGCCCCTGAATTTTCTTATGGTTGCCAGTAGTTCTCTTATTGGAGTTCTCATCATGTGGAGATTTTAGCAGATCATACCAACTGCATCCTCAGGAGATGGCATGTTGGCCCTTATTTCTAGCTGAATTAAGTCATCACCCTTGAAATTATGGTGGCAGCTGCCACATACTGTACTTGCAGCACAGGATCACAAAATGTCCTGAATTGAGGTGAAGGGAATCCATGAAAATGTAATGCTATAACCATCTGATTGCATAGGAATCTGATTGCATAGGAATCTGGTGTATCTAAAAAACAGGAGTTGCTGCATCCTGGAAGCTCACTCATCATTTTTGTCAGACTCAGAGGTATCTCCTTCTGCAGCTTAGGAGCAGAAGCTAGCTGTGCACTTGTACAGATTGACTGGTGCCTGTGACGTCACAATTCTACCTCCCTGAACAATTTTGCAACTTGAAAAATAAAACAGATGAAACAATTATTGAATAAAGTGCCATGAAGTGTCATTGCATACACATTCACACAGCACTTGAAAAAAATAATTTAAAAAGAAAAGGATGGACATCTTGCCTGAAGCTCAAGGGGAAAGGAAAACCCAGCAACACTTTCAGTGTCCAAAGCAGAGGCAAATACATCTGGTGATAACAGCCTGAAGGCATGGAGAAGCCAGGCTTTCCCCACAGGAGAAAAAAAATGCACCCTTTGTTTCCTCAGTGCAAATACAGAGTATTGTTACTCATGTCAACAGGATCGCTGTCTTGCTTTCCGCTGACTCCAGCATTTTTCCGGCCCATTGTACCTTTCTGCCTGTCCTGCTCCATCACCTTTCTTGGTTATTTTCCATGTGTTTTGGCTTCCACCTGTTCCCATAATCTCTAGACACACACGTGCCTCTCCATGATCACACAGAAAGGAAAGCTGCACCCAAAAGACCACACAGGGATACAACTATTGCTTGAGTCTTTGTTCTCTAAGTGGAAGAACCTCCGAGTCAGAACTAACAAGAGTTTTAAGGTGCTTGACAGGTACATCCATTCTTAATAATACTGCAATTAAACTGGGAGCAGAAAATAGGCCAACAACAAGATATTCCTTATATGAATATCTGAAAACTGGCATTAGCAGACTGGCTAAGAATAATACTATAATACTTACGTTATAGACTTGTTGACAGGACATCAAGATCAAATAGGTGAAGTACTTTGCACAGTGCTGTATGAACATCAAGTGTCATGAAGAGGCTTGCTTCAACTCTGAAAGCATGACAATGTAACTTTATGCGGCTTTTTAATGCTGCTGTTTTTACATAATAGATATTGTTTTAATGTTGTTTTTATATGATTCCCCCTTTGGGAAATTGCTTTTCTGTAGGACAGTAAGATCTGGAGGAAATGTGGTCTAGGAATTAAATGTTAATGCTTATGGATATCACCCTTTGGGGAGGGAATCTGTACTAGAGTGAAAATGATGTTGTGGATGGTGGTGAAATTGTGTGTTGATTTTTGTTCTTGTTAAAAGGTGTCATACTTTATGGATCTTGGCCAGTACCCATGTTACATAAGGAAAGTCCTGCTGGATCAGGCCAAAGGCCCACCTAGTCCAGCTTCCTGTAACTCACAGTGGCCTACCAGATGCCTCAGGGAGCACACAAGACAACAAGAGACCTGCATCCTTGTGCCCTCCCTTGCATCTGGCATTCTGAGGTAGCCTACTTCTAAAACCAGGAGGTTGCACATACCCATCATGGCTTGTGATGGACTTTTCTTCCAGAAATCTGTCCAATCCCCTTTTAAAGGCATCTGGGCCAGATGCCATCACCACATCCTGTGCAAGGTGACCAGATACAATGGAGGACAGAGCACCATGGTATGTTGGCATCCTTCAGTCTCGGAAGACTATGGTGTCACGCTCTGAATGGTGGTTCTGGAACAGAGTGTCCTCTCCAGTGCGCGAAGCCAGGGTAAAGTAGGTATGGAGGATAGGCTGTTACCCATGCAGCAAATCCCCCCTCTCCACGTCGCTGAAATGGTCCAATGGAAAGGTAGAGGCCAATACGGTTGGTTCCAGCAGTGTCGCAGGAGTTGCCAGAACGTGACTGTGTTCAGCCATGAACTGCCTCAGGGACTCCGGCTCCTGATTTTGCCTTGAGGTTGACTCCTGAAGCCTTTTCCATAACTGGATGTAGCCAGAAGGCAGTGGAGGTTTGGGATCAGAGTTTCCTTCTCTCAGATGAGCTGCCTTCCCAGGCTGATGAGTCCCATCTACCTGCTGGCTGTTTAGTCGCCTCTTATGACAAGTACAGCCAAACTGAGGGCCTATTCTTATCCCCAGCCCCCAGGGGTAAGAAGAGGGTATAGAAGAGGGAATTTTGACAGGTGCAGCTCAACTTGGAAGGGTTTTAAAAGCTGCACTGCAAAAACTCCCTCTTTAATACCATGGTTATTAAAGATACAGGCGCTCCATCCTCCATTGTATCTGGTCACCCTGACCCTGTGGCAAGGAGTTCCACAGTCTAATGACACGCTGGGTAAAGAAATGCTTTCTTTTGTCTGTCCTCATTCTCCCAACACTCCATTTTAGTGGATGTGCTGTGTAAGAGGGAAAGGGACATCCATGCCCCCTGTGTTCTCAGCAGCCTCAAGGGCCATGCCTACAAGCCAAGAGCCTTGGCCTCTTTCCAAACAGTTGCTGCTGCAGCAAAGGGCGCCCATTAGGGCTTCTTAGCGGATGTTTTCAGTTTGAATGGACACAGCTTTGCAGCTAGTTGATAAGGATAAAGGTGGTGATGGGGGGTGTTTAGGGGCCCGCGATGCTGCTTTTCAGAGCAGGACAAAGGGAAGGACTTCCTGCCACTTGGCTGGCTTTTCGCAGGCAATCCAGGGGCAGGCAGCCGAGCAGAAGCAGTTGCAAGGCGGCGGCTGGCTTTGCACGCCTCTGCTGGGCTGGCTGAAGGGGGGGGGAGGCCAGGGACACAAGCTGCTCTCCTTCCCGCCGTCTGCTCGGGGAAAACAAGTGGGAGTGACCAAAGGGGCGAGGAAGCCGCGGGAGGCGCTGACCGCCCCCAGCCCAGCCCAGCCCAAGCCCAGCCCAGCCTCCTCCTGCGCTCATTCACCTTGCTGGAAAAGGCAGCGGGCGGCAGGAGGATGTGAGCGCGGCCCGGGACGTTGCAGGAACAGGGCGAGCTCCGCACAGCAGGTCCCAGCGCCAGGCAGCGCCTGCAGCATGAGGCTCCGGCAGCTCTTCCTGACCTGCTTCTGGCTCCTGACCGGGCTGCTGCTGATCCAAGGGCAGAGGCCAGGTAGGGGGCGCCGCGGGCTGGGCTTCTCCGTGCAGCGGGGGTGGCGTTCGCTGGGGCCACCGCTGCATCGGAAGTCGGTCTCTTTGGGAGGGGCTGGAGGGCCAGAGGATGATCATCCTCCTCCTCCTCATTTTACTATCTTAAGGCTGCAAGATGATGATCATTATTATTTCACAGTCTTAAGGCTGCGACCCTCATGCCCGTCTACCTGAGAGTAAGCCCCGCTGAACTCAATGGGGCTTCACCTCCGAACAGACACGCCTAGGGCTGTGCGGCTCCCCTCTGAAGCGGGGGGTGCTGGATGGCTGCTACCTCTGCCTGCCACTTTTTTCAAAGAGTTTCTTCCACTGCACGTCACGTCCTAGAGGCGATCTAGTGGTCTGGTGGTGGCACCAAGTCGATCGAGGATCGGTCGGCGAGCAGCAGCAGGTCTTTGCTTTCTTGGCTACGTTTTTGACCAGTGGTGAGGCTGTGCCATCTGAAAAGTCCCAGTGGAAAAGTGCGTGAACGGTTGATTCCGGGTGATCAGCTAAGCCATAAGGGCATAGTAGCTACGGGAGAGCCCAATCCTAGGCGTGTCTACTCCGAAGTAAGTCCCATGATAGTCAATGGGGCTTACTCCCAGGAAAGTGTGGCTAGCGCTGCAGCCTGAGAGCCGAATCCTGTGCGTGTTTACTCAGAAGTAAGTTCCATTACAGTCAATGGGGCTTACTCCCAGGAAAGTGTGGATAGGGTTGCAGCCTGAGAGCCGAATCCTGTGCGTGTCTACTCAGAAGTAAGTCCCTTGATAGTCAATGGGACTTACTCCCAGGAAAGTGTGGATAGGTTTGCAGCTTGAGTCAATTAGAACGTCCAGAAACAAACCTGGGTGTTACATAAATAGGTTCAGCCTGACTGTCCTAGATGCCAGTGCAATTGGTTGACTGTGCCTTCTGTTGAAAAAGACCTTCCACCTTGCTCTGATACCAGCTTACATGGCTGCTTCATGGCTTTCCGTGATTGATTGAAACAGTAATTACCTTTATCAGAGAGAATATTCATGGGCATCTTCAATCTTCATTTTCTTCTGTTGACCCAGAAATACAATCCCCTCCCCCCCATTCCAACAGCTTTCAAAGCCATTTCTGCCCAACGTTGCATGTATGCAACAGGGATCAGATGTGTACACCTGTGGGCTGGGCAGAAATGGGTTAAAAGAAATGTAAGCAAGATTGGAAAGAGCTAAAGGTGAAATCAATTCTAATGCAGTGATCCTCCGAAGAGGTAGAAGATTTGCCTCCCTGGGTACTCTCTCTAGATGAGGGTCACTTTCAGATTAAAGCTGACATCTCCAAACCACAGATTCCAGTAGTCTTGTTAAGTCCGATGATGTAACTGTAGAGCAAAGAGTTGAAAGTGAATTGTAGCCCTAGGCAGGAAAAAAAGGGTTTGCTTTAGTGTCTGCTGGTGGTACTACACCTTTTCAAGCTCTCCAGAAGAGTAAAAGAGTAAGGAAGGGACAGGGAAATATTTCCAATCTGCTTTTTCATGCACAACCAAAAGACCTATCAGTGCAGTGGAAGAAAAAGATTGGTCATTTCAGAAGACAGACACTGAAAGTATTGTGTGATTCATCACCCACTAAGGCCAGTGGAAAACTCCCATTCATTATAATGGAGCTCAGTTATTGCACCTTGAGTTATCTCTAGGGCAAGATTCATGGTGAGCTTGTCTGGAGTTCTAATCCTGCAAAGCAGTTCTCTTAACTAGATGGCTTTTCTAGAACATTTTTCAAGCACCCCAGCACCTGTCATGATGCTGGAGCAAAATGTCATGTGATTTATCCTAGGCAGACACCTAGGTTTGCTTAAACAGTTTGAGCGAATCCTATACACCCTTTCCTGGGAATAAACCCCATTGAACATAATGGGACTTACTTCTAAGTAGACATGCCTAGACTTGCACTGTGAGGCTTATACAAAACAGTCAGGATTGGACCAATTACACAGCCCAATAACAAAGTTAGAAGTTAGACCTATTCCTGGACATATTTGGGGCCCTGATTCAAAAAATGGCATCAGTTTGCCCTGTCAGCTCTAATTTCAGAGATGTGGCATAGCCTTGTTAGTGAATGGTGCAAGCAAATTCCTCATGAGGAAGCCATGGTGTAGACTTCCTGACCAGGAAGTTGCTTGAACCGTTCACTAGCAAGGGTATGTCATATCTCTGCAAGGAGAGCTGATAGGGCAAAACTGATGCCATTTTTTGAATCAGGGCCCCAAATATGTCCAGGAATAGGTATAACATTTAAGGCACCCAATTGTGTGTTGGGCTGTGTTATCTATCCATCTTACTATCCCTTGTCAATGGATTCAGAGGCTTTAAGAAGCACAGTAATGTATTTAATTCAACGTTGTATTTGTATTCTGAGCTATAAGGAACAGAGTAGCATTTTAGCTGCACA